>NW_024704754.1:16260582-16807058 GCF_018977255.1 Callorhinchus milii | reverse complement strand
TCTGCGATGATATTGGCAGACGGCTGAAGATTCTTCAAGACATGTGGCAAGCTGGGAAGCTGTCTGAAACCGTGCGGAAAAGGATGCACACACTCGCACAAGGTGATTGGAGAGAGGAAAACTGTGAATTATAGGAAATTGAAATGAAAAGAGAAAGTGCACAGCAATTGGAACACCAACAATTTTTAATCTTGTTTGTTGATTAGCTCCAGATTATGGCTCAGTAAATCATGGCCCCTCTGAACTGTTTTAAAACTACTAGAGTTATTTCACATGAGAACAATGGAGAGAGGAGACATTTATGACAGAAATCTGGGCTGGATTTGGTCACAAATAAGAGTGAACAAATTTAGTGGTCTCCTCACTCCTCACTGGTTCAAAGTTTTTGAGTCCCACGGGTTAGTGAGCAGCAATAGATATACTTACGGAAGGGGAAGGGAGTAAACCCGAAGATTTCAACTCATTTCAAAGAAAATCATTAACACAAAGCATAATTCTTCAAATGTGATAATATGGGATATTCTGTCATTTCCCGCGTTTTAAAGACTAATTTATATCCTCACGTGTGCCTGTTGACAGAGATGGCGCAACACAATTGGGACTCCGCTGACGAGATGCACAGATCGCTGATGGTTGATCACGTGAACGAAGTGGGACAGTGGATGGTCGGAGTGAAGCGTCTCATTGCCGAAACCAAAAATCTTCCGCCTGGCCTCATTCTCCCCAAGGAAGAAGGGTGTGAGTCGGAGGAAAAACTGAGTGTCTGAGTTTGGATCGCTTCTGCTGATCCTACTTGACGGAACTGCTTCTACAGTAAGAATTGCAACAGGATTCCAGGATCGAAATGACAGACAAAACAGAATAAAACATTTTTAACGATGCCTGCATTTAGCAGAAGAAGGGAATACATTCTCCAGCTGCACTGTATTACAAGCCTGCTCAGTTTACAGAAAAAAAAACTTGTAGTCTTAAAGTAATGGATTTGGATTTTCTCATCGATTGCCTCATCTTAACACTTGGAATAGGTTGAGGCTGACAATCCTGCTCTATGGGTTGGGCTACACCACTTTGGAAATTCTCCTGCAACACACCAAAAAAAATACTTTTTGAAAATCACCTTGTACTGTACGTTGCAGGAGGAGTTTTGGCACTCGGTGGACATTTTTCTCGCGGTTCATAGTCCCGTTACCTTTGCTTAAACCTCGTTCGCAAAAAAACAAGAGTGGTTATCGCTCTCCTGCTGCCTTCTTAACTCACTCTTATTTTCCCAAACAACATTATTAAAGATTTAAAACGGGGGGGAAAAGTTACCTTGAAATATATTTTTGGTGTTTGTTCATATAAAGTGTTTCTGATTTTCCTCTCTTGCATAATACGTATGTGGGGGGGGGAGGGGGGGTGTATTGCCTCTTGCCTTTCGTGGGGATTTGATGTCCCACTGACCTGTCACTCGCTCGCGCTCTTAGTTCCAGTTCCCATCACAAGAACTCCCTATAACCCTCGGTGTCAGCCTGGGTCCGTGACCACCACGTCGCTCACCTCCGAGTCAAAACGTTCGCCGACAAATTACACAGTCACTACACTTTACAGTAAATCCCGGGAAGCGTTTTCAGCGTTCCCCCGCCCTCCCCATCCCCCGGCCGATTGCAGCAGCCAATTGCTCACAGCAGCGTCCCACAAACAGCCGTGGATGGAGCGACCAATGTGATTATTTATTTTAAAAAGCATTATTACCCCCGGAAGATGACGTGTTGTCTCCCGGGCGTAGATTGGCCAATTTTTTTTTGGTGGGGGCGCGGGGGGGGGGTGGTGGGGGGGTTGGCTGGTGGCGGTGGTTAATGTTTTAGAACCGAGCACTTAAGAAAAGATCTTGAAAACAAAATCGCAAAGAAAACACAACAGATACGACGAATGCGTCAGAGGTATAAATTTTAAAATAAATGACTTACTAATGAATATAAATTTGGGGGGGAAGTGGTTAAAAAAAAACCGCCCGATCGGGCGCGAACCCGCCCAATCCGCAACACACTGGCCGCCCCGGGGCTTGCACTGCGCAGGCGCCGGCTGCCGGCAAACGCTCGCCGTCGTCGTCGTCGCGTCGGTCCGGCACTTGTTTGAAACGGCTGCTCCGATTGGTCGGTTCCGCCGGAGCTCATAGACCGCCGTCTCTGATTGGACGAATCTCCCTCTCCCTCCCCCCTCGCCCCTCCCCCACATCGTAGCAACAACGCCGCCGCCGCCATCTTGTAGCGGGACCTGAGAGGTCGGTGAGGCTGAGTGGATCTCTCGGCGCCTGAGCCACACGGTGAGAGCTCCCGGGGCCCGCGCGTGTCTCTCGGTGTGTGTGTGTGTGATTTGTGGTCAGGGACCCGGCGGCGCGCGCGAGAGAGAGAGAGAGAGAGAGCGGCCGGTGCTCCCCCCCCACTCCCCCTCTCTCCCTCCTCGGGGAGGGGGGCACCGGCCTGTAAACCCGCAGCTCATTGGTCACCGGCCACTGAGACACCAGAGACACAGACACAGTGATACAGAGACACAGTGACATACATACACACACCCAGTGACACAGACACACAGACACACAGTGACACACACACAGATACACACACACAGTGACACAGACACACAGTGATATACAGAGACACACACACAGATACACACACAGTGACACACACACACAGAGATATACAGTGACACATACACAGATACACACAGACAGTGATACACTGACACACACATACAGTGATACACTGACACACACATACAGTGATACAGAGACACACACAGTGATATACAGTGACACACACACAGATACACACAGACAGTGATACAGAGACACACACAGTGATATACAGTGACACACACACAGATACACACAGACAGTGATACAGAGACACAGACAGTGATACAGAGACACACACAGTGATACAGAGACACACACACACAGTGATACAGAGACACACACACACAGTGATACACTGACACACACAGTGATATACTGACACACATAGTGATACACAGACACACACACACAGTGATACAGAGAGAGACACACATACAGAGAGAGAGAAGAGATACACATTCACTGATATATATATATTATGTATATAAAATACACACATCCACATAGTGACAGATCACCGAGTGAGAGACACCCACACACCACACAGGGAGACATTTATATACACATAGATACATAACAACAACGACAAGATTTTATTTATAGAGTGCCTTTCACGTCGGGAAGATGTCCCGAGGCGCTGGACAGTTGGGTCGGGATCCGAGCATTGGGGGAAATGGTCAGGGTGAGGGGAGGGAAGGGAGGGAGCGAGGAGGGGGTAGAGAGTCGAGAGTGGAGCTGAAGGCACGGTCAAAGAGAAAGGTCTTGAGACCGGCCTTGAAGGAGGAAAGGGAGGAGGCGGCGAAGGCACTGGGGATGGAGTTCCAGAGCCTCGGGGCTGAGAGGCTGAAGGCCACCGATGGTTGGGCGGTTGGAGCGGGGGATGTGGAGCAGACCGGAGCCAGAGGAACGGAGGGTACGGGCAGGTAGGTAGGGGGATAGTAGGTCAGAGAGGTAGGAGGGAGCGAGGCCGTGAATGGCCTTGTAGGTGAGGATGAGGATCTTGAATTCGATCCTCTGGGGGATGGGGAGCCAGTGGAGGCGAGCGAGGGTGAGGGCGAGGGTGAGGGTGGGAGTGATGTGGTCGCGGTGTCTGGTGCGGGACAGTACACGAGCTGCAGAGTTCTGAATGACCTGCAGTGTGGAGGGAGGTGGCGGGAAGGCCGGCGAGGAGAGAGTTCCCATAGTCCGGCCTTGAGGTGACAAAAGCGTGGACCAGAGCTTCAGCAGCGTGAGGGGTGAGGTAGTGCCGTAGTCTGGCGATGTTCCGGAGGTGATGGAAGGCGGTGCCAGTTGTGGGGCGGATATGAGGGAGAAAGGACAGCTCAGGGTCGAACAGAACGCCGAGGTTCCTGATGGCTTTGAGAGGTGGAGAGTGCAGCCTTGGATGCTGATGGTGTCAGCGCCTGAGGTGCGGAGGCGCTGACGACAGAATCTGCATGCAATATCAACAAGATTCTATGCATACATTGGAATCAAGGATCTGGGAGTTTTAGAAGGGGAGGAAAGGTTCCAGCTGATGTACAAGATATACAATGATCAGGTGTTTTCACTCTTGTTGCATTCACAAAGGTTTGATGGTTTATCCATTTTGAGATCAGATTGTTGGGAGTTTAATTGTAGGTCATGTGCACTGTTTACAGGTTGATTGGCGTCGTTCCTTCATCACCACGGATGCCAATCCTTTTTATGACTCGTTCGTCAAGTGGCAGTTTCTGATTCTAAAAGAAAGGAAGAAAGTCAAGTTTGGCAAAAGGTAAGTTTCGTTACGCCACAGAGACAGCAGTGTTTCTCTTGTCAATACAGACTGTTCTTTATCAATCCATCATTAAAATATAGAGATGTTGAATGGACGAGGAGAGTGATTTTTTTACACCAGATCTTTTCTTTCCTCAGATATACTATTTATTCTCCAAAAGATGGGCAGCCCTGCATGGATCATGACCGGCAGACTGGAGAGGTCAGAATACTCTTAATAATAATTATCGTTGAGATGTCTCAAAGCACTTCACAGAATATGTTGTAAATATATTTTGTAATATCTTGACTGTGTATTTTGTGAGCAAAATATTAGCTTGCGGTGACAAACTGGAGCCACCATTTTTCTCTTAGTCCTTGGCTTGTCTAGAGGCTGGCAATGTGTTTGCTCAGCTGAGGCAGAATGCACTGCAGGGTGATGATAGCAAATCTTAGTCGCTCCTAGTGGGAGTTTGTAGCTGCTCGCTTCTTCCTTCCTCTCCCATTTCTCTGTACTCCATAGAGGGCAGTAGAGCTATACCATTCCTGCACATGCCACACATCGTCAGGGTCAAGATCTGGAGCAGAAACTCTTGGACTCCCCAAACCTTCTCCTTTATAGCCATAGGACACTGAATCCTGGCTAACTTAAGAAACCTGAGGATGAGATTTTCCTGGTTTATGTACTTCTCAGTAATTATAATTATCCCTTGCCACCTTCAAGGGATGTCTGAATGCTCCTCTTCCCTGGGACGTTCTCCCGACGTGAAAGACGCTATATAAATGCAAGTTTGTTGTTGTTGTCTTCGACCGTGCCTTCGGCCGCACTCCCTGCCCTCCACCCCTCCCGGATCCCAACACCACTGCTCCAAATCCCTGACTGTCCAGCACCTTGGAACATCCTCCCAACTTGAAAGGCACTGTACGAATGTAATTTTGTGCTGTACTATTATAACAGACTGCTATATGTAAGCATTTTCTGTCAGTTGTTCATAAACATCTGATATACAGTTTTATTAAAGTGTTTTGATGTGGTAGATGCTAAGCAAGAAACTATATTTGAGATTGTAAGCAGATGTCGAAAGTATTGAAAATATGTGAAGTTGAATTTTTGAATTCACGTTTTTTTTTCCCCCTCTCCAGGCCCTCTGCGCTATTTAAGGATTTCTTTCTTGCGCTGCGTATTCCCCCTTCAGCACATACTATCTCAGAGCAATAGAGAAAACGGAGTAGCAATGGTCGTAGCCGTATATCACAGTATTGGTACCTTTGCTGTAGTACACGCTCTGAAAAAGACTGTATTGTTTGGGTTTGGAGGGAGCTGCTGGCGTGTCTAATGTATTGAAAGTTAATATGGACATTTGAGGAGCGTGATTCCTTGACCTTGGTAGTCGCTCTGACTTGCTGTCTACTTCTGTCTGCAGTGCAGAAGCATAACCGGTCCACAGCCACTCACAAATCCTACTCACTTCAACTCGTAACCATTTGATAACAGATCACTAGCATTTATAAGTTAGTAATTTAATCAAGCAGCTCTCATTTCATAAGGCACAAGAACAAGGTTTGAGCGCTGCTTCTGCCACTTTAAACTCATTGCCAGGCATTTATTACTTATTAATTATTTGTGCTCTACAAAAGTATATATCGTGTATATATATATATAAATGATTATCTTTCTGAAACAAATGCAAGTGATCTGTTATGAAGCATTGAGCATGATAGAGGAGATGTGACGGGTATAGTTATAAAGAAAAAGTTCATTGTGTTCTTTCAGTTCCTGCTTCTTCGTCTGTAATCAATTTACAGGAAGAAACAAACTGAAGTGAAAATGGTGACAAAAGGATGAAGCTATTCCTTTGAGGAAGGAGGAAGCATCTATTATCTGAGGCGGTAAAATGCCACTCTGACTGAACACTCTAGAGGTGATTTTTTAATACGTTTTATAGCTGAGGAAAGCCTCATGTGCTTGGACACATAACTGGTTTGTGTGGTCCTGGAAAAAAATATTAAGAGTGCTTTGCAAATACTGCATCTCCTTTCAGGGTTGAAATACCTTTGTTTTAAAGAAAAAAAAGCTAGTTGAAAATACTTTACACTGAAAATGCTTGCCCCTGCTTCCCATCTCCTGTAAGTGCAGGAATAACAACTTGTACGTATTATACTGTATGAATTGGTATTTTTGTTGAAGTGGGTTGGAGCCTACAACATATAGTGGTTCAGATGTTCACAAATTGCCTCAGCGTTGCCCTCGCAGTTTATAAAACAATAGCAACGCTTTGTGCCTAAATTACTATCCTGTAGGTTGAAGTTTCTTCTGGAGGGAGGAAATGTTTTTAATCTCTTCTCCTTGTCTATCAGGTATGGACCCTCAATATGATGGAGCAGAGATAACACTGGTGACAGAAGAAATTGAAGGCTGTTACAGCTGCACAAGAAGTTTTCCGCGCAAAAAGAAAAAGAAATGGAAAGATCAAAGTGAGGACGGTAGCAAAAAAGGCAAAAAGCCCAGGTGAATACACTTACATCGTCCTTGAATGCCTGATTTGGGAGGTAGCTTTAAATGGAGGGTGGGGGGAACATCGCTTACATTCAAGTAAAAAAGTAACAGGTAAAATTTATTATCAACTTTAGACCAGGCCAGGGTCAAAATTTTCCTCCGCTCAATGACGTCACTTTGATTTAAGCATTGCTTAACAGCTGAGCAATGAATGGAGGGATTACACACCCCAACAATTCCTATTCCTATTTACCCTATCATAACTTTGATCAACTTGAAGACTGTTATCAAGTTAGTTCCTATCCTCTGACAGATGCATGCTGGACCTAAGAAGATGGCAAAACCTCCACACATCGTACCGTTGCCTCCTAACTCTGAAAATCTATTGAAGGAGTGGCGCAGATTTCTAGAGGAATAAGGCTGTGGATCAGCGATGTTGGCAATTTGCCCTTGGAGTCTGTCGAGCATGCTGCTGCCAAAGTGTGACTTTGGAAAGTACTGGAAAAATTTACACTTCCCACTCACGTTATCGTGTATGTGATCAGTCTGCAAAATGTTCCATTGCCTGTAAAAGTGACATTTTATGTCCAATAACAAGAATTAAGACTCTTATTAAGGGGGACAAAATGCTCCTTATAACTGTAATAAAAACAGAAAGGCCAGAAATTAGAACTCCAATACAGTAGTTCTGATGAAGGGTCACACCTGAAATAAAATCAAGATTCTTAACCGATCATTCCTTTCATGTGACGATAGAACTGCATTTTCCACATTTTTTGTTTTATTACCTGACCCACATAGTACAGTACTTGCTGTGCCGTAGCTCAAAACCTGTAACAAAAACGATCTACATGTATATCGCGCTTTCAGGTCAGGAGAACGTCTCAAAAACGATTCATACAGTTGATTAGGAGCCCGAGCTACAACAACAAATTATATTTGTATAGCGGCTTTCACGTCAGGAGGACGTCCCAAGGCGCTGAAAATGTGAGGAGTGGAGGCTTGGTTGGGGGCGAGGGAAAAGGTGACCGAAAGCGCAATTGAAATTAAAGGTCTTAAAGTGGGGTTTAAAGGGAGAGGTGAATGGAGTTCCAAACCTAAACCTAGTTTTTGTGGTTGGTTTTGTGGCTAAATTTCATCAGTTTGGTTCACGGCCACAAAATGACAATTGAATTTAAAGAATGAGGGATTATGCTACAAGTAATATTGGTCCCGAAATAAAATACTTTTTGAATTATCCTGATATTAATAATCCTTTAGTTTATGTCCCTTCAAACTTGACCGTTTTGTTAGGGTGTGTATTTGGATAGAGTCCTAATTAAATTTTCCATATGATCCCATTGACCTCTTTGGCACCAAAATGCCGTGTTTACTAAGAAATTAAAAGATCTTGGAATGTTGCAGCGCAGATGCAAACCATTCAGCCCATTGAGTCTGCCCTGTTTTTCTCTCCATGTGAGCCAACCCATGTAATCCCACTCTCCCTCACGCCATGCGATTCATATCTTTCTCTTAATCATTTATTTCACCATCAAAATAATTAATGCACTGTGTGTACATCAGCTACAGTTTATGGGCAGAGAATTCCACATTCCATCAACCCTTTTGGTAAAGAGTATTTGTCTAATTTTCCCTTAACTCTCTTTGCGATCTGTCTTAACATTGGGCTCTTTTTGCCAACCAGTGGAAATAATCTATTGCTACTTACCCTATTACAACCTTTTATAACGACCCTTCATGTCACCGTTTCTCAGCAACAGCGGGAAGTCGCAAGTACACAATACATGAGCTGTGGCCTTATAAAATTCACTGTTCGCACATTGCTTTGTAATTTATTCCTCTGAATATAAACCAAGAATTTAATTTCCCATTTTTTATTGCCTCAGTTAACTTTGTGGCCACTCTTCGTGACATATCTGCATAGCAAGATCCTCTGTTTGTCTACTCCATTTAAAACCTCACTATTTAACCTGTTTTTCCTGACCCTATACACTTTGCCAAAATGTACTTATCGTTCTCCAGTTTGAACTGGATTGCCACCTATTTGCCAGTTAATCGATCGATATCCTTCTCCAATTTCTCACGAACCTCATTGCAGGTTGCCGTGCCCTCCGATTTTGTATCAGCAAATTTCGATAAGATGTTTTAACATGCTGTCTGTGTTTCAGGCCAGCATACCTATTGTACTATTATGATACTCACTTGAAGGTGCAGCAGGACTTTCCTAACTTGCCACGGTCAGAGATAAACAAGAAGATCAGTGAAAGCTGGAGACGCCTCAGTGTTGCTGAAAAGAGTATTTACTTGGAGAAAGCAAAACTGGAAAAAGAAGGCATCGATCCTGTAAGACCTTTTAATTATAATTTATGTGGTTTTCCCCCCCTCCCCCCAAAAAAATCTTCTCAATGCTTCAAGATATTTGACAGGAGCCTTTCATTGAGAATCGTATCACAATGTGGCATTTCCTAGTGTGAAAATTTTGCCCTTACGGACTAAAATGTCCCAGATCCTTTTGTCAAACCTGTGCTTCAATTACTTCTCTAAGTCAGTGTCTCCCAGCTAAGATGCTTTCATTGGGAAAGATATCAAAATAGTTTTGCCATTTTCACCCCCCCACTGTTGCAACCAAATGAATGGATATGAAATAGACTTATTTTTAACTTAATGATATTTGATTTTTAACTTGGAACTATCCATTTTCAATATTACGAGCTAGACTAAATTGAAGCGATTAAACATTACTTGGCTCATCACCAGTAATGCTGTGTCACGTTGTGGTTATAAATGATTTCCAGGTAGGATTTTTCACATTATGCTTGGGTGGCGTATCATCGCAGGGAGCTTTGGATGTCAAGCTCTTGCACTTGACACTGTTGAGAGCCACTGTTGACAAAAAAAACAGAACCAAATGAACCCTCATTAAAATGAACAGTACACATTAAAGCAGACTGGAATGAGTTTAAGGCTATAATCTCATCTAAAGGGTTGAGATGACCGGGATAAATCACTTGGTTTGCTCTCGGAATTCAAGGTCATCAGAACCCAAGTAGATAACTGCCTTGTAATCAATCACTTCTTAAGTACGCCGGCGTTTATCTATTGGCCTTAAAAGTCTGCCATTGCCAGTAGTGCAGCTTCTAGCTTGGAGCACACCCTGAGCCTTTGCCCTTTTTTTAAAATTTACTGCGTACAGTATTTGGATTTGACCAATTTGTTGGATAAAGTTACATCCATTCAACTTGTATTTTCTCTCTCTCTCTCTCTTGCAGACTCATAAACTAATCAGTACGTCCACAAGCGCTCCCCCTACGGACATTCCAGGATTCCGTAAAATTCTTCCACGCTCCAGCTATATTATAATTCCTACTTCTAACCTATCTGGAGATGGAACTGGTCAGCATCTCACCTTATCTTCGACACCAAGGGGAAGTGACGGAAGCACCGTCTGCCACGCTCTTACACACGATGCCATGCAGACACTATTCACAGTTAGTGGCACCCTTACAGACTCCCGTCTTATTGGCACGACCGAGGAGAGTATTGCAATCGATGGAATTGCAGATGAAACCTCTGCTTTCATCCATTCGGAAACGATGCAGGAGATTGTTGCTTCGGAGATGCTGTCCCAATTTCCCAGTGCAGATAAGGGTTCTGGAGAACTTGCCACCGACGCGATGTCTTTGGAACTAACTCATTCCTATGAATCCCCTTGCGTTGTCATTGAAGGGACTTTGCTAAACGCAAGCGGAGACATCTCAGACCGTATAAGCAGTTGTACTAACCAACAGAGTGTAGAGACTAATCCCGTGTTAGCCGTTTTATCAAATCAAATGAGCAAAACAACAGGAAACCTCATCTCTCATAATGGTATAGGACAGGCTATTAGTTTCAATAGCACCCAGGTAGGAGTCTGTGAACTTGTGTTCAACATCTCCAAAGTATAGTATAATCAGGTTAATAACTGAGACAAAGATTATATTATCTTCTGCTGTTATGTTTTTTCCCTTTGCCCTAATTTCCCCCGCCCACACTCCTGTTCGCTTTCCTCTCTGCTCCTGTGGGAACACAAAGTGCTATTGCCAGGCTCGTCATGACTGAACTAATTGGGCAATTCTTATGGATCCTCTCGCTTGTAACGCATGTGGCACACGCAGAGCACCGGATCATTGTTTAATTCTGGTAGACAGTCGGTCCTTCAAAATATTTGAACGTTTTACCTGTGACGAGAACACAGGCTTTAAAAATAGCCATTATTTCACTACATGGGATTATTTGTGGTCAGCTAATCCGTAGCCCAATCTCGTTTCCTTTTGAATTTGAAGCAGCTGAACGCTGTGGGTTGCTATATACTGTGTTGCAGTCACTTGTATGCCTTTCTCAGTGTAGTGAATGGCTTTTCTTCATTAGGAATCGCGTGAAAATGGTGCAACATCTACCCCCCAGTTCTTAATGTTGCCACTGGCTAATGAGCAATCTCCTGCAACTCCAGCGAAAAAGGTTAGTAAAAGTCCGACCGACAAGAGCATCACCAACAACAAAGTTACATTTGTATAGCGCCTTTCACGTTGGGAGGATGTCGCAAGGCACTGGACAGACAGTGTTTCGGACACAAGCTAGGGGTCGGGATCGTGGAGGGCAGAGGGGGAAGGAGGGTGATCGAAGGCATGGTCGAAGAGGAGGGTCTTGAGATGGGTTTCAAGCATGAGTGAAAGCTAAGGTCAGCTAACCGCAATTAGTCCAGACTCGGAACACAAGAAAATGTAGGGATAAAATAGGCCACTCGGCATATCTTCAAGCTCTCTTTCCAGGACAATCTGACCCCTTTTCAACTTTAAACTACCCCCAAACTCTTTCTAAATGATGCCGAATCTAAACCGTGTTCAATTCCCTTTGACTACTTCAGTTGAGCCTGTGAATCCATCAGTTAAGGTACAAATGTACAAATGTATAAGCATAAATTTAGCTGCTCTTCACAGAGATGCTTTTTAAATTCACAGTATGCAATCTTGGACATCTAATTAAGATTTGGCACAAGATGTCTCCTCGGTATTGATTTCCCTTATTATTTTAATATTCTAGATTTTTATTCTCCCTCCCTGCCCAGAGAGAATAGGTTTAAATCCTACTTCCATTCCCAAGATTATTCATAAATATTGTCAACGGCAAATGACACAGTTCTATAAATAGCAGAAGAAGCAGGATTCCTATCAGCCAGTGAAATAAATCCCAGTCATATCTAACCAAACAATTTCATGGTTCACAAGCAAGAATTGCATATCTGCCACTCATTATTTATCCACACACTCAACGACATTTGAACACTGAGAAAAGCATTGCATCGGGGGGGGTCAACTATTTAAATTTACCAGTTCAACTTTTTAAAGATTTACCTTCCTACTTTTTCTAGGTTTCTTTTTGGTCAATTTGATCGGCATTAATTTAACTTAACTTGTAAATTTGAATGCCAATGATTATTTGTTATTTGTTGATTTACTTATTGATAATGAAAATAATACTTTACCAGACGTGAAACTTGTCGAGAGAGAGTTCTTACAGTACTTTTTATATTCCTCCCATCCCCCTATATTGTCATGTTGAGGTAATCCATGACTGTTAGTGGCATACTGCTGTGCGCAATTGGCTGCCGGGTTTCGCCCACAAATATACGGTCAATTCACTTTACAATCTATTCTATGAAGCACTTTGAGACATCGAGAAGACGTGAAAAGCGCTATATCAAATGCAAGGATTATTATTATTATTTATTATTATTATTGTGGGATATTAAGCGCTCCGGGATGCTACACTGGGTGAAGGACCCTATGTAAATGCGAGTTGCTGTTGTTGTATTGTGTTTTGGTCAGTATCGCTTGGTTTGATAGCATGACTCTGTGCGGCCACACTCTGGCACGGGATACAGTGTTTGTATCCCGTCTTTTGATTTCTGATATTTTCTCTGAAATATTTGCATCCTCTTCGAATGCAGTTGATCTGCTTTGCGGCGAATTAATATTGTGTTTAAAACCCTGTTCACTCCGCAGTCCATCTTTGCTCAGAAGACAACCTACACACGCAGAGGACGAGGTAGCTGCCCGAACCCAAAGTGTCAGTTTACTTACGTGACGAGACACAAACCCCCCCAGTGTCCAGCTTGTGGGAAGTGGCTGGGAGGCAAATGGATTCCAAAGGTAATTTGGTAAAGAAGTTGAGGTGTGGCCTCTCAGTTTACTGACATGATTAAGTATCGTCACCTCCATTGCAAGGGCATCGGGAGTAACTGAGAAATAAAAATGACTATAGTAAGAACATGAGCCTGAGCCCCCAGTCATGCTGGAATGCCAGGAAACTATTCATCAAGGTTCAAATCCAATCAAGTTGCGGAACGGAGAATAGCTGGGTTTTTACAGTCTGACCTTCAGCCTTCCTGCCCCCACCATCTGAAGCTCCATCCCACCGTTCGCCTCGCCCCTCACTTGCCTCTGTCAAGATCTTTCTTCTTTGACTGTGCCATCAGTCAACCTCTCATTCCCCCTTGCCCTCCACCCTTCTTAATTCCAGCTTGGATGCAAACCCTTCACCCTCCAGTTCTCCCGACAAGAAAGGCATTGTATAAATGCAATTTGTTGTTGTTGTTGTTGCATCTATCACTTATATTTTTAGTGCATTAAAATTTTCTGTGCATTTTTTTGGAATATTCTCTTTGAATGGTTGGTCTGCAAAGGCACAAGCGTGATTGGAAGGGCACCTTGTGAGGACAAGATTCACCCACACCGCCGTCTGTTCTGTAGTATTTTTTCCCTCCCTTTAAACACCCTTGTCATAAGAGAAGACGAAAGCCAGGCAGCTTGTTCAAGGTTCAGTGTCAGTGTAAGAAATCCCATCTGTCCTTGCACCGAATCTAACATTTCTTTTTGGCAATTTTACAACAGGGCAAGGAACTGCAAATGCTGAAAGTCCATGTGGAATGTAAACAGGAGAAACAACACAAGGTGGGTCCTAACGCTGACATCTGTGCGGTGGTCATGACCCTATTCCTGTTTCAAATCCTGGATTGCTGCAAACCTGCTGAGGCTCTTTATAGGAAACATCAATTTGTTGTTCTTGTAACTCTGGCGACTGAGTGCGTTTTTTTAAATTCAGTTTCCAGCATTGTGGTATGACTCTTTGGCAGCGCGTCAACAATGTTCCTGTATAAATCTCTTGACGATGAAAAGATATAAAGTTGAATCGGAGAACTTGGTGAACTGAATATGTTATTCATTCGCAGGATTTGTGACTAAAGGAACGAAAATGTTTTTACAATTCTAGCTGTTTGGAATCTTTCTATGTCTTTTCAAAAGATCTAATTAACAGAAAATCGTGATCACAATCAATAAGTAATCCGTTTCTTCTCCACACTTTAGTCTCATGGTGAGAGGTTGTAACTGTGCAGATGGATTTATTTGGCTTCACATAATGTAACTTACCAACTATTGGATACTTAGAGAGATAAGGTATGATATTTGGGAAGTGCTGACACATTTTATGAGCAAGTCAAGTCAGTCACCGCTGGAGAAGTTCCAGCAGACTGGAAGCAAACAAATGAACCGTAAACTTTTCTCTGGTTTAACTAGTTTAACTAGTCACTACTAGTCTTCATCTAGTCAATATCCCGGCCGGATTTATTTATGTATTTATACATATGCCTAACTCAAAATGCACAGTTACTTTACAGTAAAATCATCTGGAGTGCTTTGAGACCCAGTGACACGGCACTATATCAAAGTGCAGTTATTATAGTTTGTGTATTGAGTTCTCATTGTTGATTCCTTCTTTCAATGAACAGGGAACAGATGAAACTGTAAGCACAAAGGAGACCGTTCAGTCCAGTTTGGAAAGCTCACAGGCTGTATCCCAGCTTCTGAATGTAGCTTCAGAAGATCAGAAGGAACAAAAATCATTACAGACCAGCTGGCAACGAACATTGAGTGTTAAGGCCAGTGAACCTGCTGCAGTGGGTGAGACTGAGAAACGGACACAACCAATTCAGCTGAGTAATACAGCACATACTGGGGAATGTGAGGAGGACGAACAGCCTGGAGATGCCACAAAGGAGCAAGAAAACCAGAAAACGCCAGGAGCCAGTTGTGTCCGTAACGCCAATGGAGTTAAGATCACAAGACTGGCACCAAGGTCAGTCTTTTGTCAAGTAAAGACCTGTTTACCTAGCGGTAATTCGGAACCCAGGCTTTATTCGATTAGTGGAGTGCTTTCCGGGGGTAATAATCCCTTCCAAAAAAATAAAAGATAAAAAATATAACGTAAGTCACTTAATCTACGACTGTTTGTGGAACACTGCTGTGCTGTGTGCAATTGGCTGCCGCATTTCGCTCACAAAACATACAGTCAATTCACTTTACAGTATATTCTGCGAAGTACTTTGAGTCGTCTCAACAAAGTCATAAGGATTATTAGAACATAGAGATTTAGGTAACAAGTACTGTGAAGAAATGATGGCTCATTTTGCATCAACTCTATAATATAATAGTCCTTGTATTTGATATAGAGCCTTATCACGTCATTGAGACGTCTCAAAGTTTTTCACAGAATAGATTGTAAAGTGAATTGACTGTATATTTTGTAGGCGATATCTCTCTTCAGCAAATCACTTCAGAACTCTGAAGATTAATTTTGCTACCACCTCCCTCCCCTACCCTCCACACCCCATAATTTACAGTGCTGCTGAAATATAGGTTGCTAACCAGCATGGGATAGATGTTAGGGCGGTGTTTTTCAGAAATGAAAGTGAATCAGCTGATCCAAAATGTTTGCTGGAGCACTATGTTTAAGAACGCCACGTTTTCACTGAGTATTTTGTGGTGTTCACCGCTGCAGTTCGTCTAAGCAAAGTTTGCCAGGGCGAGGAAGAAATAAAGCCAGAGTGCGAGCGAAAGCATTCATATCGACCGGCACTGCCCGCTCACGTCCACGAGTTATTCTGCCTGCAGCTCCGTCTAATACAGGTACGCTCTGCTCTCTTTAAGTACTCGGTCAATCTTAACTTGCCTGTAGTTGTCTCAAGTATTTCTCTCAACTCTTGTGCCTCTCAAAGGATGAATGCTATTGTGGGGCAGGGGAATAAGGCAGGAAATCTCACAAACTAAAACCAAACAGATCCCCTTTAATGCCATGTACTTCCTAAAGGAATTTGCATTGAGTTTCTAACCTGGTTATCTATTGTCTTGTCCCCTTATATATATATATATATATATATATTTATAGTGCCGCAGTCTGAAGTCGCCTATATTCAAGTGGTCACTGTGCCTGTCAATCAAGCAGATACAACGGACTCCCCAATGGCTTCAGCCAGCAACGGAGTTCCAGGTACGAACTATTTTAAAGTTGGTGTAAAGTTTCCAGCAATAAAAGATAATTATATTTGCTGTAACGAATCGTTCAGGAGTGCTCTGGTGAACGAGTCAACTAGCCAACGTTGTGGTGTGCCTGAATTAGTTCTATACACAGGCCTCAGATGGCATCTATCTAATGAGTGACCCGACTAAGTGGAGGAAGAGTCTTACAGAGTTATAGTTGTGAAAATGTGCTAAAAAATCACCATTCTTTTTTAGCCAGAAGTTCCACTGCAAGGAGCATGATGAGCTCCCCTCCCCCGACAGGCCTGAAACCCAGCACCTTAAAGCAATTAGGGCATTCGGTTTTACGGGTGAGCCATACAAATGGGGAAGAGCAGGCGAGTATTCTACATTATGGCAAAACGGATCATGTAAATCGGTCACTGTGTGGACAGTGGGGGACGGAGGGGAGAAATCTTATCTACAAATTCGACAAAAGTTGTACAGTTTAAAACAAACTTACAGGCACTTTAGATACTGTAACTTGGTTTAAAAGTGGCACTGTTTATCAGTAATACTGACTGTCGAAACTAGGATTGGGCGACATTTAGCCATACAGACTGCTTCGCAGTGAGTAGGAATTCAGTTTTAGTTGATTGTTGAATCGCTTTCTGGGGGTAACAATCCCTCCAAAATTTTGTTTTAAAAATAATGATAATAATTTGGTCACTCAATCTGTGACTGTTTGTGGGGACGTTGCTGTGCACAATTGGCTGCTGCGTTTCTCCCACAAAATATACAGTCAATCTGCTTCACAGTATATTCTGTGAAGCACTTTGAAACGCCTCGAAGACGTGATATGGCGCCATATCAAATGCAAGGATTATTATTATTATTATTTCACACACACAAATAAAAGCTAGCAATTGCTCTGGCAGAATCAGAAATGACTGAAACATCAGTTGCCACTAAGGATCCAGCCCTCCGCTGGGCACCCACCTTTCATTACCACGCTGCTAGTCGCACTTTGGGACGTTCTGACGTGAAGGGCACTGTACAAAATCGTAATTTGTCGCTTGTTGTTGCTAGAAGTTGTGTTTTGTTTTGCTTCTAGACTGAACTAGCACCTGCCCTAGACAAAGGAGCATCTCAGCCTAGTGCAGTCTCCATCAGGAGCATCTGCCTGACTCCACCAAAAAACAACAAAGGGAGCACTTTTGTAAGTACAGCTACACACCGGCTGTAAAACGTGATTGTAGTTTCAGCAGAAATATCCTATTTGTGTACGTTGCTTCCTTTTTTCAGCTCCCATTCGTTCTTCCACAAACGTAAGCCGAGTTTGAAATGGAGCGTATTTTTGCACGCGATACGTTTTGGGGGACAATTATGCTCATTGTTTTTAGGAGGATGGATTTTCTTAAGTTCTTTTCTCTCCTCCTCCTTGCTTGGGTCTCCTGGGCTACAGGGCATTTGTACCACTTCTTATCAGTGGTATGGCACGTTTCTCACTTTTAACTTGCATCTCAAAATATTTGACTTTAGAATATATTCTGTGAAGCGCTTTGGGACGTCTCAACGGCATGATAAGGCAATGATATATCAAAATATATATCAGAATGATACATCAAATGCTATGATTATTATTATTATTATCTCCTTTGTAGAAATTCTAGTAGTATTCCATAACTGTTAAGACTTCCATAGTTGAACATGTGGTTCAGATGCAGGATGACTGTTTTGTTGATGAATATTCTCTTATTTTATTATTCTTAAGGATCTGGGTTTGGCAACCTGCAGAGGTAAAGGAAGGTGTAAAAATCCAAGGTGTACGTATGTTTACATGAATCGATATAAACCAGGAATTTGTCCGAAATGCGGCTATGACTTTGCAAGAGACAAACACGATATAAAGCCATCAAAGCCCGTTGTAAGTACTACTTGTAGGATATGTCGAACAGTGCTCTTAACAGCAGGTACCAGCTTGCTTGAAGAATGCATTTGCAAGCATATTATGGAGAGTGTTCTTAAAATATTCTAAAAATCTCTTCGACGCGATGCTCCGCAGGAGAGAGGGAGGATAGGTGACTTGGTCTTCGGCACTGCTGGCCACCTCTGTTTAAATTTCCCCTCTGTTCTGTGGCGATGTCCTGCATCTTCATCTCTCCCAAAATGTGATTGTTCCTTTTAAGAACATGTCATTGAAAGGTCCCGTATATCTGCAAATTGTTGTTGTTGCAAGCTGTCGAGTGCTTGGTGCTCTGGGGCGCTAACCTGCATGAGGGGCGCTCTCTAGATGCGGTTTGTTGTTGGTTTTTTGGTGGCCAGTTGCTGTGAAAATCTTCTTGAGCGTCGTAATCTGGAAGCAAATTACACAAGAGGCTGATTACCGAGAAAACCATTTATTTTAATTTCAGATAAACGATGCACTTTCCTCGGGTGCGGTGAACCCAGATGAACCATTAACTCAGGCCCAAAAGGACTTACAACGTCAGACCACACTGCTGCTGCTCAGGAGGACTGTTCAGATCCCCGAGAACGAGGCTGAACTTCATGAAATTTTCAGTCTAATTCAGGAACTTAACAGCTCACAGCTGATTTTGTCCACAGTCAACGAGACGATAACTCTCGAACAGAATTCCTGGCCTAATTACTTCGAGTCTACAGCCACCGTGTGTGGCCTGTGTGACAACCCTTTGTTCAAAGATGAATGCAAGTAAGTTGCATCAACTTAACTTGTTGACTACTCCCATTTTTACACCTGATTTTAACGCTGTGTATCAAGTTGCGCGGCTTTACTTCTTATGTTGTGGGAAGGAAGGATCCATCGAAATGTTTCTAACAACATAGCAACTGGGTAGCTGTTGTAAAAGAAAAAAATGACTCAACTTTAAACGTGAAACAATAAGGAAGGGGGGAAAATCAAAAAAATGAGCTGTGAAAATCTGAGCGGTTTGGGCTGAAACTCTGGGGTTTATCACTTAACGCGGTAAAATGTCGGCACTGGAATTTGGCCTGAATTACTGATGTACTGATTTTTACCCCAGTTCAGTTTTTGCCCCCGAGGAGTGCTGGTTGTTGACCGAAAGCCAGTTTCAGGTAGTTTTAGTTCAGACGAAAATGTGTCTGAATCCTCAGTGTCTCGCACTTCATAACTTCACTGACATAAACTCAGGTAAGAGATATAACCCTTCATTACACTATTATAATCTTGCATTACCGGTTGGTTACTTTTCTGGATTTGGGTCAAATACCGAACTTGTTTAGTTATGCACACCACCGCTCAACCCAGGTTACTTTATGTTTAATGCATTTTGTTCTAAGATTATCATTACATATTCCTAAATAATTCTAATTTTAAAAAAAATATTCTGATGCTACCAATTTATCGCCCGTAAAATACACAGTCAATTCGCTTCATAGTATATTCTGTGAAGCCCTTTGAGACGTCTCAGAAGACGTGATAAGGCGCTACATCAAATGCAAGTATTATTATAATTATTATGACTGATATTTTAAAGATGTTCTTATTATTCATTTGCCATCTCAGGTTTATTTAATATTGGCAACAAGCTTTTGGTCAGCATGGACTTGCTATTCAAAATAAGAAGTCATATCAAGCTTGGAGAAGATCCAAGGGATGTAACCAGCGCCATATTAGAGTCTGTCCAAAAAATCACAGGTAGATTTAATGTTTTTTGTGCAGCTTGCCTCAACTAGTCTTCGTCGTGGCGTTCAAAGGCGGCTCCCAATAAATTGTGACCAGGTGGTAGGACTTGACTTTGTCTCTTCAACATGGTTTACTGTTGCGATGTTCGAGGGACACTGCCTTGCTTCTGCCACTAGAGACCCCTTGTAAGCTACATAAATTATCCTGTGGCAGTAATTTGATACTGTGGAATTTCAATTTTATTCCGCAAGTCCTTGGGCTATATGCCGTCGCTGTGTGGTTTTTTTTGCAGTTCGTGATCATGACTCTTTGGGATGCTTTGCTTTTTGTTGTGCGATCTTTTTACACGCCTGAGCTTCGGAACTGGATAGTATAATGGAAGGGCTCGGAACCTGAAAGTCCTGTGAACGGGTGAAAAGCATTGCGCTGTCAAAAGCGATGTGGACGGGAGCAAGAATCAGATTCTGATGGATTGGAGTAACTAATGTTGGCGAGGAATAAAAACGTGTCGCCAGAAATGTTGTAGCTTCGAGACCTCTCGAGTGAATTGAATTTGTGTGCAAAGGGCTGGGGTGAATAAGTTGGGAGAGCTGCACCCGTCTTCGGAAATGACAATCTGAAAAGTATTTAGAATCCCGGCTAGGATTTGGAGTCCTGTAGCTCAGTGGTTGGAGCACTCGCTTTGCGAGCGAGAGACCTGAGTTCAATTCCAGGCAGAGGGCGAAACCTTGGGCAAGTTTCCTTACTCCACACAGAGCCTAATAATAATCCTCCAAAACCAAAAACAATAACAAATTGGTCATTTTCAATCTACGACTGTTTGTGGGACATTGCTGTGCGCAATTGGCTGCCGCATTCGCCCACAAATATACAGTCAATTCACTTTACAGTGTGTTCTGTGAAGCGCTTTGGGACGTCCTCCCGACGTGAAAAGCGCTATATCAAATGCAAGGATTATTATTATTATAGGATGAGCATTTATAATGTGGCTCCAAACATGTTTATGAAGCGAGAGATCCAAATTTTCTGCAACAGCAATCTAGCTTGTCAGAGTTATTTTTATTTCAGCTCTTAAAGGGGCACGGAAGTTGGGCGGGTATGGGATACTTTCTGCTCAACCAAGACATTTTATCCGGCTTAGGGTTAGCACTGGTATGAAACTATGCCAGCAGCTTTTATGACCGTGTTCTTCCAGCTTCAAAGCGATAGGTAACCTGGAAACACTTATTTTAGTTAATGTGTGGGTGGGAAAGGCAATCAAGGGCCCATTTCGGACTGGCTTTGGGGAGATGGAACAGATAATACAGATAAAGGACAGGAGTGAGCCAAGAGATCAACTTCTCAGAAGGTTCTACGAAAGGAGTTCAGGCAGAATGACCGTTGATGTATGTGCCCGTGTGCGTGTTCTATTTTTATTATTTCCCTCGTTCCTTGTGCACAAGCACTTGGCTCCCCTGACGGCACAGCTGAGGTTAGGAATTCAGTTTATAGGTCTAAACCATGCCAGACAACAACTTGCATTGCCATAACCCAGGAACATCTCAAACATATGTTCAATGTGGGATTCCAATGAACTCTTGTCATTCCTGATTCACTTCTAGAAACCTTGAGAGATTTTAGCATTAAAATGACATTGTATTGACCCCTAGTTTGACAGTTTTATTCCATTTTAGATTAATCCTGGTGGATGGTGCTCCTGTACTGTAGACAATCTGGAATGATCTTGATGATTCCCCTCCCACCCACCCCACCTCTGTTTATGTATTTCTGTCCACAAGAATTTTTAAATTTTTTAAAAAGAAAAAACAATGATTTGATTTTTCAATTCCTCGATTTGTTTTTCTTTCCACCTGAGATTTAATCTCTTAATCACATTAGAATTAACGCTGGTTTGAAGTTACAGAACAGGAATTCAGAGTGTTGAAATGCTTTCATACATGACCTAACAGAGGTAGCAGGACGTGAGCTTGCATGTCTACTGTGAAGGTTTGAATATTATGTCCCCATCACGTTTTAATGGTAACTGTATTACTGAAATCAATCCTTATTAGACCACTGAATTTAATCCTTTCACTGGGTTACAACATTTTAGTGTGTCTGATAAATGGACAGTTTTATCACTAAAAGGTTATGAATGAGTAGATGCTGAGTTGGACTTGTTCACCAGTTTATAGTTTCAGTTGTGAAAAAACAGTCCAAGTCTTGTTGCCTTGATGACCTGCCCAAGTGATGCATTCATCTTATTTTACCCCTAAGCTATCACAGGATTTTATGTAACATTTATCTTTTGGGGGGGAGAAAAATGCCCTTTATTTAATTTTTTTTTGAGAAACGTTAACTGAGAGAATGTCATTTTTAACGGTGAATTGAAGAAAATGTGATCCTATGTCTCTACCACATTACAGCGTCCCAAGGTAAGCGCTCCGGGACTTTACCCTATGTGAAGGGCGTTATAAAAATGCAAGTTGTTGTCGATGCCTTGCTGGGAATTGGCACGTTAGAATCCGAAGTTCTGGGAGAACTCGTGAGATCGGAAGCGGAATGTGAAGCGTTGAGGATGCAGTTTCACACGCGGAACAATTTATTTTCCAGAGAAAACGATGTCGGAGGAGCAGCTGAACCAGCTTCAGGAGCTGCTGTGCAACGGGTATTGGGCGTTCGAATGTCTCACCATCCGTGACTACAATGATATGATTTGTGGGATCTGCGGCGTAGTGCCCAAGCTGGAGATAGCGCAGAGCAACCCTGCAAATGTTCTTGCACTGAAAAACGTTGAGGTGCGTTTGACCCGCCAAGATCATTCTGAATCTTAAATTGTGTGGAAATAACGTGAGGGGAATAATCCTAAATCATTCTCTTTATACCCTATAAACCGAGCTATTGATGTGCTTGGGTGGACCCTATTTTGCTTGAAGGGAGTTAGTGGCTTAGCAATTATTGTTGAAGCATGACAGTGTAAATCCATTCGAGAGATGATTGGATGCATTCCCGGAGAGAGAAGAGACTGAGGGCTAAAGTGGGCACACAGGTGTGACAAATCAAAATGGGGGGGGGGAGAGAAGGTTGACTTCATGGGACGAATGGGGTTTTCCTGTTCTTAGAAGGTAATATATTATCTTTATTTCTCTTTTCTCTATTGGGGAGAGGGAAAGAGGGGAGATGTGGGTGACAGAGGAGAGGAGTGGAATGGCAGGCAAACCTTAAATCATCTCTACACTTTCCCCAAATAATGAAAGTCAATCTGTGTGCTATCTATGATCCAGCCTTGACATGCTTCCTTTCCACTTGATGATCTGCTGTTTCCTAACCGGGTCTATTACACTCCCCAGTTTACATGGCCAGATTTCCTCACCTCCGACGAAGTGAACGCTGAGGATTTCTGGTCCACGATGGAGAACGAAGCCATAGAGCAAGCTGCGTTTCCATCCAGCATTCCTATCACAAAATTCGATGCTTCCATAATTGCTCCATTCATCCCACCACTCTTGAGAGGATCGGTGGTGGTTAACAGCGAGAAGGATAAAAACCCGCATCCGCAGAGGGCTGCTGGTGAGAGACTGCGACTTTACTGTAATTAATCCATTTCTCCATTAATCATTATCACCTTTAAGCTTCCCACAATAGACGGGGAGTAAAGTGCTCTCACACACTGTGTATCTGTGGATCCGGAATCTGGAGATCAACAGGGAAAAAAATTATACAACAGCTTTGTTATGAGCAGCCCCTTATATATCACTGGTTTGCTTAAAATGGCTTGGATGCACAAAATGGCCAGTCCTAAAAGTTGGCCATCTTCTAGGTCAAGTCCATGTCACTTTCTGCGCTCTGCACATGCTCACTGTGCACAGTGCAGGAAGCGATATTGATGGCAAACTGATGTCCCACAAGTTGGCCATTCTTTGACGAGCAGGAAAATGCCACCACCATTCAAGTGATCGGTCACATTACGATGCAGAAACAGTAACACCCATTAAAAAGCAGTTGGGATTTTTAAGGACCCACCCCAGCTACCTCCTTTATTATAATAATAATAATCCTTGCATTTGATGTAGCGCACCATCACACCGTCGCGACGTCAAAGTGCTTCACAGAATATACTGTAAAGTGAATAGACTGTGTATTTTGTGGGCGAAACGTGGATTGAGTCACCAAATTAGTATTTATATACTGGGTTCTACTGTACTGTATATATCCATTCACAAAAGGGATTTGTATCCTGACCTTTTTAGTTTTATAAAATTCGCAGCAGTTTGTGAGAGTTCTCCTGAGTGTGGATATTTCACCTCAACGTAACTAACCTTGGAACATCCGAACTTTTAACAGGAAATCCAAGGACACTGGTGAGGCTGCTGCATGACGGGGTTTTCAAAGCTGAGCAACTGGACTCCTACAGCGAAGAAGAGCTAACTAATCTGCTCATTTCGTGTGACATTCCAATTCATCCCGGCGACACCAAGGTAACTAGTCTGTGTCCGGACAGAACGTAGGAATGAGAAAAAACAGTTTGGCTCTTTCAGAATCCGGCGTGACCGTTTTTGTGCCCCAGACGCATCGCGCCCGTCCGGGGTGAGTTGGGAATCTGTGCAAATACATTTTGAAGTTTCAACTGAGACCAGACTTCAGTCCCATGTTATGGAAATACTGGAGCAAGTCGGCTTCCTAACTGGCTGATTTGTTGCAGTAAAGAACATGCTACGTTTTGTACTCTAACCCAAATCCTGCAAAAGACTGAGTGGTGTTCATACTTCTATCCCTAGCATTTTTAGTAATTGTCGGAAGGGATATTTCAGTTAGAACAATAGTACAATTAATGCAATAAATAACCAAACATTCTGCATAATTATAAAATGCACCAAAAAAAATGTACATTTATAAATTCGCTCTCCCATTGTTTTTTAAACTGGGAGTATCCTAAGGTATTTGTTCACAACGTTGTCAAGGGTTGCTTTTTTTTCCCCGCGTAAAGATCCTGGTTTAGAAACCAGGAGTTTACTAACGCAAGACCTTCCTGTGCTGACTGCCGCTGTGTGTACAGAAACAAAATAAAGGAAGGTCACAGAAGAATGGATCAAGGCAGCTGGAAACCAGGAGACAGACTGCAAGTTCGGAACGCTCCAGCAGTGCAATCGCTCAGAGCTCTGGAGAAATGTAACGCACGTCAAAGAAATATAAGCTACAGGCGTGACAGGAATAGTGTGTTCACACCTGTGAGGCAGGCAGGTTGTGATTTTGTTGCTTGGGAGGTGATCCCAGTAATAAATGCTCTCTCCCTGGCATTGCTTATAAGTAACTCAGATATAATGTATGAATTTTTGGCTGTGTAAATATTATTATCCGAAAAAGAATTTTGGACTAAATCCCATTTCTCTTTCACAGAGAGTTTTGTTACCTGCAAATGGGAAAAAAATATGCTTTTGGTTTATCGGGCAGCAATAAAATAGAGTGTTTAGTGAAATGAATTATATTATTAACTTTCATTTCCAGATTACTAGCTTGGCTTACTTGGTAGCATTCTTGCCTGTCACCCAGAAGGTATGTGGGTTCAAGCTACCCGTCAGGAATTTGATCCTGTCATCAAGGGCAAATATTGTATTGCAATGCAGTAGAATGTCATCATTCGCCATGAGGTGTTAAACTAAGTACCCTTGTGGCTGGTCAGGTAGAGAAGTTTAGAAAGGTTTCAGAAAACTTTTTAGGACGCAGAGAGATTTAAGATTGCAGCCTGTTTAAGATTATTATTTCATGTTCAGAACTATAGAAGGCTGCTCACGATGAACCACAATTTTCAAGAATGCCAAAATCTTGTGTGTGTATATATATGTATATAGATACAATGGCTTCCCCCCAATGCAGAGATAAACAGCTATCAAATGATTTTCATGTTTAGACCTCTTTGACTTTGGCTCTCAAGCAGTTTAAATGATTCTTTCTGATGATTTCGGAGAATTAAGATGGGTTGTTGTCTGATTGGTTCTGTTCCAGTGCACTGAACCCGAATTTTCTGCCTTGAAACCCAGCCAGCACTTTAACATCTGCCCAGCAGCGACTGCCAAAACACTCAGAAATTGTTAATTTTGACATTGAACCGTCTGGAAAGAGGTCCATTGTACACATTCCATCGGTGAAAAAGCAATGATAATACCAGAAACTTTGTCTCTGTCCAAAAAATCTAAATGTGGATGCGTACAGTATGTATTCATTTATGTTCACAGTGGTGTTAAATTTGAGAGATTCTGCAATATCAGAATTCGTTGGTACAACGAATTGATACTTAAGGCGCCAAACAGATATTAGCAAGACCAAGCTTGTTGGCGAGACAAGAGTGTTAAGTGATCGTAGAACACAAATGCCAATAATAAATGTATTATGTCAATTCAGATCCTTCTCGATAGAATTATGTTGCAATGAGATCTGCATCAGTGTCTCTATTCTTAATTTTTCTTCATTTTCAGTTACTGTTACATTATTTGTATTCTACCATTTACTGACGATATTATCAGTTACAGCTTCATTTTCTATTGCTTACTTGGCTCTGTAACTAACTGTCTCTTTCTCCTTCTTGGGCGATCTCTCTCTCTCTCTCTCTCTCTCTCGCACACAGTTGTATATGCAAACTTGGATCTTCTTCCAGCTGTGGTTACAATCACCAAAACACTTCTTGATTTCAGCGCATGTCAATCTGAAGTCTTAAAAAGGCATATGCAGTTTGGTTTGCTTCTTAAAATGGTCTCCTTGAGTATATTTAGTCTCGACGCCAAAGTAAACAGCTGACAATCAGATCAGCTTTTCTTTTTACAAACAACACACCCTCCTCAAAATCCTGCCCTAACATAACCTTGGACATCATTCAATGAATGTTAGATTCCTTCTGGTACCTTGTGCAAGGGATGTGTGAGCCTACATCTGAGTATCTGCAGGATGTTTGGCTGAGGAGCATTACAGATTAGCCCAAATTTCTTCTCACACACACACACACACGCAAACTTTGAAGCAAGGCTCACTGGATAGTGATGGAAGATGTGTTTCTTTTGGTTCCCTATCCCAGGATCACTGAAGTCAATTGTAGTGCCCTAATTTGCAACCTTAAAGAGATCAGCTGCTTAGCTTTTTGTCACATTTGCCTGTTGCCGTGTTTTGCAGGAACACTTGCATTCTTCGTTACTTGCCTTGTATTCCTCTGTGCTGGAGGGATCGCCTTTGGAATGCAGAACGCCTTTGTGTGATGTGACTGGGGGAAAAGTCTATAAATCCTGCCTGCATCAAGTAAGTTCTGATTTTGAAAGCGAATAATCCTGTTTTTATTATTAAGTGGTCATAAGGAATATCTAGATTGTTTAGTTTAACAGGTGTATGCTGCAGATGACCTTGATGTTAGTCATCTGCTTGATTCATTCCGTGAAAACTAACTGATCAGAACTTGAGCCTTCTAAAAGTTTACATTTCTGTGAATTGGAGACCAACATCTTTGGCCTCTTGTTTGCTATGTTTTGCAGAGCAGAGGAATTTAGCTGGAGAGAATTTCCAAATCTATGTTGTCTGTGTAATTTAATTGCTGCAGAACATTTCACTGATTCCCACAGTGCCTATCTGATTACCCAATGCCTTAGCTCATTTTTTCCACCATCCACTTGTCTATTTATTTCCTAAACGCTGAACAGCTAATTAATCCCTGATTCTGAGCTAATGACCATCAGTCAACAGACTACATCAAAGCAAAAGGCCCAGACTTTTCTACCCACTTAATACCAGATTTCCACGAAGGTTATCTTAATGTGATGACGAGCAGAGATAGAACAGTAGTTCTTCACAGGGAGGAAAAATGGACAGTGCCCTCTGTTGAAGAATGCCATGATTAAAAAGAAAGGGCATAAATTAATTATAATTGATTAGAAACCTTCTCTGTATTTTGTACAGTTGAGCTTTCAAGGAACCTGTTCACAAAAACCTCGCCATTTAAGAGTTTTTAACTGTCAGTTTAAGTGGGAGCTCCGACGTAGCAGGAAGAATAATTGCCTCGATACAAGCCGTTGATTTACAGTTTTGTTTCAGTGCATACAGCACAGTACGTAAGCTCTCTGGAACACGACCCTGCGTGAGGGGTGCTGCATAAACGCAAGTTGGTTCAAAATGTGTACACGAATAAAATTCCTTTTTTTTTGCTGTTTTGTACCCAGGTTCTGTGTGGCTCAAAGTACCTTGTGAGAGGAGAATCCGCCCGTGACCACATTGACCTTCTGGTATCCTCGCGTCACTGGCCTCCCATCTACGTGGTGGAGATGGCACCACAGGTGCATTAAACGCCGATGTGCGTTACCCGGAACTCACCAGACAAATGTGGGAGCACAAACAAGGCTGCTTCTCGGACCCGCTGGAGCCACCAAAGGTTAGATCAATCGGTGGTGGCCAACCTTTTTTGGTCGACCTTTTCTTGATCGATGGCCACACCATAAACATCTCCCCTCACTCAGTAGCTACTGGTAACAAAACACTGATTGAAAACAGACTCGCCCAGACTGGCGCAAATATTCGGTGGGCCACTCCTCGATGGCACTCGCGGGCCGTGGGTTGGTCACCAGTGGGTTAGACAGTGTTAATAATAGACTGACTTAATAATATTAGTCTTTGCATTTGATAGAGCGCTGTACCACATCTTCGAGGCGTCTCAAAGTGCTTCACAATACTAGACTGTATATGTTGTGGGCAAAGCGCGGCAGCCAATTGCGCACAGCAGCGTCCCCACAAACAGCCGTGATTTGAAGTGACCGATTTATTATTTATTTATTTTTAAAAATTGATGGAATTATTAACCCCCCGGAAAAGTGATCTTCCAATCGACTAACAACCAGGTTCCTACTTACTGCTAGGCAAACACTGCCAGTATGGAGTAAGGAAACTTGCCCAACAATAGACTTGAAAGATGACGTGCTTTACTCCACGCCTGGTGCTCTTGAGAAGTTGTTGTTGTGTTGCTCTTTATAGAAAGTAATAGGAAAACAACAACGACGACTTGCATTTATGCAGCGCCCCTCAAGCAGGGCAGGGTCCCAGAGCGCCCAGGTAATTGTAAGCAGCGTAAAGCGGGTTTAAAGCCATGCCTCTGTTTGCAGCTCGTTTCCTGCCCGGAGCTGCTGGAGCAGCATTACATAATGGACGCGTCTTTGCTGGAGAACAGCCTCCAACACCCCATCACCAAGTCCTCGGCCCGAAGAATCGTGCACCGCAGCACGGCCCAGGTCACAGAGAGGGACAGCATCGCGAGGCACCATTCCGCCACCCTCTGCAGCGAACTGGATTCGTACAGCGACGTCCTGGACGCCCTTCCCCACAGCAAGGTGAACTCTGTGCGGCAAAAGGCAATTCAGTTCGAAAACGCTACGTATTACTATTTATACAACCGGCTGGTGGATTTTCTCACCAGCAGAGACATCGTGAACCAACAAATCAACGAAGTGCTGCAGAGCTGCCAGCCTGGAGAAGTGATCATACGGGATAGTTTGTACAGACTGGGGATAGCGCACCTGAACACGGAGAGCGAGACCGAGGAGCTGGCGTAGCCCGCCGCTTCTCGTTCGCTCGGAGCAATTAAGGAAAATGATCTGTCAAGTAATGTATTTATTCACTACTTCTATTTAATTAAAAAAAAATTATTTGCGTCTTTTTTTTCCCCCGCTTCTCTTTTGTGCACCTTCTGTAGGGTGAAGAGCAGAGATGCACGGTTAGATTACGTTCAGGGCCCGGTTTAGAGCGCCGTGGAATCATTGGCGTCTGCGATTCTTTCACTTAAGCCCTCGGACTGAATTTTACTTGCAAACCCGAAGGCATTTTCCACTCGTTTCACATGAGTAAGGCTTGCTCATCGTGACCTCAGCAGGGATTGTTAACATAAAAACACCATCACCGAGTAAGCTGTGCCCTCGCACTTTCTCGCTAATGTTTCTGATCTGTCTGCAAACCCAAAGCGCGGGCGCGAACTGAAGTTGGGGAAGGAGGGAGCAAAGGCAGAGGGATTGAGGGAGAGGGTTTTGGGGCTGAAAGAGCAGCCGCCGATGGCGGAACGGAGGGCACGAGGGACAAGTAGGAGGCAGTCGAGTGGAGGCGATGGGTAATGGGTTGGGGAGTAAGCAGATCGGAGAGGTAGGAAAGTGCGAGGGCACGAGGAGATTTGAAGACGGAGCGTGAAATCGATCTGTTTGGCGATAGGGCACAGAGTTTCTGGGTGAGTGTGCGGAATGAGAAGCATTCAGGATTTTGTGTACCTCAAGGCAGTCCACTCGACATGTGGAACCAGAGAAATTTACAGCACAGAAGATGGCAGTTTGGCCGATTGTGTCTCTCCTGACTCTTTGAAAGATCAATTCAGTCACTTACCTGCTTTTCCCCTCCATCTGCCTGCAAATTATTCCTTTCAGTTATCTGGTGTCAAATAAAGGGCAGCGGTATTCGACAGTCGTGTTTAGTTAAAAAAATTGTCTCTGGCTGGAGATTTGTATCTGCAGAAGAATTTTCATCCGACTGAAACAACTAACGCAAATAAATAAAGATGGGCTTCTGGAAGACACTCCGCCAAAAGGAAAATCCTGAATATTTACCTTGTGAGGGAAGTAAAAACTTTTACAAGCTGTGCGCAGCCTGGAACAGAGCTTTATAATTAGGCTCTATCTCCTCTCCGTATAAGTGGCATAGATTCCCTTTTAAGGACCTTAACGGACATCATTCTGACGGTGCTCTGATAGAGACCTTGAACACTATCAGTCTCGGACGATCAATTAAAGTGGAATCTTTTGGAGAATTTAGTTAATATACAATGTGATTAAAGTCGCTGCTGATTTCCTTCCCGGGCTTGCACGCTTTGACCAAAAAAAAATGGACAATTCGGCACATACGTGTAGTACGTTCTTTCCGCTACCCCTTGTGTAAAGAGCGCTATATAAATGCAAGTTGTTGGTCTCCGTCTCGCGTCTGAACACACATGCCCGCGCGCACACGCACAAAGAAAAGTACAAGTATAGTTTTGTTTTCTTATGTTTTTATAAAAAAAAGTATTCCGTGATTAAAAATATTGCTCTAGTTACGGTTTTCTTTCAAAAATACAGCAATACATTGAGCCGGCAATAAATATACAGTTAATTTCTTTTATAAAGTAAATTTATGTTTAATACATCATTTCACAGCTTCTGCGTAGAAAATTATTCGTAACGTCATCATTTCAAGGACTGTTACTATGTACAAAGAGCTTGTTACCCTCGTCTTTCGAATGGTTAGTGGTGAGTGAATGTTACAGCCTTACCGTAATAGTTACTGTACGGTTGGACTGAGACGTTGAAAGGCATTAACTTAAGAGCGATGCCCTGCGTAAGGCAATACGTTTCACTATTACTCGGCAATTGATAATAGCGGGCTGGTAGTTTTCTCTGAATGAAATCGGTGGACGTCGTTAGTGGGGCAACAGTGGGTCACAAATGGTACTACCGTAGGTTCCTGTCTGTGCATAAACAGGTGAAAGAAAAATAATCCTTTAGTCTGAAATGAAACCACCTATTCGACAGTCAGTTTCAGTTCAAAGGTAAAAATAAGAGATGCAATGAGTGCAGTTTTCAGGCAGGGGTTCTACAGATAAAGTCGTTCTTGCCATCCAAGTTGGGTGTGAATAGGGTATAGCTCTGTAACTCAATTCTCTCTCAACTTTCCTCCCACCCAGAACAGCAGTCGATATACAGCGGAAACAGCCAGCAGTCTTTATGGTCGTGGCATCAACGTCAGTCGACTCGCCCCTTGCTCATCTGCCTGTATCCAACCAAGGCCACGCTGCTGCATTTGGGTAAATGAACACCTCACTTGGAACAGGTATGTGCTGTGGGTGCCATACAATCAGTGGTACCTTGCATCCTTCAAGATTTGTCTCAAGACCCTCCTCTTCGACCGCGCTTTCGGTCATCCTCCTACCCTTACCCTCCCCGCCCTCCAGCCCCTCCTGATCCCAACCACCAGCTCGGGTACAGATCCCTGCCTGTCCCAACGCCTTGGGACATCCTCCCGACGTGAAAGGCCCTATATACATGTGTAATTTGTTGCTGTTACTACCAAGGATAAGACTAGGCTTTTACTCCCGTTCTCTACCAAGCGCGTTGTGTAACGAGGGCTGAAAGGACTTGTGGTTCAATAAAGCTGACTCCACAGGGTGGGTGGTTTGAGCTGACATTAGTGGCATTTCGTTTTCACAATTGCAGTGGTTGCAAGGAATGAGCACATTCCTTTGCTCAGTACTCAGATGTGCCCTTTCCCACATTCCACGAGTTAAATAGCACGGCTTAAACTCTACCGTTAACCAACACACACGCAAAACACTGAAACTAAATTCCCCATATACTTTTTCCCTCTCGTCCCCTTTTTTTCTCTCAGCCGTTGAATCCCTCCTCGACTCTTTCCCCTTCCACGCGTCCTCGCTCTTTGCTTGAAAACGACTTCACTCCGAGGGCAGCGAGAATGCAAGATTTGCTGCCTGGAGCGATGGTTGAATCAGATAGTGTAGACACGTTTAAGAGGAAGCTAGTGAGACTCCAGCAATTACCCCAAACCACACTCTGGGGTCCCTAGACCTTGGCTCTCGTAAACACTGCTCCTAATACTTAGATGGATGTCCCTCCAGGGAGAGAGAGTGCATTACCATTCCAGCAATCTATCTCTGGGATTTCCGTGTGTAGGTGAGATGCCATGGAAATCTCAGCTGGGTTTGGATACTCTTAAGCAACGGTGACGGGTTTCCCCGGCTGACCTCCCCAAAAACAGGAAGCTTGATATGCACGCGAGAGAGAAGGGTAAGGGAGTAAGGAGTTGGTGGAGACTCTTTAAGTATAAACTTGGCACAGACTTACGCCAGATCTGGCCAAATGGCATGTTTCCGTGCGGTACGGTCTATATACTTTTTAGCCGATGCTCTACAAACCCGTTGACATCTCCATATGTTTGGGATTAGATGAAAGGCGAGGCGTATGTTCTAAGTTAACAGGCCTTCCGGTTCTGCGGGCAGGTCTCGTGCCAGTTAAGCCTTCTTTGCTAGAACCTGATTGTTATAACAATCAGTGGGATCAGCTCTGCTCCAGATCTGTACAGCGAGAGTACCCATTAGGAAACACCAGGACTCGTTCCTAATAACATAATTGGCCCTTGTCAATAACAGCATCTCTTTGTGTGAAGCGGAACCCACGCTAAGTTTTGGTGAGCGCTGTTACGTTTCTTTTATCAAAAGCCACTCGTTTGGATTGCAATTATGTTAAATCTTTCCGATCGAGCGCGAGATACACAGTCCGCACGCACTCGCACGCACGCACTCAACATGCACACAGACACGTGATTAAAAACAAGGCATGTGATGTGAGCAGCTGCAACACGAACATGTTACCTATCCCGCTGTGACCGTGACGTTGATGATCTCACTCGTGGCGTTTGTTTCGTAATTTGTTGTTGTTGTTGTTGTTTGTTTCATGTGTGTCATCGGGGTGGGGGGGTGGGGGGGGTTAACTTGCGAGAGGCGAACAAGTCACAGTCCACCTTCTGAGGGACGAACCCTCTTTTTTCCACGCGTGTTTTCCGCGGCCGAAGTAGCTACTAAATCGGATAAAACTCTTGACTGAGAGCGACAAAAAAAATACTCGAGGGCTGCCGACCGAAACGTTCGTTCCTTTCCTTCCACGTGACTGACGGAGATGCAGGAAAGAGGTTTGTGTGTCAGTCTTCAATTTGATATTGTTTCATGTATAATGGAAGACAGCTGCAGACATAATGGCTGAAGTAGAGACCCACTTGGCAGTGTTTGCTTTGGGTCCTGCAAGGCAATCTGTAGCATCTGTTCGTGGAGAGTAGGAAAGAGAGAGAGAGGGGGAGAGAGAATGAAGATGCGATCAATCACTTCCCGGAGATTTCGTTCATAGTTTATCTTTTAGTGCAAGAGCCGGAGAAGGATTTTTACGGCTCCTGGCCAATATAAATGTTATTGGAATACAATGTTTCGTCCCAAGTAAACTCCCAAACGATGTGCTAAATAAAACAAAACCTGTTCGGGATCTCACAGGAATTGGAATCCTTCGTTCTCGTTCCCCCAGCGTTGGGTCAAGATGACCATGTATGTGTCAGTGCCAGAATGACCTTGTGGCTCAAGCTATGACCCTGTGTATTGCCTTTAGAACCGAAGACCTGGTATCATTGCCATTGATTAATTGATCTTCATTTACTGGCCACAGGTTAGCCCGACCTATTCGGTGTGCGACTGACTTCTCCCTCCTTCAAGACCCTTCTCAAGACCCTCCTCTTCGACCACGCCTTCGGTCACCCTCCTACCCTCTACCCTCCCCTCCCTCCAAACCCTCCTGATCCCATCCACCAGCTCGGGTGCAGATCCCTGACTGCCCAGCGCTTTGGGACGTCCTCCTGATGTGAAAGGTGGTGCGTAAATGTAATTTGTTGTTGTCCCCTTATGAGTTTGTCTCTATTGCTGTCTGACTGCCTGACACATGAGCGTGCAGTTCAGTCACCAACGGGCGTAAGACTTGAGAGAGGGTCGCTCATCTGGAGCCAAATACACTTCCTCATACTAGAAAGGAGGCAAAGAGGAAATGAGAAGTTTCCCGGGATATCACTGCCAGCAGAGCATCACTGACTAACCACAGCCAATTTCTGCTAGAAAATAATACCTCGGGGTACAGTGTATAGCTTGGGACACGACATGTCAAGTGACTGCCAAGATAGTGGAAGGTGAACTGGGTAGACCTTGGTCCTCTTTCATCCAACAAATTCTTATGAATGGAAGGAAGGAAGAAAGGAAGGAAGGAAGGAAGGAGACGAACGAACGAGACAAAGAAACAAAGCAAAACATGTTTTTGTGAAACATTGGTCACCTGCACGTCTGTGGATCGAACCTCTTGCCTTTGAGGAAACAGGAGGATAAGGACTCGGTGCATTGACAGGTGCACTTGTGCGGGTCGAGTGGCTGTGACTTGGGGCAGATCCTGGTGCAGACACATTGGCAGGTGGTCTGGTCCCACTCCTCGTGCTCCCCGCACGTTCCCCTGGGCGGCTTGTGGTCACACACGCACCGACAGGTGCTCTCGTCCAGCTTCTGGTTGGGGCCACAGCTGGACGTCGAGAGCCCATTCGCGCAGACACAGTCGCACGTGTCTTCGTTGAACTGCATGCGAGGGCCACAGATGTCGTCCTCTGTGTCTCCTGTGAGCGTGTGGGGGAACATGTCAGCAACAGGATGTTTTTTTGCCAGCCAGTATCTGCTACTTTTTCTTTACAACAACTCAGGTTTTTACACAGCGCCCTTCACACAGGATAGCCTCTCGGAGCGCTGCACAGTGGCGGGGTTAGATATTGAGCAAGGGAGAAGGGGAGGGAGTAGGTGACCTTAGGCGCGGTCGAAGGAGTAGTAATAATAATAATAATTAGTAATAATAATAAGTCCTAAAGTGGGATTTCAACATAGATGAAGAGGGCATGAGGCGGAGGGGTTGGGGCAGGAAGTTTCAGAGGATGGCTGAAGTCAAGTAGAGTGATAATTCATTGCGCAGGGACTTTACCTGTCGGAATATACAGTCACTACACTTTACAGTACATCCTGTGAAGCACTCCCTCCCGACGTGAAAAGGCGCTATGTCACTTGCAAGGATTGGTTGCGATTATCATAAGATCAGGAACTCACGGTGAACAGCCTACGTTTAAAATCCTGTCACACAGCATCTCATGTAACTTAAAATATTTAACCATTGAGTAAATTAATCCCTACAAAATCAGCGATGCTTTTTGTCGCTGAATAATATCCACTGGTCTCATAATTCTGCTTCAAACTGCAACACCATTCCCTTATTATTATATCGCCTCAATGGTTTACTTGGGCAGATGTTTTCATCTCATTTCACCCCCTTATCTCCCTTCTCCTTTAAGGCCCACAAATTCCATCCAATCTTGAATTTTCAAACAATCTTTAGCCCCGCAAACATTTCTCTGAAATGACAATATCCCGTACGTTACAGAGCATATTGTTGTAGAAAGTTTCGGGAATGTTTATTCCACAAGTGAGAGGGCCAAGCACACAGTTTCACTTCTTTCTGATGAGACATTAAGACCTGGTCTCCTCTTTGGGTGGATGTTAAAGATCCCTTGACTCGAGCGTAGAAGAAAAGGTGTCCTGGCCAACAGCCGACCAGTACAGATCGACTATTCACTTAGCGCTCGTTCAATGGGACTTTACTAGCATTGACAACAGCCATCTTTGCCTACAATAACAGTCACTACGCTTGCAATTGATGAACCAGGAAGGTGCTCCGAGATGTTTCTGGGTGACGAGGTGCTATGAAAGATCCAAGTTCTTTCTTTAATAACCTCTGCAGTCAACAGAACACCGTGTGCAGTATGTGACGTGCATGAACATGTTCCCTGCAGTTTGCTCTGTTGTTTATGCTCCAATGTATTGTGTTATTCTGCAGCCTATTATGTTTAGCTATAATAATAATAATAATAATCCTTGCGTTTCATACAGCTCCTTATCGCGTCGTTGAGACGTCTCAAAGCGCTTCATGGAATATCCTACAGTCAAATGGCTGTGCATTTTGTTTCTGCTTTTCAGATATTTAATTTGCTCCTTAAAGTTAAGCTATAGTTCTGGGTTATGTGCGTAACAAAATTCTCCCAACCTCTCTCTTTGTTCTTTCGGCAATTACCTTATGTCTGTACCCTTTGTCAACTGACTCACCAAACCTTCATTATTTTAAAGACCTCTAAGTTCTCCTCTCAACCTTTACTCCTCTTGGAAAAACTTCTCCAATCTCACCTTCTCACCCCTTGTATTATCCGAGTCCATCTCCCCTGCACTCTCTCCACGACCTTGTGATTGGCTTCCATGTTTCGCCCACAAAATATACAGTTAATTCGCTTTACAGTGTATTCTGTGAAGTGCTTTGATATTTGTTAAGTCAAAGAATTAAGGGATGTGGGCAAAGTGGGAGTAATTGGAGTTGAGCTACAGATCAGCCATGATCTTATAGAATGGCGGAAAAGGCTCGAGGGGCTGAATGGCCTCCTCCTGTTTCTGGGTCTCAACGACATGGTACGGTGCTATATCAAATGCAAAGATTATTATTATTACTGTCCCTCGTTGAGTGAGGTGTTCCAAACTGATCACAAGCTTCAGCTTGCAACCTAGCGACCTGCAATGCACGTATCTGGCAATACAGCTCAGTAATTGAGTGCTTCGAGTCTCTGGACTGGAGTCTTTGAAATCTTTTTAATGTGTTAAATGAACATTGGCTGATCTGTAACTCATGTGGAACATATTGGGAAGAGTCTGTACTTGTCCCCACAGTGGCTAACTTTCCTGGCTAACAGAAAGGATTGTGAAAGTGCACTCTCTCTGCTCTTGGCTTCTGCTGCATGTTGGGGTCTGTTATCTGAGCTTGGAGCGCAATAATAATCCTTGCATTTGTTATAGCGCCTTATCACGTCTTTGAGACGTCTCAAAGCGCTTCGCAGAATATAATAATAATAATAATCCTTGCATTTGATATAGCGCTTTTCACGTCAGGAGGACGTCCCAAAGCGCTTCACAGAACACACTGTAAAGTGAATTGACTGTATATTTGTGACGAACGCGGCAGCCAATTGCACACAGCAATGTCCCACAAACAGTCGTAGATTGAAAATGACCAATTTATTATTGTTTTTGGATTTGGAGGGATTATTATTAGGCTCTGTGTGGAGTAAGGAAACTTGCCCAAGGTTTCGCCCTGTCTGGAATTGAACCCAGGTGTCTCGCTTGAGTGCTCTAACCACTGAGCTACAGGACTCCACAAATATACTGTCAAGTAGATTGACTGTGTGCTTTGCGGGCGAAACGCGGCAGCTAATTGAGCACAGCAGCGTCCCACAAACAGTCACGGATTCAGTGACCACATTTTTTCTTTGAGGGGTTATTATCCCCGGAAAGCGATCCGCCAATCGACTAACAACAGGTTCCTACTTACTGCTGGATAAACAGCGGCGTGTGGAGTAAGGAAACTTGCCTAAGGTTTCGCCACCTGCCCGGGAATCAAACCCGGGTCCTCTCGTGTATGAAGCAAGCCCGCTAACCAATACAATTATCACTGCTTCCTCGAGTCGATCTGTACCAAAGAAGAGAAAATGGGATTGAGTTTGCTAACCTTGACCGCTGGGGGCTGAGCTGAAGATCTCCGAGTCAGTGAGACAGTCACAGTAACTGGAGTCCCAGGTCAGGCCGTGAGAACATGTTTTGTTTGCCAGAACGCACCTAGAGAGAGAAACACGTTAGGTTTAGACCAACCATTAGGTCTGAGCTCAATCAAGATTCCAGTCTGGTTGTTGCTGTTGGCCTGTAAACTACAGACAGAGTTACGTTTCTACTATACAATAATATCTGATCCATGCAATTGGCAGAGCGCCCGTTCACATCGAGCAGACGTTTCACAAGATACACTATACAATGCAGTGACTGGGTGTTTTGTGGGCAAATGCAACAGCCAATTTGTGCGCAGTGATGTCCTGCAACTATCAAGAAGTGAATGACCAGTTTTATTTGGGGTGGGGGTGTGTGGGGTGGGGGAGGATTGCTGGCCAGGACACTGGGAGAGAAAAACTCCCTTCTCTTTTCGAATAGCCCCATGGGATCTTTACCGTCCACCCGGACAGGCAGACGGGATCTCGGTTTAACTTGTTGTCATCCAAAGAACGGAACCTCCAACAATTATGCACCCACCCCATGACTGCACTGGAGAGTTAGCCTCGACTGTGATCCCAACAGTCCTCATCAAGCAATCCCGTAAAAAAGTATCTGTTGCACATCATATTCTGGGATTTGCCCAGAAGCCGTGTCGTGGGCGAAAACATAACTTTCTCACGCACAATACACAGTCAATTCGCTTTGCAGCACATTCTGCGAAGTGTTTGGGACGTCTGAATGACGTTATAAGGCGCTATTAAGCATTGTGATTTGAGCACAGTGTCCTTACCCTGACTGTGGTGCCCTCAAGGAACGTCTAATGATGGAGTGCAATGGTGAGTCTGGTTTGGGCTGACAGCGACAGGCCGTGTGGTTGAGGAAGCTGACAGTTACGGGCCGGGGTATCTGGGCTTTCGGCAGCTTGATCTCCATCAGCTAGAGAAACAAAACACAAAGGTCTTCCAGAGACTCCGAGCCGGGGTGGGGAGGGAGGAGTTGACCGTCAGCACGGTCGAAGAAGAGAAAAATAGTCCGACATTTAACCTCGCAACAGCAACGCTTCACCAGGAGCTTTCAACGCAGTAGTAATAATAGCAATGACAACATAATAACAGGAGTCCTAACAAAATATAGTAATAATATAATAATGCTAATAGTAATAATAATCCTTTCGTTTCACATCTTTGAAACGTCTCGAAAGCGCTGCGCAGGATTTTACTGTAACGTGTAGTGACTGTGCGTTTGCCAATTTTCACACAGCTAACGTCCCCACAAACAGCCACTGATCAAATTCGTCTGCCAGGATTGTTGGCCAGGATGCTTGGAGAAACTCTAATCTTTGCTCCTTTGAATGGGATCTTCAACATCCGTGCGGACACGCGGAGCGGACCTTGGTTGAACATCAGATCAGAAGGAGAATGGAGCGCTCCCCCAACATTGCACTGGAGTGTCCTAACGTTGGCTTTGAACCCATCACACGTCTCCGATGCAGAGGTAAGATAGCTACCAACTGAGCCAGGCTCTTGCTCTCCACTGACAGAGAGGCTGTCCCAGTTCTTCTGGTGACAATGTCCGTACCAGTGTTCCTGTCTGTTCCACCACATAACACAACAGAAAATGACATGTACACGGCTCCTTTCACGGCGGGAGGACGTCCCAAGGAGCTGGACAGTCTGGGATTTGGACCCGAGCTGGGGGTCAGGATCGGGGAGGGTGAAGGGTAGGAGAGTGGCCGAAAGCGCGGTCGAAGAGGAAGCAATATAACGACTGCATCTCTATCTGTCACTCTATCAAACTGTAACAGTGCACCAATGTACAGTCCTACACCGCACCCCATTTTTTTTTAACCCTCAAACAAATATTCGCCGTTGGGTGAGTGACTGATTCATAATGAGGAGACCTTTTTGTTGCCAATAAATCGTGATAATAATCCTTACTTTTGATAAAGCGCCTTTCACGGCGAGATAACACCTGAAAGCGTTTCTCAAGATACATTGTCGAGTATCGACTGTGTGTTTTGTAGGTAAACTATTTCAGATTATGCATTGTTTTTTGTGAGATTAAGGGGGAAGATCTCCTCTGTCACCCCTTTCCCCTCCTTGGTCTCTGGCACCTTAAGACACGCACACCTTGACCTGCGATGCGAGAGATCGGTTTGGTGTTGCCATTCAATACCTGGGCACCAGGGGGCAAAAAAGGTCACCCTCTGCGTGGAGAAGGTCCGGGGCTCTCTCGTGATTCACGGTGGCACAACAGCTGACAGCTACTTAATGCGTGTCAGAGCCTGGCACAGTGGTTGCGCTCTCGCCTCTGAGGCAGAAGGTTGTGGGTTCAAATCCCACGCCGGGTCTTGAACTCGCATCGTCTAAGCCGACGCTCCAGTGCAGCTCTGAGGTCGTGTCGCATTGTTCGGATCCCCTAAATAAAGATCAGTCACTCGTTTCGTGGCTGTTTGTGGGGACGCCGCCGGACGCGATCGCGCTGCCGGGTTTGCCTACGAACGCACAGCCGCTGCAATGTGCAGTCAATCCCGTGAAGCGCTTCGAGCCGTCCTTCTGAGATGACCGGCGAAGCGGCCGATGCCAAATGCAAAGATTATTATCAGCATTATTATGATTTGCCTACAAGTACACAGTCAATGCACTTTAGAATACGTTCCGTGAAGCGCTCTGAGACGTGATCACAAGGCGCGTGTATGATTATTAATGCCATTAATAAAACTGCACGTGGAATAAAAGCACAGGAGAGAGAGGACTTACCGTCTTACTGACAAATGCAATGCTGACATTGACACACTGGAGTCCCTCGTTGTTGCAACAGCCTCCACATCTGTGGACAGACACACAGGGAGGTTTGTAGAACGTGTTTGTTGTAGGCCCAAGCTCTTTCCCCACATCCAAGCACACTTCTCTAGGCTTACACTGAGTCTTTTCCCATTCAAGTTCAATATCTGTCAAACGATGTGTTTTAGTTATTAGTGAGCAACTTTAAAAGAACGGATACTTTGCAAACGGCAGGCGGCGTGAGGGCTTGAGCTAAGTCTTTCACGTGCTTCGGGATGGGAGGGTGGGGGGGGGGGGCGTGGGGTGGGTTTGGGTGGGGTGGGTGGCAGGGGAGGGGAGGGGGGGAAAGGAGGATTGCGGAAATAACAAGGAGGAACGATAAAACTATTTACCACAAGGCCTGGCAAGTTACGAGCGTGGCGGGCTGTTGAATTCGGTCGTAACTTTGGAGTTGCGGTCGCTATACGGTTACAAACTTAACAATAATCCCTGCGTTTGACGAGAGCGCCTTATCACGCCTTCGAGACGCCTCAAAGCGCTTCACGGGATACACTGGAAAGCGAATCGACAGTCAGTGTATGCTCTGGGCCGAACACGGCACGGAGGTTTCCGTGGCGCCTTTTCATGGAGGGAGAGAACGTCCCGAGGCGCTTAAAAGCACTTAAGCTCAGAAATATATCGCTGCATAGGGCGGCCATAAGGTTTGACCACCCTGTTCTGAACTAACGTGCCAGCAATCACACGCCGAGGCTTGTGCTCATCGCTCCTTAATCGGTCACTGATTTGATTAAGTAAATGAATCGACAACGAACTCTCCCTCACTTTTTAAATCTTCCTTGTTCCACATCATGAAGACGGCAGCCTCCGCGCCACTGCCTTGGCTCGTTTTGTACTGAGCTGCCCAGCTCTTCCTCTCCAGACAGGCGTGAATCCTCCTGTACTCCGGGTAAAATATATCCACTAACTCGGTCACGCTCGAAGCAGATCGGAGCTGCCTCTCCAATTCGGCACTCACCTGACTCTGCAACAGAGAAGACTCAGTGAGTTAAGGCACCTTGATAACAATAATAATAATTATTATTATAAGAATAATACTTGCATTTGATATAGTGCCTTCGCACATCATTACAACACCACCAACACCAACACCACCACCAACAGCAACAGCAACATTGCATTTGTGTAGTGACTGTCAAGTCGAGAGGACGTCCCGAAACATTGGACAGTCAGGGATCTGCACCTGAGCTGGGGGTTGGGATCGGGAGGGGTGGAGGGCGGGGAGGGTAAGGGTAGGAGTCAGTAAGAGTCAGTAAGACATCTCAAAGCACTTTTTACAGGATATATTGTAAAGCCAATTGCGTATGTGAGTGTCCCACAAACAGTCGTGGATCAAGTGACCTAATTATTATTATTATTTTTGTTTGGAAGGGTTTATTACCCCCGGAAAGCGATCCACCAATCGACTACCGACCGAGTTCCTACTTACTGCTCGGTAGACAGAGGCGTGTGGAGGCAGGAGACTTGCCAAAGGTTTCGACCCGGCCGGGAATCGAACCCGAGTCCTCTCGCTCGCGAGGCGAGTGCTCTGAATGTGCAGGATCGCTCCTGAGGCTGGTGAGTGGTGATTAACGAATCTCCTGGGCCACCTTGACTTTGCTTGCCCTAACACTTCGCTCGTTTCCTTGAGTCTCGACAGTATACGCGGTCAACTCCAACCGCGATTGAAGAGCTAATAGTGTCGCAATATAGTGTCACAGTGTCTTCCAACTAACGGTGCAATGTATATTGCTAAACAAACTGCAAAGAGGATATATTATATTCTCAGACGGGCAAATAACGAAATCCTGACGTTCAACCCTCTAGAGTTCTTTGACCTACAACTTCAATATTCTTCTCAAACGTACGGACATGAGCAACAGGTCAATCACAGCAGCCGGGCCAATCCGAAACATGCTCGAGAATTTTCCGCGTGCTTTGCTTTGCTTTGCGAGGCTACTTTCTGTTGAGTAACGGCAGCAGAATTTAGTTCCAGCCAAATGACTTTCGTAAACATGTTCTAATGGTCAACATGTGGTCCCTCTTTACATGGGAGTCCGGTCCACGGAATGTGAAAAATGCACACACCGCACTTTCGTCTGGAGTTTTAATGGAAAGCAGCTGATCATCCTGCACCATTAGTGGAAGAAATCATTCCCGAGCAAAGAGGTTTCACTGGTAATTGCCGTAGAGTCGGCTGCAGATTTTCCATTCGACGGGCAATTTGCTTTGCAAACAATGTGGTAACAAGACCCCCCTGTTGACGTGCAGCCCCTCTCCTGCTGTGCGCGTTATTCCATTTGCGATCCGTAAAATCTCACCTTCGGAGCACACTGTCACTACACTTGACAGTCAATTCCCCCCACCCCCACTGAAGCTTTTTCAGACGCTTTCCTGATGCGAAAGGACCCATCCCCAAACCCCAAGGATTATTTTAATGATAGTTTGACATACAATCAATTCACTGTGCAGTATGTTCTGTGAAGCGCTTTGAGACGTCTGGAAGACGTGATGTCAAATGCAAGGATTATTGTTATTAATGTGACATTGTCACAAATTCACAACCATACCGTGTTCTCTGCGTTTTCTGGATGCAAGCGATCGGGCACGAGCAAACTCAGAAGCGAATCGAACAGAACGCTGTCAGACGTGTTACAAAAGTACTCGTTTGTTACCTCTTTAATAATAATAAAAATAATAATCCTTGGGTTCGTTACAGCGCTGCATCGTGTCGTTGAGACGTCTCAAAGCGCTTCGCAGAACATACTGTAAAGTGGAGTGACTGTGTATTTTGTGGGCGAAACGCGACAGCCAATCGCACCCATCCGCGTCCCACAAATAGCTCGTGGATTGAGTGACCGAATTTGATCACGATAGTGTCCATAATTTAGACGTCTTCACTATTAGGCAGTCTGAAAGAAGGCAGGTGTTTGGATAGTCGAAGTGTGAAGGAGTATGGTGAAAAGTTGGGGAATTGGGACTAAAACCTCTGCCAAGATCTAGTAATTTGGGGCATCTCAGAGCGCTTCAGAGAATATATTGTCCCGTGGATTGACTGTGTATTTTGTGGGCGAAACGTGGCAGCCACTTTTATTTACTTTAGGCCACCTCTAACTCACAGGCTGTCTGAAAGCGAGTCCTGGATCCTGCATACCCTCATTGACGATGCAAACCCACAGGTTTAACATGATACTTTACGTCGCAATAAAAATCCCTCTCGCCAGCAGTTGACGTGGAGCTCTTAAATTAACTTTTTAACACATTGTATATCCAAAACAGCTCAATTAGGGCACTCGCCTCGCAAGCGAGAAAACCTGGGTTTGATTTGCGGGAGGGACAAAACCCTGGGCAAGTTTCTTTACTCCACCCGCCTCTGCTTATCTGGCAGTAAGTAGAAACCCGGTTGTTAGTCGATCGGTGGATTATTTTTCTGGGGGTAACAACGCCTTAAAAATTAAAAAAATAATAATATTAAGATTTTGGTCACTTAATCCACGACTGTTTGTGGGGAAGCTGCTGTGCGCAATTGGCTGCCGTGGTTTCGGCCACAAAACACACAGTCAATTCACGTTACAGTATATTCTGTGAAGTGCTTTGAGATGTCTCAACAATGTGATAAGGCGCTGTATCATTATTATTATTATTATTATCAGCCACTCTGACACCAGTTGTCACAGGCTTTAATACCCGCACAGCTCATTAAAGTAAGCAGTCACTTCCACTGCTTTGCCAAAACATTCTCCGCTTCACTTAAGTTCCCATAAACGGATAATAATACTAATAATAATAATAATAATAATAATAATAATAATAATAATAATAACAATCCTTGCATTTGATGTAGCGCTTTTCACGTCGGGATGATGTGAACAGTTTGCTTGCAAAGTGCAGCCCACATTATTCCCTCGAGATAGAGAACACCAGATTGCATGTCTGCGATGTGCAGTTGTTTCCAAGGTAAATATGGCACGACGAGGTCCAAATTCCACTTTGCCTTAGCCTTAACACCACTCCAACTTAAATTTTACGATCCCCAAAGAATCACAAATTCTTTCCAATCTGGAAATCGCATTATTTTTAAGAATCCCAGGAACCCGACTTTCCGAATCGAACGGTTTTAAGGCCTTGAATTGTACCCGAATCCGTCCCTTCTTTTTCGAAACATTACATACATAATCAAATAAGCGCTAGCCTTCTCGGGTGGTGTTTTTATTGCGTTACATCTCAAGGCGTTTCACTAACAATGAAGTTCAAAAACAATGAGTTACTTTGAAGTGCAGTATGCAGCTCGTTGCACTCGATAGCACTCTTGCTAATGAGTCAGAAGTTTGTAGGTCCAAGCCCCATGTCGGTGACTTTGAGTTCACAGTCTACCCTGTCAATCTAGTGCAGCGATGGGGGAGTGTTGTTACTGTTGGAGGTACAGTCCTTCAAGTAAAACAGTAACCTGAAATCCTATCTGTCCATTTAGATGCCTTTTAAAGATCCCATGGCCCTATTCAAAAACGAGAAGGGAGTTTCTCCTGGTGTCCTGCCCAAAACTGCCCCGGAGAGAGAAAAAAAATTCCAATTAATGGCTATCTATGGGACATTGCAATGTACAAACTGGCAGACGTGTTTGCCAGTCATTAGAGTTTACCAAAAACCTCTCTGACGCATTATAAAGCTCTGTGTCAAATGCAAAACATGCCACAAGCAGCAGAGTGAAATATGACTCCTAATTAATCTGCAGCATTTTTTTTTGGCCTGGATACCGGAGGCCATTAATACCGCCTAGTTTTAGCCCGGCAGTCCACATTGCAAAAACAAAAATTGGGGAATGCACAGAATTGTGAAAAGTTCTTCGATTCTATCGTAATTTGTGAACTGTTCCCCTTGTTAAAAGCTGCGGAGCAAACGGCTTCCCGATCTACGAATGCAATCAAGAATAGTCCGCAGTCCTGTGCAGTTCTTAAACCTTCAGACAAGATAGTGTGACAGACAAAGACTGGGTGAAAGTTGGGGACTCCCATACATGCTATGACTCCACGTCCAGAGGAGAAGCCCGATTTATCTGCTCACGTTAGGCCACGGTGACGCTGAAATGAAATGGAACAGATTGGATGTGACACTGTAACATGCACTGGAATGTCTTGTTAACCATTTGCAGATGACTTTTCCTGCAACTTGGGCCAATAACATCGCGCCCATTGATTCTCCCGGGCATTCAGCGCTTATCGCAGGGCAAGGGAACACACTGAGAATTAAGGTCTGCTTGACAACTGTGTGCTGAGCAGGACAGTTGGAATCTGTGTCTGGACTGATGTCCAGTGAACACACGAAAGGCAGAACCCCCTAGAAACGTTCTAAAGTGTAATCGAATACTTTTTAATGCCTCATCTCGCAGAGCTGACCGCAAACTGAGTAAGGAACGGAAGAATGTTTCGCAAGCAAAGGGGAAATCCAGGTCTATTTGTCCCGCTTTCCCGATTACTGGTAGGCATAGGAGTCAAACACCCAAGGAGTAGGCGGGGGTGGGGGGCGGCGGGGGTGGTGTGGGAGTGGAGGCTGGTAGGAGAAGGCGGAGGAGGGGTGAAGGCTTCACATGCAGATGCCGATAAACTAATGCAGGTCCCAGTTGTGTGGGGAGCACGGGAAAACTGGCCAAGGAATGTGATTATCCCGCAGTGTGAATTACACTGTGAGATTGGCACCCTGCAGTCGTTGCCTGTGAGCGTCTGGGAAAACTGCATCGTTTCACCTTCAGAGGATTTCACCTGGGTGTATTTTTTTTCCATTCTGCTCTCAGCGGATTAAACACAGAAATCAACCGCGGTGAAGAGTTCACACGCTCTGTGGCAAACCAGAGAGCCGGAATGCCAGGGAGCATTGTCCTCGTTCTGCGCCTTATTAAACTATCCTCGCGGTATGATGTAGCGCTTAATCCTGTCATCTCCAAGCGCTTCGCAGGAAACACTGCAAAGTGGGAGTGGAGCCCTCCGAGGTCTTGCTCCTCCCCTGCCTCTGTGACCTACTAAAACCTTTACTCCCAACCGCTCAGTGGCCATCGGTGGTCAGGCCTTCAGCCTTTCTGTGCCCGCCCTCTGGAACTCCATCCCGAAGTCCCTCGCCCTCGCCTCGTCCCTTGCCTCCTTCAAGGAGCGTCTCAAGATCTTCCTCTTTGACCGTGCCTTCGGTCAGCTTCCTTCCCCCAACTTCCAGCCCAGGTGGAAACTCTCGACTGTCCAGCGCCTTGGGACGTCCTCCCGACGTGAAAGATGCTGCATAAGGACAATTATAAAAATGAAAGGGATGTGGACCAGGCCAGTGCTTGCTGAGCTGGAGGGAACGGGCAGGTTGGTAAGATTTTAGAAGGTCACAGAGGTGGAGTGAGGCAAGACCAAGGAGGGCTTTAAAAGGAAGGACAAGGATCTTGGGAAAAATAACTTTTCTTTTCACATAGCGGCCTTCGAGCAGGATAGCATCTCGTGGTGGAGATAAGTGAGATATGCGTGATGCTGAGGGTGACAGTTGTGATATGTATCTCTCGCTCTCTCTTTCTCTGTCTGTCTCTTTCATCTGTAACAGCAGAGGCGATCTATCTAGTCCACCACATCAAACAGAACTTGACGCCATGAACTTGCCAACGTGGGCAAGGAGTACCAAACCCTTGAACGGCAGGCACCCTGTCAACGCAGCCTCACCGCTGACTGACTTCTTCAAAAGACAAGTTGCCTCGTTCCCGTGGGAGACTTTAATTATCCATTAAAACTGGAAATCGGAATCTAGTCCCTGACTGGACTTAACCCCCCCCCTCAAAAATAATCAAATCTCCGCGTCGGGCACTGCAATAACAGCCGGGATTAGTAAAGCATCCAACATCTGGATCAAAGGCCTTTTTTTCTAAGGGAAGCCGTGGAATTTAATTTAGTTTCTGTTATTATCTGTGTCCGAGAGACCATTGTAATCGAATCTCCCTCCCTCCCCCCCACTCCCTCAACCTCCAACCCCCCCCCCCCCAGCCCCAGGCGAGGTGAGCTCCAGCAATAGCCCCCGCGTTTAACCGTGCGAGAAATCACAAAATGTTTGTTTGCGGCGATAAAGATAATTGATTTCGCTCTTCGGAATAGGGATTTGCAGGCGGAAACCTGAACCGGCTGCTTTTGTTGCGGTTCAGAGCAGCAGACAGGGCTGACAATGGTTTAAATTGTGTGTGTGTGTCTGTCTGTCTGTCTGTCTGTCTGTCTGTCTGTCTGTCTGTCTGTCTGTCTGTCTGTCTGTCTGTCTCTCTCTCTCTCTCTCTCTCTCTCGCGCGCGTGCGCTCTCTCCCGCAATCGTTCCTTGCTCCTCTCAACCTCTGAAACCTTTTAAAACATTATCAACCCGTCAGCTCCCTCCACTCAGCGGGGACTGGCTTGCTCCCGTCCTACCCGCTCCACCATCGGCGGTCAGACCTTCAGCCTCTCTGCCCCGTCTTCGAGCTCTTTCATTTAGTTCTTCACTGAGGACCGACCGCCAGGGCATTTGGCCAGAACTAACGAGCGTGGAAGGCAGCAACTGAACCAACAGCTCTCAGATCATCACTATCCACCTTACTGAGCTGGGATGTGCTCAGTTACAGTAAGATTGAAGGGCAAGCTCTTTGGTCTACAAAGAGGAAGCCAAGAGCAGAAGCTGGGGACTGGCCGATGGCATTTTCAATAAAATAAGGCAATCTTCAGCAGAGAGAGATTTCATCCTCGGGGGCAGACTGCCCATCAAACATCTTGGCAAGGAGGCAACATGCAGCACACCGTGAACTGAAAGCAGAGAGATGTCCGCAATAATGAGAAACACGGGAAACAGAGTACACGGTCACTATTGCCGTTATTATTATTTTTCTTATAATCACAGACTTCGTGTCTGTGTTCGTGTCGTGTTCGTGTCACTTCGTGTTCCACCAACAACAAAGCCAACGTATTTTCACCATTCCAATCACTCATGAATAAATCCAACTAAAACACCAGCATAAAATCCCCCTTCGGAGGAGATGTAAGATTAATCTGAACAATTCTCTACAGTCGTATTCTTCCCTGTTCCAGTAATTCTAGGGTATATCATTAGGCATATGTTTGCTGGTGCGGGCTAGACATAAAAAGCGAAGAGATGCACCGCAGAAGATGCTTCTGAAGATGATCTTGAATGAACTCAAAGCTCTGAAGCCGCTTAGAACCGAAATCATTTTCCGGTTTATTAGTGAGGAACTGGAGAAGAGAAGATTGTAAGGGGCCATTGAGCTGATCTTTAAAATATTGAGGCACAGACAGAATGTGTGTGTAATGTAGGCTATGAGCATTGAATTGGTCCGACCTTTTGGTTGCTGAGAAGCATCCACGGGCCACATCAGGAATATTTTTGTGTTTCTCTTCCAGAAACATAACATTTCGGGTTATGGGGTGGTGGGGGGTGGGGGGGGGCGGGTTTGGGGGGGCAGACAAATTCAGCCCATGGGCCTGATGTGTACTGAAAGGAAAAGTACACTTGTGAGTAACGTGTCTTTAGGGAAATGAGAGATTAAATAGAAAAATAGTCAAGACTGTGTGAATTAATAACTAAAAGAATAAATCTAGACAAGCGTCTGATTAGGAACAGGATCTAATAATATTGAGGGAACCCGACATTGACAATGATTTACTGGGTGCAAGATAATCCCATGCTCCTGGCACCAAGAAAATGTCATCTCTGCAGAGCAAAAAAAAAAGGTCAGGTTTGAATAATAAGATTCATCCAAATCGTGGCATTCAACTTGACCTTCTTTGGAAGTTGAGAAAAAGTTTCAGCAAAACTTTCAGTCTACGGGGGATTAAATAATGCGAGATACAGTCAGAGTCTATGATAGGAAGGAATCTCGATAGAGATAGAGCGAGACTAGATGGGCCGAGTGGTCTCTCTCTCTATTTTTTTAAGCTTTCTTGCGATGTGATTTCAAAGCAATATTGACAAGAAGCAGACCATAGTCACTGGCTTGGATCAGAGAACTCGTAGTTGTTTGCCATCGACCATCATATTTGTTTTCAGCTGTAATTATGATTAATTCGAGGCCCAAACTGTGCACGAGAACAAAAGAGCAAACGCAAGGTAGGTCAAGGAAATTTGGTTTTCTCCAGCCCAGAGGCAGGAACCAACATTAATCTGTTTAAAAAAACCAAAGCGGTTTTCAATGACATTTAAGAGTATTTAACATCGCTGGATTTAAACAGGGGACTTAATACAGGAATACACCGCAATGTTGCGAGAGGCGGGTGTTGCATTTTCGGAGGTTCTGTCCTTCGGATGAGATGTTAAACCGAGGCCTATTCAGGAGGATGTTAAAGATCCCTATTCCTGAAGAGAAGAGAGTTTCTCTCTCCCAGTGTCCTGGCCAACAACCCCCCCCACTCCCCAAATAAAATTACTCACCCACTCCACGGTTGTTTGTGGGACACCGCTGTGTGCAAATTGGCTGCCGCTTTCACCCACGAAATACACATTGAACACGCTTTACAGTACATCCCGTGAAGCGCTTTGAGACGTCTCGATGACACGCGAAGGCGCTGTATGAAGTGTATAGAGCTGAACTAGAAACTGCTTCTAGCTTTCGGAAGCAGTAATTGAAAGATGGAATTTCAAAGGACAAAGCAACCAAAGAACTTTTCTCAGGCATTATCCTGGAATATTGAAGAAAATTTGAACACTTGCAGGGGATTGCGGGAGACAAAGATTATAAGATGAATGAAATGTTGAACGATTTTCCTCTTGAGGATTTTTTTCTTCCTCAATAGAAAACAACGGAAGGATACGGAGCAACACAAATTCATGCAGAAAATACTGAAATGGCCATTCAAAGCCTAAAGGGCTTGAATATTTATAAGGGAAAAGTAGAATTCTTCCAAGACTACATCGGGAAATGCATGAGAATCTTTGACTGAAAGCTTTTGTTCGGTTTCAGTAAAAAGAGTAATATCACACCATTGAAAGCTGGCTAGTTAATGTCCCTTTGAAATAAAGGTTGCGAGTGTGAACCTGGGAATGGTAGGTTGGTTAGCTTGACATTGGTGTCTGTATGAAAGAAGCAATTTCAAGGCATTTAATGGGGAGGGGAATAGCTGTAATTCCAAGCTGATGGAAGTTTATAGAAGGCAGGTCACAGCTATAAATCTATCACAAATCTTTGACAATGACGAGGAATTGGGATATTATTACATTGTAGCTTCACCTCTTAGAAAATTGGGTCACAGTGCAACTTGTGGGTGAACGTGACAGCCGATTTGCACTCAGCAACACCCCACAAGCACAAACAGTGTGTAGTGAGCGAGCAATTTTATCTGGAGGATTGTTGGCCAGAAGACTGTGAGAGAGATTCCCTTCTCTTTCTGAATCGCCTCTTTGGGATCTTTATACCTGAAAAGACAGGTGGGAACTCATCTCAGCCGAGGGCACTGCAAATATCAACAACAATTTACAATTATATAACACCTCTCGCATCGAGAGGGTGACTCAAAGCATTTAATGCTTCAGGACATTGGGATTGCTGACTTGGTCAATGTGTTCGACTTTCTTGACGCGAGGTTCCGGCTGCTCACAACGCGAGGCCAGAAAGGAGCGGAGCATCAATGTTAGGGGCTGGGTTTGGCTAATCCCAACAGCGTTGGAGTTGAGTTGCACAACCTTAACAGGCAAGAATCGTTGATTGACAGCACTTTCGTGTTTAGACACCAAGCACGGGTGAAAAAGGCCAACAAGTCATCATCCTCTGCCTCATCCCCTCCCTTGACTCCTTCAAGACCCCATTCAAGACCTTCCTCTTTGATCGCACCTTAGGTCATCCTCCCAACTCCAACCCACTCCTTGCCCGCCAGCCCTCTTGATTCCAATCCCCAGCTTAGGTGCAAACACTTCACTATTTAGCTCCTCAGGACATCCTCCCGAACTTTACGCTCTCTAATAAACGCAATTTGTTATTGTTGTTGATTATGACATCTCATGTACGGCTCTTGCGCTAAACATGAAGAACCCTGGCCTGACCTGCACCCAAGTAACTCTTATGGAGATATAGAGCGCTGGATTTTGTAGGCGAATCTTGTGAAACCTCTCCCTGTGTCACCTGTGTGCTGCAAACCGTATCGGAAAGTAATGCAATGTGGCTGCCAAGTTAAGAGGAGTTAGTTTCGGAGCGTAGTGGCGTCGTGGCGAGATTCCGTCTTTTAACACTCCGCTCTTTTGTGAGAGCAAAGGTGGTGTTGGTGGGAGATCAGCAACACCAAGCAATTCATCTCTTTGAATCCAATTCTGTGTGGGTTTTGCATGTGTGTGTGTGTCCATGTGTGTGTGTCTGTATATGTGTGTGTATGTGTCTGTATATGTGTGTGTATGTGTGTGTGTGTCTGTATGTGTATCTATGTGTGTGTGTGTGTATGTGTGTGTATGTAAGAAGAAATCGTGAAACCCAGCATTTTTAACTGCATGGAACCATATTGTGCAACAAATATATCCCAGAGGAAAAGAGCCACACACTCTGTAACAGATGCTATAAACACACACACAACCGCGCACTCGCACACGACCTGAACAAGTTATAATAATCCTTGCATTTGATTAGCGCCTTATTACATCGAGGAGACATCTCAAAGAGCTTCACAAAATATACTGTCAAGTGAATTGACTGTGTATTCGGGAGGCAAAATGTGGCAGCCAATTGCAGCAGTGTCCGACAAACAGTCGTGGAGTGAGTTGACCAAATTATTATTATTGCTATTATTTTTAAAACAAAACTTTGGAGGGATGGTTACCCCCGGGAAAGTGATTCCCCAATCGACTAACTACCTACTGCGAGGTAAACAGGGAATTGATTGACTGTACATTCCCTTCTTTAGCAGAAATCAACACTCCACTAAGCGCCTTTCACAGCGAAAGTTCACTTTGCATTGACAGCTGCACTTCACAAATGTAGAAACAAGTTAAACATTGTAAGTCTAGCCTTGTGATTTCCTTTTTGCTCCCCACCCCAACTTAAAATCTCCATAAGCTTCTCTCTGTCCATTTATGCCATTAGGTTTGCTCGCTCTAACTAAACCTTTTCCACGTGTAACGAACCTGGAAATGAATGGTTCAGGAGGGTGAATTTTGTGCGGCGTGATGTGATAAATAACACATAAAGCTCATCTCCCCCGCCCCGGCTCTTAAAAAAAACACACCGATTTTTCCTGATCAACTGAGGGTTAACACCGCAAATCATAACACTCAAAGCAGCAAAGGGGTGTTGCATATTAATATCAATATTAATAAAACAAGGATCTTATTAGCGAATTCATCCCCAGATTGTTTCAATTAGGTCTTTCTTGCTTTCTTTTAGAACTTTTTAAGAGAAAAAATAGTTTGCCAAAGCAGAATAAACGCACGTACCTGACTCTCCTCTTCTCTGTCCTGGTCAAGGTAACCCTGGTCAGAATCAAACCCAGTGCTGAATCCCATCATAAAAAACACCAGCATAAGACAACACAGAGGAGGAATGCTCCAGCTCTTAGACACCGCAACCTCCTAGAGACTTTGCCTTGAGAAAGCACATTGCTTAAGTAAAGGTGCATTATTGCTGCTATTATATATGTATCTATATATTTATAATAAAAAAACTCTTGGAAGATGAATTAATATCTGGATCCCAAGTGGTGTGAGAGGTGCTTTTGGAAGGAAAGGGTTAACAAACAACAAAAAAAAATCCAGCTTTGAAACAAAAATTGATGAAAAGGCTTGAATTCCAGTGAAGGCTCCCAAAACGTTCAGATTCCCTTGTTATTGTTTCAGGATGAAATGAACAAGAGGCAACAGCAGCGCTTTGTGTTAATAGCGATGGAATCCTGTTCCTTTTAATGTGGCAACCCTTAAAAGTGGGTGAGAGGGATAGAGACGTCAGAACGTAGCTATAAACTGCACAGTGAGAGAGAGAGAGAGGGAGTGAGAGAGTGAAAGAAAGTGTCTGGATCTTGAGAGGGGCGTGTTTTTCTATTGGCTTTCTCCTCATCGACCGAGTCGACATAGTTTCCTCGATCCAATAAATATGTGAGGAGCGTGTCAGTGCAACACACACACACACACACACACAGAAGGCGAGTTCAAGAACACAGAGAACTTGCAAAGAGATTTAACTGTTTCCAAGCATCTGCCTTAACTTGTTCCCCCACTCCACACCTTTCCCCCCAAAAAAAAGCAGTTCTTCTCTACCATAAAGTGTCCTTGAAGATTTCTTTGCAGTGTGGTGGAGGTGACGAATATTTCAAATGATAATATTCATCATAATAATAATAATCATAATCCTGGAATTTGATACAGTGCCTCACTTATCACGTCGTTGAGATGTTGCAAAGCGCTTCGCAGGATGTGTTGTAAAGCGGTTTGAATGATTTTTTTGTGGGCGAAACACACAACTCAGGGCTTTGATCATGCAGTTATCGTTAACACAGTTCAATGATTGGATCTGAAAGATAAGCTTCACTGCTTTGTTTATACAGGAAGCAAGGTGTGTCAGGTTTAGCTCAGTTGGTAGCAGGTTAGGTCAGAGAGCCTTTGCTTTGAGCACATGCAAATAAAACTGAAAAGATACCCGAACAATTAGGGTAGTCTCAGCTGGGCAAACAGCAGGACAGCTTGCCAGACTGCGATATCACATGGCAAGCCATGCAGTTTTGACTGGTTACGCTTCAGCCGTACACAACGCACACTCTGTCCTCGTCTCTTGCCAGCGTGGCTTCTTGCCAACCTGCGCCTAATACTTCCTGGAATTAGGTAAAGCAGGATGCATCCCACCAGGGAGACCTGGTGCGCATTTCCATTTCATTCCTAGAATTCATCTCCGAAATTTCCATGTGGAAGTGGGATGTGTGGAAATCTCAAGTTTGGTTTGGAGACTCTTAAGAATGGTGATGGGTTTACGCATGTGTCAGACATCTGGTTGACTCCCAGAAAAGACCTAAATTTCTCAACTTAGCCTCTGCAGCTGCACTGTAATATTAGGCTAGAAAATAAGTTCAGAGACTAAGTTCAGTTTAATGGGGAATGATGAGAAGAGGTCCTGTTTATTGGAGTGCAACTTAATGGGTCACATCTGAGCTTAGGTATAATTTGTGGCATCAACATTTTGCATTGTGTTGGATCAGACGAGTTCATGTGATGTTTCTCTCCTTGAGACAGGAATCTTTTTTTTGTTTAGTGGTGCACAAAATTTTTTTTGCAACTCTGCAACCAGCTCAGGGCTAGGAGTACTACAGAGGAATACTTGATAAATATCTGGTCGAAAACATTCCAGGCGAAGGATGAAGCAGAAATTCCTCAAAAGATGATTTATACAAACAGTAGGAAAGCACTCCCGTTCCTTTGGAAGCTTATTAGCCCGCGAGGGTTGCCTGTTACAGTCACGTGTCTTTTCCTCCCTTTGTTTCTGGTTCAGTACTAATAACACAGAGGATTTGGAGCCCAGTGCATTGGTAGGACTCTCGCCCGTAAGTCAGAAGGTTGTGTGTTTCAAGTCCTATATCGGGACTTGGAATCACGTACATCTAAGCTGACACTCAAATGCAACGCTGGGGCAACGCTGTATTGTCGGAGGTAACGTCCTTCGGATGAGATGTTAAACCGAGGTCCCATCTGCCTGTTCAGATGGACGTTAACCACAGCCACGACTCAAAACGAGAAGGCAGTTTCCCTCTGTGTCCTGGTTAATAATCCCCCAAATACAATTGGTCATGGCTGTTTTCCCTCATACACGCATTCGTCACCTCAAGACTCGACTACGGAAACTCTCTCCTTGTCGGCCTCCTCAACTCTTTCCTCCACAAGCTGCAGATCACCCAGAACTTTGCTGCTCGTGTCCTCTCCCGCACCAGGCTCCGTGACCCCATCACCCCCACCCTCGGCCGGCTCCACTGGCTCCCTGTCCCTCAGAGGAGAAAATTCAAAATCCTCGTCCTCACTTTCGAGGCCCTCCACGGCCTCGCCCCCTCCCACCTTTCTGACCTGCTGACCCTCTATCAACTTGTCCACTCCCGCCGCTCAGTAGGCTCTGGTCTGCTCCATGTCTCCCGCCCGACCCGCCCTACCATCGGCGGCCAGGCTTTCAGCCTCTCTGCCCCCACTCTTTGGAACTCCATCACACAATCCCTTCGCCTCGCTCCCTCTTTTTCCTCCTTCAAGGCATGACTCGAGACCCTCCTTTTTTGACCGTGCCTTCAGCCACCCCCTTACCCCCTTTGCCCTCCCTCATCCCAACCCTGCCCCCCACCCCACGCTCAGGTCCTGATCACCGTTCAGCCCTCGGGACATCCTCCCGACGTGAAATGCGCTTGACAAATGTAATCTTGTTGTTTGTGGGACATTGCTGTACACAGTTGGCTGCCATGTTTCACCCACAAAACTAAAGATACCTTGTGTGGCTTTGTAACTATTAAACTAGGTCACATCAATCCTTTTTTGCAGACCCAAAACATACAATGTTAACAATAATAAAACCAACACTCTGTCCGTTTCTTGACCTGCCTGCTCCTCAGAATGTATAGCGTGAGCTCAATCCATTACTCTTATCATTCATCAGTCACCCAAGGTACTGTCTGTTCCTTATGTGGTTTAACTCTGAACCGCAGACCTTAACGTCAGCCAAAAAGGGGGGGTTGCCAATGCACGCTGCATCCTTAGACTGAGATCCTGGAGATTTCACTTGACGGTATGGAAGTCTTCCCTGTTTGGGCATTTTCACTGTATTATGTGATGTGTCCTATCCCTCAGGAGCAAAATTATTTGAGAAGAGGAGATGGCAGAACACACTGTACATGGTCTGTTATATTGGCAAGCTATAATGGGTGAACTGGCCTTTCTTTGTGCTGTGGTTTCTTCGCAACCCCTACCCCCCCATCCCTCCCCGCCAGACTCTAGCAAATACCTTGAATTGACTCAAAGGGCAATGAAAGGGCAGCAATCGTGACTCCAAGGAACTTAGATACCGACCAATCCTCTCGTGTTCCCTTCGTCCTTGAGTTTAACATTGAACGTGCAACCAATGTGAGTAAATCAATGGTAAGCGAGAACATGCAGTGAAATCCAATGGAGTCTCGTTCAACAAATGAAGGGTTCATCATACTCTGGGCACAGAAAGATTAAACTGTTTCCCGTTTCCCCTTAGATTCCCAGTGGATCCAGTTGATGCTGCTACGTGAGTTGCTGAATCTATTTTCCGAAAGAAAACTGCAACAAGGGATTCTTAAGGTCTTGGTTTCAGGTCTAAAACCATAGAGTCATAGAAACATACAACGCAGTAGGAGGCCATTCAGCCCATCGTGCCTGTGCCAGCTCTTTGAAAGAGCCAACCAACTAGTTCCACTCCCCCACTCTTACCCCATAGCCCTGCAGATTTTTCTTTCTCAAGTACATATCCAATTGCAATGTGAAAGTAACTTCCAACCACCCTTTCAGAGAGTATGTTCCAGATCGTAACAACTCTCTGGGTATATNAAAAACTTCTCCTCGTCTCCCCGCTGGTTCTTTTGCTAATTATCTTAAATCTGTAATCTCTGGTTACTGATCCACCCGCCAGAGGAAACAGTTTATCCTTTCTCTTCATAGAGTTATATAACATGTTACAACATGGAAACAGGCCATTTGGCCAACTAGTCCAGATTTATACGCCGTACAAGCCCTATCCCCCTCTCCTATTCCCCTCTACTCCTTTCTCCCTCATGTAACGCATCAAAATTCCCTCTTGAATGCATTGATGCTTTTTACTTCAACCGGTGTACTGGCCAACAATCCCTCAAAGTAAAATTGGTTACTCTGTGCATGGCTGTTTGTGGGACATTGCCGTGTGCAATTGTGCTGCTGCGTTTTCCTACAAATACACAGTCACTCCATTTCACAGTGATTCCCGTGAAGCTCCTCGAAATGTCCTTCCGATGTGATAAGGCGCTGTACCAAAGGCAAGGATTATAATAATATTCCTTGCATTTGATACAGCGCCTCATCGCATCTCCGAGACGTCTCAAAGCGCGTCACAGAATGTATTGCAACGCGGATTGACTGTGTATTTTGTGGACGAAACCCAGCGGCCAGTTGCGTTATTACCAGTGATGTATCTCAGGATTATTGCTGTTCGGAACATCTGTAGTACATTAGTGCTGTAATGCTCTGCTGTATGTGTTTCTGAGTACAACACGGTCACAAGCTGGGATGATTCCTATTCGGTCATCTCAGGAAATGACTCTGCTGTCCGTGTCTGCTGACTCAAGTGTCCTCAGAATCGGGGACTCCAGAAATTTCCTTTGCAACAGTTTTTCTGAAGAATCACAAAGGATCACGTCATTATATCTTTCCGTTGTGGATACTGATTCAGCTGTTGTTCATTCCTGGCACTCGCTGCGGTTTAAAGAGGGAAGTGGAATACCTTGGCCTCCAATTCTCTGTACTGATGTAGGGGAGACTAGCAAAGGAAGTGTTTAAACACTTCTCCCCAAGAATTAAAATAATAATAATAATGATATTCTCATGCATTCTCTCCCGCACCAAACTCCGTACCCTGATTCCTCCAGTTCTTGCCAAACTCCACTGGCTCCTGCCACAGAACGGATCGACTTCAAGGCCCTCACTCTAGTGTTTAAATCCCTCCATTCCTTGGTCCGCCCCCCCACCATCTCTCCAACTCCCCTCTCCCCACAGCAGTACCCCCTGCCTCCACGCTACTGGGTCCAGCCTCCTCCGTGTCCCCCGAATCCTCCGCTCCACCTTCGGCGGCCATACCTTCAGCCACTGCACCCCGAAACTTTGGAACTCCCTCCCTCAACCCCTTTGTCTCACCCCCTCCTTCTCCATCTTCAACTCGCGCCTGAAGACCTTCCTCTTCGACTGCTCCTACAGTCACCTCCCCCCTCCCCCTGGCTTGGCATCAGGCTATATAAATGCAAGTTGTTGTTTCTGTGCTTATGTGAAATTTCACCCACCCTCTTCGACTTCGATGGGAGAGTTCGAACACTGTCCTTCAGGAAGAAGGCTATTGCGATGGTGTTAATAATAATAATAATAATAATAATAATCATTGCATTTGACACAGCGCCTTATCAATCTTCGAGATGTCTCAAAGCGCTTCACAGAATATGCTGTAAAGCGAATTGACTATGTATTTTGTGGGCAAAATAATTTGTTGGCGGGGGTTGTATTTGTGCGGGCGGGGGGGGGGTTGTGTGTGTGTGTGGGGGGAGAAGGCCGGACAAAGAGAAAATAATGAACCATTTTTAAAACAAACATCGGGGTTGAGGAAGTACATGGATAACTACATCAGGAAGTCCATGCGATCGGTTACACTTATTTCCACACCAAAGCAAACCGCATTGATTCCTAATGAAAGGGCCAACCTCAACGTGTGCGCCGACACGAGACATGGGTGGCTTTAAGCCAACCTACTAAAGTCTCCTCTATTTAAGTCTGGCCTTAAGTGGATCGTGGGTTAGTCAGTGCTGGGGGTGAGCAGATGAAAAATTCCTTCTGAGGCACTGGATGGTTTAAAGTGGTTTGTGAGGCCGCAAATGGAAACCCATCCTTCGTTAATTAAAAACATATCTTGCTGCAGAAAGAGAAATAGCACACGAGTTGCATCAATAGACGTCCGAGGGGGTGGAGGAGGCTGGGAGACGAGCAGAGGTTTTTGAAACTAGTAGAAGAGACATTATTTCCACTGGTTGGTGAGTCAATAACTGGAGATGATACACTTGATGGCAATCAGCAACAGAACAAAGAGAAGTCGGTTAGGAGTTTTCTTATATTTTTTTGACCCACAGAGGGTCGTTTTGACTTGGAATGACTTTGTTTGAGGCAGCGTGTTTTAACATTTTTAAGCGGGAATTAGGTAAAAATCTATACCAACGACAACGTGCATTTATACAGCGCCCTTTCGTGCGGAGGGATCGAGGGGCTGAGTTCCGTAAAAGAGCAATGCAAAACTCTTTCCAGACACAATGAACCTCTCCACATCTTCTGGTCCAAATAAACTTCAGAATAACACAGTACAGTACGTGACCCCTTTTCCCCGTTGTATAGCTATCAATGCTATATACACATGCACTGTAACCCTTACACACAAGGAGACAACTGAAGGAGCGTAAAATTTTAAAGCACAGCACTTAAAGGATTCCCGTGATGTTTCACGGCTGTTTGTGGGACTCAAATTGGCTGCCTCGTTTGACAATAAAACACTCAGTCGCTACACTTCACAGCAAATCCTATGAAGCACTTTGAGGCGTCCTCCTGACGTGAAAGGCGTCATATCAAACGCAAAGGTGTATTATGGTTACTCTAGCTTTCAGCCAGTCGAGTATTTAAGAGCTCTGTCTTTTATTTCCATTGCTGTTCTCTACCTTTCTTAACCTCGCTGCTGTATAGGAAGGTGTTAGAATCACAGTCACCGGCACTGCTACGCCCTACAGACCAATCTAATGTAGACCGTCTCAAACATATGTGAGAAGTATAGCTTGAATTACGCAGTGTTCTTAATCCCGACAGCTGTGCAGAAGTATCATCTCAAAAGGGCCAGATGATTGATTACCTTCTGTTTACATCCAAAAAAAACATTAAAATACTCCTTTATTTGTTCTCTCAGCCCCCAAACTGATTGGAAAAGTTAATGTTAAAGAGTGCGTTACCGCCAGAGTGCTGAAGCTTTCAGCCTGTTGGTTCTGAGCACGAGAATGCATAAGACTACGAAACGTCACTTAAGAACTTCACCGCTTGTTCCTGGTGTGAGAAACGGCCAGGGGTAGTTAGACAGGGAATAATTTGTCCCACGCAGTCAACCGGTTGCAATGGGGGATGCCTGAAAAAAAAAACTTGCATTTAATATAGTGCCTTATCACGTCATCCAGATGTCTCAAAGCTCTTAACAGAATTATACTGTAAAGTGTGGTGAATATATATTTTGTGGGTGACAAGAAAAGACAAGAATGTCTGCTTCCAACCCAGTCACTGTGCGAGCAGCCGGATAGTGCTTTGGGATGTCCTCTCGAGGTGAAAGGCGCTCTATAAATGTAATTTTATTGTAGTTGTTGTAGTGCGGAGGGTCGACAAAGCAGGAAGGAGCTTGATGCGTTTTCCCCACTGGGCAGAATGTTGAACAGTAAACGGTGAGATTTTGGGAGTTACGCACCAACAATCAAAATAGCCCATGAAACCTCGGAGGCTTATTGAGTGTCCACAACAACAGCAACAACTTGCATTGATACAGTGTTCTTCACGGGGGGTAGCTTCCCGGAGGGCTTAGTCTCGTGCTGGCGAGGGGATTGCACACTTGAGATGAGCCGAGCTGTAGGGAGTGAAGTCTGTCCCAATTACTGAAACGCCCCACAAGTACAGTCCATTTCCACTTGAGCGATTGCCTTATTAGTTAGAAAGTAAATAGTCTCCCTTGGGCTCATCCTGTCAACAACCACTGAGTTGGATCCTGCTCTTAATTGCAATATATTGACCCCCACGCTAATGTATAAGCAGCCCTAGAAATTACAAATGTTTCATTCCCTGGCTCTCCCTTCAGGAAACACTGGCCTCTCGCTGGAAGACTCCTTATAACTCATCCCTAGTTGGCGATTCCTCGCGTCTGAAAATTTCTGGCTAATTAAGAATGAAAATCCTTACATTTGGTATGGCGCCGTTCACGTCACAAAACACTTCACAGGACATACTGTGAAGCGCAGTGACTGTACATTTTGTGGGCAAATGCAGCAGCCAATTTGCGCACAGCAACATCCCACAAACAGCCATGGAGTGAACGACCAATTCTATTTGGGGGCTTGTCAGCCAGGACACAGGGGGAAACTTCCTTCTCTTTTTGAGTAGTGCCGTGAGATCTTTAACGTCCACCTGAACAGGCAGATGGGGCCTCGATTTAACGTCCCATCTGAAGGATAACGCCTCCAGCAATACAGCGCTCCTCCCGACACTGCATTGGAGTGTCAGCTTAGACTATATGTGGGGTTTGAACCCACAACCTTCTGGCTCAGAGGTGAGAGCGCTACCAACTGAGCCAGCTGGACACGCACACATGGCTTTCCAGGGCTGAGTTACCAGATAACCAATAGGAGCAGAAACCCTGGTTACTTTGTCCCTGTGGAGGAACGAAATGCCACCTGCTCCTCCCTGTCAACTGAATAGAAACAGAGCGAGACCTTCCTTCTGAAGACCTTCCAGTTCGACCGTGCTTACAGTCACCTCCTCCCTCCCTTCCTCGTTCGGCGTTGGGCTACCACCACTGTTAAGCGCTACGTGACGCTGCCCCGTGTGAAGGGCGCTGCCTAAATGCAGGTTGTTTGTCGTTCCTTCATCTTTCAAGACTCTTTAGAACTGGTAGAATGCCGGGCCGTAGCTTTGACGATGTCGAGTTATCACGACAGTTAGCGAAACACGTGAAGAATCACGCCAGCTGGAAAGACAAAGACGAACATCTAATTAACAGCGATTCCAATGGGCAGCAGCACAGCAGTGAATTGTGTGGGCTTTAGGTATTCAATGTCTTTAAATGTCACTGCGTCCATTATTATTGCCCAAGTGGATCTGTTCTCTTGATCATTGCCAAAACAAGGGGGTTTGTAACGGCCGGTGGCAGCCTCTCAAGATTTTCCGTGACCTATATTTGAACATAGAAGAACCACTGTTGCAGTTATTCCGCTCAATGGAACCTGATTTTCATAAATACAAACTTGCACGAAATTCGGAATGGTGTCAGGGAATCTGCTTTGTGTCTCATAAATGTGAAAGCTGAATGACCCGCAGTAACCCCACGATTGAAGTTCAATATGAATCAAACTCATTGAATGGTAATAACTCGAACAGCGCCATTGGGAATCTTTAACGTCCGACCACAGCAGACTGGGGCTTGGTTTAACATCTCCGTCCAAAAGACGCCACCCCCAACAATGCAGCGCACCCCCAGCACTGCACACAACGCAATACAAAATTACATTTGTACAGCGCCTTTCACCATCGGGAGGATGTCCCAAGGTGCTGGACAGTCAGGGATTTGGACCTGAGCTGGGGGGAGGAGTTGGGATCAGGGAGGGCGGAGGGTAGGGAGGGTAGGAGGGTGTCCGAAGGTGCGATCGAAGAGGCGGGTCTTGAGACGTGCCTTGAAGGAGGCAAGGGAGGGGGCGAGGAGAAGGGACTGTGGGATGGAGTTCCAAAGGGTAGGGGCCAGAGAGACTGATGGTGGGGTGTGCTGGGCGGAGGGAGGTGATAAGGGGTTAGCAGCTCAACAAGGTAGGAAGCGGCAAGGCCGTGGAGTGTCAAGTTAGGCCAGATGTATGCCAAGTCCTGACACGGGGCTTGAATCCATCACCTTCTGACTCTGAGGTGAGAGTGCTACTCACTGAGCCAGTCTGACACACACACACACGGTTAAGGAAGCAGGAAGTCATTTGGCCCTTCATACCTCTGCTGACCACAAGAGCTAACACACATTTGCTTGTTCTTTTACTTAATCCTCTATCCCACCAATTTCCTCTTAAATGACGCAATTCAATAGTCACTTGTGGTAAGTTCCACTCCCCATGAAGTCTCTGCAATATAACAATTTCTTGTAGCCTCTCATTTCATGCTTCTCGGAATAGTTTTAAGGTCACCCTTTTTTGTTTAATGATTTACCGAGCAGTGAAAAATAATCTTTCACTCTTTGCTCTCTTATAAGAAAAAAACCTTTCATAAATTCGCAAACAGTCAGATCCCCTCTCAACCCCCCGCTTCCAAAAAATCTTTCATGCTGGTTTCCGTCTGCCTAATCTTATCTTTTAATTACAAGAACGAGGAAGGATTGAAGACGGCACAAAAAAAAGATTTGTACATTTACATCAAGGATTGTGTGACAATCCCAGTATCTTTGAATTCCAGCTTAGCGTAATTCTTTGACATTTGCACTGTTACTTATTATTTATACCTTACAAAGTCTAAAGGCTTTTTCATGAAGTCCTCAAATACCAGCTCTTCACTTAATTCTGCATTATTATCTGCACTTATAATTTGAAATTCCTTTTTTTTTATCCACTAAGCTGTCCTGGTGACAAGCACAGCTTGTCGTTCCTTAACATTTCCGATAGATACAGAAGCCATACACATCGAGTGTATTCTAAGGTTACACACAAATATAGAGTGTATCTCTCTCGGAGCAGTGCGTCCCTCCCCATCTTCAGGTCAGGCCTGAAGACCTTCCCTCTGCGACCGTGCTTACGATCCCCTCCCCATGTGTATGCAGCGTATGCTTCAGGTGTCACTCTGCCTCAGTTGGTAGCACTCTCGGCTCTGAGTCAGAGAGGTTGTGGGTTAATGCCTCATGTCATGCCTTGACAGAGATCCCGTCGCTAATAAGCTCTGTGTCTGCCTATTCGGGTGGATGGCAAAGATCCTGCGGCACTATTTCAAAAGACAAGGGAGTTTGTCTCTCCTGGTGTCCGGGCCAACAAACCCCACGGATAAAATTAATCATTGAATTTCGCGGCTGTGGTGTGTGGGACATTGCTGTGTGCAAATTATCTGCAGCGTTTGTTTACAAAACGCCCAGTCACTACACTTTGCAGCCAATTCTGTGCAGCGTCTTTGAAGTGTCCCTCCTGACATGGAAGACGCTGCATCAAATGCAAGGGTTATTGAGATTAAAAAAAAAACCTTTTTAGACGTGTAAAAAAAAGATACATTTTTACCTTTCTTTTCGATCTTTATTTTTTTATTAGTATTTTTATTAATTTTTAACCATTATTTTTAAAATTATTTTTAACCTCCTTTAACTGGGGTACGTAGCTTCCATCAGCAACACTTTCCCTGTACTGTTCTCGATCCACACACAGCCCCCCCCCCCCCCCCGTTGTTCCAGAGATTTTTTTAGACCAATTTAAACAAATGCTTCGGTCGTTATATATTAATGGACTCCAATAACCCGGGGGGAACAATCACAACCGTGAAGAAAACTCCAGCAAGTATTAGCGTTAGCAAGCCAGAGAAAAGAACTGCTGAAAGCGAGGATTTCAGTAAGTTACATCGAGATTTAAGGCAACATCATCTTCCTGGGAGAAACCCAATGTGAGTTTATTAATGCCATTAGTGGACAGATATTAATCTGACACTAGATATGGACTTCATTTTGGAACGAAGGATAATTCGTTGGATATTAATGCCTGGTCTCCTGCGAGCAATTCGCTAATTTATCTCCTGATTTCTTTCAGAAATTCACAGTGATTAAATAAAATGTTTTCAAAGTTGTCCAGCAAGCCTTGCCCGGCACTGGCAGGGAGAAAAATACATCCGCACAGATAAATATGACAATGTCAATGGTGAAGATAAAAATAATCCTTCCATTTCATACGTCACGTCTTCGAGACTTCTCAAAGCGCTTCACACGGAATATGCTGTGAAGTGCAGTGACTGCGTATTTTGTGTATGAAAAAAATAGGCGATCGCAGCAGCCAATTTGCACAGAGCTACGAGAGGGCTGCATTGTAGAAGAGGTTGTCGATCAGATGAAATGATAGCCCAAGTTCCCGTCTACCTGTTCAGGTGGACGTTAAAGGTTCCACGGCAGGTGGTTTGCAAAGGGAAGCGAGTTTCTCCCGATGTCCTGGCTGAAAATCCTTCGGATAAAATTGTTTACGCACTTCTTGCGGGGGCAATGCTGTGTGCAAATTGGCTGCTGTAGTTGTCTACAAAATCCAGTCACTACACTTTAACAGTACAAGTCAAGTGAATTGCTATGGGATGATTTGATGAGATGATAAGGTGCTGTATCAAATGCAAGGATGATGACAGTTATTAAGGTCAATCGTAGCCTGATCACTCAACACAGCTCTCGTAATGCTCCATCTCTAGGACGGAAAGTCCCATTGAATAATTTAATGACGGAGATTTGAGCCAAGCGCTAAGACGTATGTTTGGGATGTTCAGACCTAATTATTACGTAATCTACAGGGACCGAAGCAATGCAAGAGGATATCCTTCCAGGGACTCGGTCTCTGATAACTCGCTTGTGGGTGCGTTGTGTGGTTGTACAGAGATCAGAGGAAGACACGCTGGCTGGTGAAAGCTACTGCGCCTCCTCTCTCCATGGGGCTACACACATAACATGGGTTCCTGCCGTGCATCAGATCTCTTTTTGCAACCAGTGATGAACACAGTGGCAGTGCTGAGGCCTGAGCTACTGTACTTGCAAGACGTTTGGTTAATAATCCTGTGGCACTACACAAAAAGAGAAGGGAGATTCTCTCTCTTCGATGTCCCCCAGATCAAATTTTCTCAGCTGCTTGTGGGACAAATTGCCAATTGCCTGCACCTGTAAAACACATAGCCAATGTGCTTCTCTGTACGTTCTTTCTCTCGAGCGCTGACTTTAATGTAAAAGAAAATTTCAGGAGGAGGGAGGAAGAATGGAGGAAGGAGGAAGCGGGAGGCAGGGAGGGCGGCGGGGGGGGGGGGGGGGGGGAATTGCTGGCCAGGACACCGGGAGAGAGAGAGAAACTCTCTTATCTCTTCGAATAGCGCCACAGGATCATCAACACGCACCTAAACAGGCAGGCGGAACCTCGGTTTGGCATCTGATCCGAAGCACGACACCTCCGGCAATACAACACCACTCCCTCCCCACTCACCCCAGCGCTGCACTGGAGCATCAGCTTAGACGATGTGATTCCAAGTCCCGATGTGGGGGGGGGGGCTTCAACCCACAAGCTTTTGACCCAGAGATAAGAGTGCTACCACCCTGCCAGGCTGACACACAGGCTAAAAGCTATCGCTATGCTTGGAATAACCTCTAGTAACCCCGCTCTCTATTCAGGAAGTAACCCATCTGTAAATCAGTGATGCCCAAACACTTTTATGGACGGAAAGTCTATGTTAAGGTATTGCTTAAGTGCAGGTAGTTTGAGTTTAATTAGCATTCTTTTGAGTGAAAGCAGGGAGGTTGCAAAGGGCAACGCTTCCAGGCAGTGGCAGACAGAGCCTTGCGTGTCAGGTGTTCTCTGGTTGGATCACTTCACATCATACGATTCCCACCCCACAGGCAGGAAATGGGCGGCAGCATTCTTCTTGTGAAAGCGAGCCGTGCCATGCTATTCTGTGTGCTGCAGCTGAATGGTTGATTGTAATGAGCGTGGGCGGCCAGGGATCGAGCGATGTCAGGCTGTCGAGACATTCCCCAACAGGAGGATACCACGTGTCTGCTCCGAGTTCAGGGAACAGTGGAAGGAGGGAGGGAGGGAGGAGTGAGAGAGGGAGGGAGGGAGGGAGGGAGGAGGGACAAGGAGTGGGTTGTCAGGGCAGGGATGATGCCTTTCATGCTTTAATAATAATTATAATCCTTGCATTTGATGCAGTGCCTTATCACGTCATTCAGACGTCTCAAAGCGCTTCACAGAATATACTGCAGAGTGAATCAACTGTATATTTTGTGGGCGAAACGCGGCAGCCAATTGCGCACAACAGTCATGGAGTGCGTGAAATAATTTTCTTTTAAGGGGTTATTACCCCGGAAAGCGATCCGCCAATCGACTAACATCTGTGTTCCTACTTATTGCTAGGTAAACAGAGCCGTGTGGTGTAAGGAAACTTGCCTAAGGTTTCACCCCATTCAGGAAATGAACCCGGGTCATCTCGCTTGCGAAACTATTGCGCTACAGGATTCCACACTCTCTGCTTTGTCCATTTCCAGCTGCAAAAATCTTTAATGATCTTTGCCTCTGGCGTTAAAGGGAACCAATTACCTCCCACCTATACCCAGCACAGCTTGTTAGATCACGGCGATTAGATAAACCACGTGAGTTTAAAGAGCGAACATCACAGTGAACCACTTTAATAATGAACCACTTGTAAAGGGATTAAAACCCTTTCATTTACTTCTGTGTTTGCTTGCTGCATTTACAGCGAGTGTTAATGACTTCACCTCAATAACGCAATTGGTGATGGATGATCAGAGAGTGAGCTTTCAAACTCAGATGTCAGACAATACAATGTATGGGGTGTTCACAAAGTCCTGTTCCCCCCCCACCCCCCACCCACCCCCTGTATTGTTTTCCTTACAGCAAATTTTGTTGCAGATGAGTCGAGTGTGAGTAAGAACATCTGATACCAATAACTTCCCCCTCACTCCATCCACAAGATGTCACACTGAACATAGTAATGAATCATTAACTGCCATGAAAATGATGGTGCTCACACACACACACACACGCACACACACGCTTATCCTCTGGACATCTAAATACAGTTAAACACTTGCGCGGAATACAATTAAGTACTACTAAATACAATCATCACCATTATTCTTCCACATGTTTCAGTTGTTGGTCAGGAAAAAAACACACAAAGTTAACAGGACTTAACAGTGTAAATCGTAGTGTCTTTCATGTTGGGAGGACATCTCAGAGTGCTTCACACAGTTGTCTGGGCACCTAAACTGGGGGGAGGGGAGGGAGAGAGACGGGGGACATGACGCTGGTGGGGGCTGACGAGAATGGTTGGGAGGGGGTTGAAGGTGACCAAAAGGTAGTTGGAGAAATAGTCTTGTAAGTCTTGAAGTGGGGTGGGTGTGGGGGGGATGGGTGGGGGGAGGGGGCTTTGAAAGTGGGGGAGAGAATACTGAAAAAAGGAAAAATGTCTCTTAATTTGAAACAGCTTCTGCCCCCAAATTCCATCTACTTCACAATAAAATCCTGTTTAGCTCTTTTGGGACGTCCTCCCAACGTGGAAGGCGCTATATCAAATGCAAGGATTATTATTATCGTTATTATTATTGTTATTAATAATATTATTAACAGTGGTTTGGGATCTTTGATATCCACCTCAATCACCAGAACATACAGAGACGACCACTGGTAGCGGCCGTCTGGTGATTGATCCCATTGATCCCAAGGCCAGAATGTTAACCTGTGTTTCTTTTCTACCCGTTCGTTGACTGACCTGCTGTCAGTTTCCACCGTGTTATAGTTTTCTACCTTAAGTCCTGCCCGATGCCATGTAACATCTCCCAGCTCTCATTTCACTCTCCGCCTCCACTGGGGTTTAATTTAGTTGAATTCTGGCTCAGTCACTCTGCTAATGATGTCATTAGGGCTCAATGATCCTAAACCACTGGTTAGGAAACAGTATTGTCAAAGTTTGATAGACAGGTTACCTACTTGCTCCCTTCCAGCAGGAATGGTGCTTGACACAGAGATCAGAGACGAACACACACACATATATATTATATGATGTGGTATCTTATTTTCATATGAATAAAAATAGGCCGCAGTTGATAAGTTGGACAGTTGGGGTGCGAGCAATGAGAAAGCTCAAGAGATCCCAATTAGAGCGGTTCTTGAATGCTTTGAATGTCTCACGACACAAGCTCCACTCTAGCTCCTTGCGACGCTGTTGGTTTCACACCACAGGCCAGCCGGTATCATGTCAGCTCTAGACTAGCTCACTCTTCCCTTCCCGGCCTGTATCGGCCTCTGTTCCCCAAGCCCATCATCTTACCCCTAAGCAATCATTAGCTTCTGCGAATAGAAGACCAAGTCAGTAACAATCTCCCCGTTGTTAACAACGCCACACAGGACGTATCCCACAGTAACGTGCTATTGATGGTCAGGGCATAAGCGTCTGCAATCAATGTTTCTTCCTTACCTGTGAATGCTTCTTCTCTGCTGTGGATTTAGAAAATAACAAAGAGAATATTGTGTAACGTTAAAAAGGTCCTTAACCTTTCCAAATGAAACTTGTTGAATTCATGACGGGGAAGGGAGTGGGCGGTGGGTGTGGGGGGGCGTGGGGTGGGAGAGGGGGAGATGTATGAGAGGCAAAATAGGAAAGTTTGTAACCTGGTGTAGAGCATAAACATCAGCATGGATCTGTTGGGCTGAATGACCTGTTTCTGTGCTGCATCTCTCTGTGTAGCTAATAATAATAATAATAACTCTTGCATTTGATACAGCGCTTTTCACCTCTTCGAGTCGTCTCAAAGCGCTCCACAGAATATACTGTAAAGGGAATCAATTGTATATTTGCGGGCGAAACGGGGCAGCCGATTGCGCACAGCAGCGAGCGTCCCCGCCAACCAGTCGCGGATTGAAGTGACCGATTCTTTTAACGCGCGTTTTAAATATTTTAAGGAGGTGCGTGTCTCGGTTCTCATTTGGGTTCTGCATTGGTCAGTTGGCCGGGGCTGGCGCTTTAAGGATTCGCTGCGTTTTAGAGATGTCAAGCGTGCGCCGGCGTTCGATGCGTTTTGAGCTTGTGTCGTAGGGTGCGTTCGATGGCGCGCAGATCGAAATGTCAGAGCGAAAACAATGCGTCCACTTGCTCCGGTTTGAATCCGTGCCTTGTGGAAAGCCAGTGCCTTTCTACCAGCAGTGGGACGGCATTGGCCTGGGGTGGGGCACTATCAATGGGTGGCTTCATCGCAACTTCACAATGACTTGCACGAGACCGGCTGGTATGCTATGCACGAATTTAACCTCGAGGAAAGAAGGAGCCATTTGTTTGAGCGAAACAAACTCCTCTCTCCAGCACCTCCGAACGGCAGCCATGGAGTCATAATCATTGCAATCAGGAGGACGTCTCAGAGCGCTTCGCAGGATGTACTGTAAAGTGCACCCACTGTGCATTCTGTGGGCAAATGTGGCAGCCAATTTGCACACAGCGATGTCCCACAAACGGCCATGAAGTGAATGACCAATTTTATTTGGGGGCTTGTTAGCCAGAAACTCCCTTTCCTTTTCGAACAGCGCCATGGGATCTTTAACGTCCACTTGAACAGGCAGACTTGGTTTAACGTCTCACCTGAAGGACGGCACCTCCAACGATGCAGCTCACCTTTGGAACTGTATTGGAGCATCACCTTAGAGTTGGTGCAGACTTAGAAGCAAAATTGCCTCCTTCTGCATTGTAACTTCTTATGATTCAATACTCAGTCACTAGACTCCACCGTAAGAATCCTGTGAAGTGCTTTGAGATGTCTCGATGACGCGTTAAGATGCTTTATCGAATGCGATGATTATTATTATTAATAAATCTCGCTCTGACGCTGATCTGATTGACATCTGGTGTAAGAATAATTTTGTGGAGTTAAAGTGGAGCGCGAGATTGACAGAGGATTTACGTGTGCCCCAAATCGGTAAGGTATTCAGGGAAAGCAATCAGTTCATTTTAGAACACAAACACACACACAATGCACGCAGCGCACAAAACATTGCATTGTGTAAAAAAAAGTCAAGAGTTGAACCCAATCGAGATTAATGTTAGTCAACATCTAATTCACAAAGAACGAATTCAAGGCAAACTTCATTGCATTAAATTCAAAGGCCAAGACCTTCTGAATGCCTCTTGACTGCTTTGCATGTTCCGGACGTGATTGAATTTGTGGTATCGCATGAGCTTTGAAAAGGAAATCCTTCATTCAACTTCTTCTGGCGTATTGATTGTCCTTCTTAATGGTGAATGAAATGCTATTTAGGTCAGTAGGATGTGGACCATTACAATCTAATTATTTCCTGTTTTGTTCCATTTTCCAATTACAACCTCGTTTTTAAAAAAATTTCTCGGTCCTTTCATCTCATAAGATCGCAAGAGAGGTTTGGATCAACTAAAGCCCTTTGGTGCATTTGATCTCACCCTTTCAGAATTGTTGACTCTACCATGTACTCATGATAGACTCAAGACGTTTCTTAAATGAGTCCAGTGTCTTGACCTCAAGCACTATTCTCAGCAAGCTTTAACATTGGTCAAATTGCCCTGCACAATCTTGGATCCTGACCTCTTGTTTCAACTGCATTGGTTTATCTGAAAGCATTCAGCCTCGACTAATTCGGAGGATTACACCCCAGCCCAGCCCTGAGTTGATGAGTCCAACTCAGTTCTGAACAGGGCTTCACAGCACGAATGGCAGACCAGTCAATGGGAAATCCTCTCACTCAGCTCCTGTTAACCCTGCAAGGCCAACCCTAGTGGGTAGGCTGGTTCTAGCTGGACAAGCAGAGGGGATGCTTGCCAGAATGCGCACTCTCTCCCCGGAGGTACACATCCCGCTTTCCTAACTCTGGAAAGTATTAGGCGAGTGTTGGCAGGAGCCAAAGCTTGGGGACCCCAGAGTGTGCATTGGGGTGTTGGAGCTATGAACAGTACTGAGAAAAAAACAGAAAGGCCAGTCTAGGGAGGTACTGGGATGCTTTATTGAACTATCTGCTCTACACAGGCAGCTTTCAGACTGGCTTACATTGAAGGCAAAACTGACACTCACACGAAGATTGGACACGTCAACTCGGCAGAACAAGGCTGAGGTTACTTGACATTTCTGCTCAAATAAAGTAATTACCCTGTTCACATTGTTTCCTTCTGACATTTAGATTAAACACTTGGCACCATGCGAAAGACATTTCAGAGGGTTTCCCATTGTCTGAAACCCTCTCTGTTTAATTAAGATAAAACTTCAGTCAGCGGAGAGTGAAAACTTTACACTTCACAGCCGCTCGATGCATCTACATTAAATGTACATCGGGTTTTTATTTGAACCAATTTTTCTTTTCATTTTTTACTTATCGTCCTTTCACTTCTCCCTGTTTCTGCATTCTATTATAATAATCCTTTATCCTTTCGCCCACAAAATACACAGTCGCCACATTTTACGCTATAATCATAAAAATAATCCTTGCTTTTGATATAGCACTTTTCACGTCTTCGAGACGTCTCAAAGTGCTTCACAGCATATACTGTAAAGTGAATTGACTGTATGTTTGTGGGCGAAACGCGGCAGCTAATGGCGCACAGCAGTGTCCCACAAACAGTTGTGGATTGAGTGACCGGAAAAGCGATCCCCCAATCGACAACAACCGGGTTCCTGCTGGGAATAGAACCCAGGTCTCTCGCTTACACTATGCTTTCATTGAGGTTGCTGCAAATCGTGGCAAGAATATTTTGCCCTAAGAGCTTCAGAGACCACTTAACTGTTTGCAGACCACTTCTACAGCACTGTAGTGTTACACTGCCAAACCCCATTGATTTAAACAAAGGAAAAGCGGATCTCAGAAAAGGAAAGATCTCAGATACTGTTTCTCTCGTAAAGTGTAGCGACTGTGTATTTTGCAGGTGAACACGGCAGCCAATTTTGAGCCCAGCAAGACCTTGGGATGTCCTCCCGACATGAAAGTCACCATACAAATGGCGTTGATCTTGAATGGCTCGTTTGGGCATCAAAGGGTTAGCACCAGAGACAAGCTCATGTTGCGATTATTGAGAACACTCTCCTATGCTACACAGATGGTGGTATAATTAGCTGTGTAATGAATCTCCAACACCTGATTCCAGTCTAACCCCAGCAACGACACTGAATTTCGATTACCGTGTTCAATGGGTACAGGAGAGTGTGGATTAGAAAGGAGAACTCGAGGCTTTCAAAAGACATATGGGAGCTGGGACTCTCAAGACCACAGCGACAGATTTAAAGTTAATTAAACGCTATTCCTATCAACATAGCCCTGTTATTATGGGGTTTAGAGATGCTGAATTCATTATGTGTGCTCCACTCTGTAGTGGTGGATGGAAGCTGGCAGGTTTGGCTGTGACACACACAGGTTATAGACGTTTAGAATAGACGGATTCATCATGAGCACAGCGGCTATGTGTGTCTAAGATATCAGGACTTATTATTGCCTCCAACTACCGTCCCAAATGTCACGTCCTTCTAGCGGCTGGGTGTAAAGCTCACACAGCTTCCCTTCCGACATGAATAAACCAAAATGAACACAACAAGAGCCTGCATTTACTTCACTGGGCCTGGGTAAAGTCTCAGAGTGCTTTACAAGGATGGGGGTCAGGGGCTGACCACGAGAGATTGTGTTTGTGTAGGAGGAGGAGGTAGCCATAGGTATTTTCTAAGAGTTAACTTTTGAGACAAAACATGAAGGCACAAAGAGATGGGGGGTNGGGGGGCGTTGAGTTGGGGGAGGGAAGAGAGAGGGGGTTTTAGTAGTCAGGGCTTAAGTTTCTGAAGGCTTACACACAACGTACATAGTACAAACATGACCCAGTTATAAGTGATTCACAACTTTTCACACAGGGGAGTACAGTTCTGTTGTCCCCAACTCTGTAACAGTGGCAGTTAAAAGCAGGCAGTTAAAAACGGGCTTCATTCAGGCATTCAACAACAGCAACAAATTGCTCTTGGTATAACTCCTTTCACATCGGAGGATGTTCCAAGGCGCATTCACAGTGAAAATAGGGCCCGAGTTCCTTCCTTCAAGAGTAGCGCAAGGAGGAACATCAATGCGTTCTTCTACTTCCCTCCTTCTTCTCCGCCATCTTCTTCTCTGCGTGTTCTGGGTGCCCCCGTGATTTGATTCGTTTCGCCTCCAAACAACGCAGTCAATTCACTTGACAGTACATTCAGTGAAGTGCTTTGAGACGCCTCAAAGACATGATTAGGCGCTGTATCAAACGCAAGGATTATTATTATTTTCCATTGCGTTTTCTCCTTTGTGTTCCGTGCTGGAGAGGGAAAAAAAAGGAATATAATCTGATGGGGTTCAGGCTGTGAGGTCAGATGGATAGACTCAGCATTGACCTGGCAATGTACCTGAGACCTAGTGGGTAACACTGAGCAGGGGCACAAAAGAAGTCCATGGTGCCAGCGATAACTGCACGTTGTGTGTTCTTTCTAACCACATCGTTGTTTGCTCAGCACTGTAAAAAATGATGTGTAATCAGGACTTCTGAGCTACAACACGAGTTAACTGCTTGACTGTACCATCTGCTCTGTATTCTGCCCTGAGGAATTTGAAGGAAACACACTTGTTGTTAGCACGACGGCTGGTTCCAAATCCTGCGCCTGATGGTCGTTGCAATTACTCACGGATATCACTGAGCCAAGACCTGGAGCCTGTCGTATAATGCGGGCCTGTCTGATGGGCTCCTCTCTGGGAGATGGGTTTGCGAGCTGTCAGCTCTGTCCCAGCATCAGATTTCAAAGCGGGTCCCAATTAGGAAATGAATTGAAAGACTTAATAATAATAACAATATTAATCCTTGCATTTGCTCTCGCGCCTTCTCACGTCTTTGAGACGTCTCAAAGTGCTTCACAGTATTATTTTGTGGACTTATCAACGGATAGCAATTTCCTCCCCCTCCCTTCTGGCATTCATCCCCCTCCCTCTACTATATTTTACTCATGTATCTTTGCATCATGCGTGACCTTATGTTAGGACCATGGGAAGCGGGAATATCAATCCAAATAGCCCCTGCGTTTAAAATTCTGAAAGGGTTTGATAAGGTGAGCATGAATTAGACGTTCCACTGGTTGGGGAGTACAATAATGTGAATAATAATCCTTGCATTTGATATAGCACCTGATCACGTCATTGAGACTTCTCAAAGCGCTTCAGGATATGCTGTAAAGTGTAGTGACTGTGGAAGCTGATTGTGCACAGCAGTGTCCCACAAACGTTCGTGGGTTTAATAACCAAGGACACAAGTTGCTCTTTGCCCCCTGGCACCAAATTCAGCTGGGATCACAATTCCGGTAGTAGAATTGTTTATTTTACGTTAATATTCATTATCCTCTCGCTTACAACACAGCCTCAGCCTCAGCCATTCACTGTTCCTCTCAAACCAGGAGAGGCCCAGTGTTGTGAAGCAGGGAATCCACAGGATGGCACTGCTGGTACAGTGTTGAGGCTTGTCAGGTTTGTCGTGGGGTTGGTACTGTAGGCTTTGTCAAAGCTGCAACATTACTCCCAATGCTTGCCTCCCTGAAAGCCAACCATTTCCCTCCCCACCACAACTGGGAGGCTTTGACAATGCAATCGGCGTGTTACTGACAGTGAATGGGTTCAACAAGTGATCATTTCTTGGATCTAGTCTCTGGTTTATCGCCTAATGTGAGCAGGAGACAGTGTTAAGGATTGGAGTCCATAGTGAACGATTAATTTTATTTGTCAGCCAGGACACCAGGAGAAACTCCCTTCTCCTTTCGAATAGGGCCACGGGATCTTTAACGTCCACCTGAACAGGCAGACTGTACCTCGGTTTAATGTCTCATCCGAAGGATGGCATTACGGACAATGCAATGCACTCTCAGCGCTGTATTGGAGCGTCAGCTTAGACCAGGCGATTCCAAGTCCTGATGTGGGGCTTGAACCCACAACCTTTTGACTCAGAGGCGAGAGCTCTACCAACTGCCCCAGACTGACAACAGGCTGAAAACTAGAAAAATAATTGAACACAATGGAGGAAGAAATATTTCGCCCACAAACTGTACAGTCAATTCACTTTAGACTATATTCTGTGAAGCGCTTTGAGACTTCTCAGTGACGTGATAAGACGCCATATCAAATGCAAGGATTATTATTATTATTATTATTATTATTAAAGACACAGAAGAGAGGGGGATGAGAGTAATGCCTGTTTTTCAGATTTATCACTGAGGGGCGGAAGTCATTTGTCGATCACAAAGTGTTTATTATTTAAATGATGACTGAGCGCTGATGGGATGTGACAAGCACCCGAGACAGAGAAGCGAAGGCTTGGCAGTCAATAATATCGAGATAATAAAGTTCTATCGCTGTTATGAATTCACCAATCTTTCTATTCGCAATTGTTCAGGAGGCCTGTTCCTGCCAATCAACTTTTAATTACATTTCCAGTTTGTTTAATGGAAGGCGAGCAAATTAATACTGTCACGGGGTATTAAGAAAATCGTGGGCAATTTACATCAACTCCTACGTGAAATATTCTCCGCCTGCTAAACCCTGTTCGATGTTAAAAGAAACTATTTTCTGGCTGTCCTTCGGCTTGGACATTGGAGATTTCTGAACAGCTCATGGCTGTGATGCTGTGAGACTTGTACAGTAGAGTTCAACGGCACGACAGCAGTCACCTTGGGATGTCCTTCCGACGTGAAAGGCGCTACAGAGTCTAAGTTGTTGTTGTTGGTCCGTTGAATCTTAACCCTCCAGAACCCTCACACCCCCCCCTCCCCTCGCCTCACCACACCGGCTTTTTAAGTGATTCCATGTCCTGATAAAAGACCTTAGTTGTGAAGAGGTGCGAAATCAGATCCACCAAATCCTCCGCGGTGGGCTTAAAGGGGTAGAAATTCCACTCCACTCTTAACCTCTGAGTATTTCGGAGGATCCTAAATACGACAGGTTGAGGAAATCAGTCTTAATGTTCGCCCCCAAAATAGACACGGTCACACCACTTTACAGTATACCCTGTGAAGCGCTTTAGTTAATCAGGAGGCGTCCCTCCAGGGAGAGAGAGAGAGAGCGCGCGTTCCCTTTCCAACCATCTATCTCTGGGATTTCCACGTGTAGGTGGGACGCATGGAATTCTCAGCTTGGTTTGGACACTCTTAAGCAACGGCGATGGGCTTCCGCCTGTGTCAGTCACCCGGGTGCCCCCTCCCCAACCCCCCCCCCAAAAATTGGAGTTACCTCCTGCTTGACCATTGAGCGCAGGAACCGAGCAAGCAAGTTATCAGATGGTCGAAGAATTCCACTTGATGGCACTGCTGCTTCACGTGTACTCGTGCTAGTGAAGCCCAGCCTGAAGGCAAGAGGCCTTTTATCTGGGCCTTACTCAACCAGAAGGATCAATTTCAATGTAATTAACTTGATCCTTTTGGGCGTAAAATGGAAGGTGCTTCATTTTGTTTTGCAATATGAGGAATTGAAAAGGACTGGGATTTTTTTTTTTTTTTACCCTGGGTTAGAATTTTTTTCCTCTTTTTCTCATTAAAAATTCAGCTGATCAGGCTAACCAGGTGCTTTGCATGGGTTTAAGGGCTAAAATATTATTTCATTACTGGCGAGCATTATCCAAGCTGTAGGATATTGAATATATAATTAATATTAGCAAGCAGGGGAGAATCATATTAAATTAACAAGCAAATGCAAGTCAAACATGAAAGGCAAAAGTAATCTTATTCAATAATTGTTACGGAGTGAGAGTGTACAGGCAGTCAGAATACACTGCCTTCACTTGGGGCTTGTGTCAGATTTCAGACTGACTATCAAAGACTGCTATTAATTGTGAGTCCCCCTATTTGGTTGATAGAAATTTTCACCGTAGCCTTCAGTCACCTGCACGAACAGTGCTTCCCATCGTCACTGTGTCAGCCTGGCTCAGGTGGTGACAATCTTACCTCTGAGGCAGAAGGTTGTGGGTTCAAGCCCCACACTGGGATTTGGAATACATAGAGTCGAGGCTGACACCCCAATAATAACAATCCTTGCATTTGATACACCGCCTTTTCACGTTGTTGAGACGTCTCAAAAGCCCTTCGCAAAGTACACTGTAAAGTGAATTGGCTGTATATTTTGTGGGCGATGAGTCCCAATGTCCCAGCCTCAACCACCACTTCTTGGCAACCCGTTCTAGTCGTTAGTTACCCTCTGGGTTAAGAAGTACTTCCTGTGGTCTGTCAGGTGGAAGATTCTATGGAACGAGATGGCAGTTTTTCTCTCCCGGTGGGTGTCCTGACCAACAATCCCCCAAATTAAATCAGTCACTCACTCCAGGGCTGTTTGTGTGATAGTACTGTGTGCAAATTGTCTGCCAACAAAATACACAGTCACATCACTTTACAGTATATCCTACGAAGCGCTTTGAGACGTCTCGATGACGTGATGGTGCCCTGTATCAAATGCAAGGATTATAATTTTTATTATTAAAATGTTAAACAAAATATGGGGCTGAAATCTGTGACCTTTCGCAGCACAATTCCTTGTGATCAACAGCACAAGCCACGCTTTGTGAAATGACCCAAACGTCTCTTGAGTCAGAGTGAAGTGCGTGGCATTTTTTTTCACAGAAATAATCTCTTCTTAGATTCCTTTCTTAAGAAACCATAGAAGGGTAGAACTTGCAATCTTTTAAGAAACACCGCAAAATAGCCCAACCCCTAGTGCTAAAAATGTACCCTTTCCCTACCACCCCACAAAAAAAACCCACTCCTTTATTTCCTATTGTTTTCCTTTTATTTAGAAGTAGGCACAGCTACGATTGAACTCAGCCAGTGTTTGTTATTTGTTTCTCAAAAACATTTATATTAATTTAGAGCAATGTAGTGGTGACAGCTGTGTATATATTTGCATTCAGTTCGAGATTAAAACAATTTTTTTTCTTACCTGTGAAAATATTAAGCAGCAGTTTGACAGAACAGGCAGCTTTCATTCTAAATCTACATATAGTAGATGGCAAAACACTCCCTCCTTTGCTTCGTTCAAAGCCTGCCACAAGACTTATCTCTTTAACTTAGGTTTTCGGTCATCTCTCCTCTCCCCATCCCAACCCTACCCTCCCTCTTCACTCCCACCCCCCTATCTCAGGTACCAAGGAAGACTTTTAACCGCTTTCGGATATTCTCCCGACACTATTATTCTATATTCGAAAAGGCGCTGTGCAAATGCAAATCTGTGTTGTGTGTGTTAATAATAATAATAATAATAAGATTAGTGTTGCAGATAATATACTTGTGGGCCAGGTGCACTGAATTCTTCTTGGAGGCTGATACAGTAATTTGCTTCAATTTCACATAAACAGAAGACCCTGCAGCAAAGAGCTTCCTAAATACAACATGACATTTTAATTTCCCACCTTTCTCCGAGAGAGATTGCCTGATTAGAGTCAATTAGAGGTGAATTATGAGCAGTTTCGTACAATGAATGCAAGTCCGCCAGGATCCAGGCTGTGACTGTCCAAACTCCAAACTCATTTCAGACGTACTTTCGGTTGCGGCAAAACTGCACAACAAGAAGCCACGGGTTTAGGGCCCTCAAGGGCAATTTTGAGACAGACGCCAGGAAGTATTTCTTAACTCAGAGCGTAATTAACGACTGGAACAGGTTGCCAAGAAGTAGTAGTTGAGGCTGGGACACTGGGACTCATTGTCCACAAAATATACAGTCAATTCACTTCATAGTATACTCAATGAAATGCTTTGAGACGTCTCAACAATGTGAAAAGGCGCTATATACAACAACAACATTTATACAGCGCCCTTCACAGGACACGGAGTGTGCTTCTACTCAACGATCCAGGGGGAGATGGAGGGAGCAGGTGACCGTAAGCATGATGGAAATGGAAGGTCTTTAGGTGGAATTTGAAGATTTATTAAATGAAAGGATTATTATTATTATTTGATGAAACATCTTGATGATGTGATGGGAGGATGGTAAGGCGGGTGTTCTGGAAACCATGAGATCTAATGGATTGATCTCGTGCTACAGACCAAGCCAGGCTAACAAGGAAGGTGAGGAAGGTGAAACAGTGTGCGTTGGAACTGGTATGGTTTTGGCCAGACACTTTCTTCTGTCTTATTTGGTGCAACCCAAATGGAGGTCTTTGGAGGATCTTCCTTCACAAGTTTCAACCATGTCCTCTCTTCCTCTGCTCGCAATCTCCAGAATTACTACAGCACCATCGTTGTGATGGACTTCAATGACCTCCTTTGAAATGTCCTCAGCGTCCTACGCAGTGGACATTGGGAACGTGTGTGTGTGTGTGTGTGTGTGCGTCTGTGAGAGGGGGAAGATAGGGAGATGGGGGAAGGGTGGGGGAGTGGAAGGGGGAAATCATCCGGAGACGTGCAAAAAGAAAGATTGTTAACGATTGACTTTGGCTCGTCCACCTCGGTGAAACTGTTCCAAAAATAAGAGTGCTTTGGGATATATAGATCCAAGAATTAATTTACTTCACGCAGTGCGACTGATTGTGGAAGGCGACCATTGTACTGTACAGTTCATTTGAAAGACGTTCCTGTGTATTCCTGGCAATCCTGAGCCTGAAGGAAGAAGGTGTCTTTTTACCTCACTTGACCGATTTTCTCCTCTGTTCTCTCTCCGAACGTTAACTCTTGGTGGGAGCAGCAGCTTGTGGTTACCTGCCAACCACTCTGTATGGTCGTGGGGTCAATGGATAGCGGATCTGACTGATTTTATCTCTCCCTCCCCTGGAGGACATTAAGGTCAATTGTAGCACCCCCTCTGACCCCGCCCCCCCCCCCCACCCACCACCGCCCAATGATAAAATCATTCAGCACTGTGTAAAGTGTAGTGACTGTGTACATTGAAGGCCGCAAATGCGTGCTGAACAGGGACTAGGCTGAACGAGGGACTGTTTTGAAAGAAGAGTAGTGGTATCCTTTCCTTACATAAAAAGCATGTGTTAAGTAATTATCATTTATCCGACACTATTGGTGCAGCTAACAGTCACTCCACTTGGAAGTAACTCATCACGATGCTTTCAAGTCGTCGTATCACGTACGGGCAGTATCGTTACAACGCTGTGCAATATCTTCGGAAACGAGATGCGTTGCCGCGTTACTGTTAATTGTTCCGAGCCGCTTTATCGTGTTAACAGTCTGTTAGTTTGCAAGAAAAATGCAGGAAACATCTGCCGTGCGTTTTTTTTTGAATAACTTTGGTGCCTGATTATTTATTCCCTTTCTTTTCCCCAGTGACGACTGACGGATCCCAACAGATGTCACAATTATGGTAGCAAAGCAGTTATGATGAATAGCTAAGTGAGAGGGATCAAGCCCATTATACAAGCCTGTAAACAAGAGGCCTCTTGTGTTCTCTGCAACAAGCAAACGCGGTTGCAATGCTACATTTTAAATCATCCACCACGGTGTAAATTATAGCAACTGTGTATTTCGAAGGCCGCAAACGCGCGGTGAACAGGTGAGCAGACTGTACGAGGGACTGTTTTGAAAGATGAGTAGTGATATCGCAGGCAATATCCCTTTCCTTTCATGAAAAGCACACGTTAATTGATCATTATTTATGGGACACTATTTGGTGCAGTTATACTGTTCTGCAGTTGAAATTGGGTTTATGCATCAGATCACAGTGCTATGATATGGATTGACCGATAAAGGCATTTAAGTTTGTACCATTTGCTGGTTTCGATCTCAGCAACGTGGTGCTTGAGGGCCTTGAGATGTTACCATGCATGAAGGGCGCTGTATAAATTCAAGTTGTCGGTGTTATTGCTTGTTGGTGAGTCCAAAACTGGAAGGCATTCATGTCTTTCTGGTCAGCCAGGTGTCTGATGCATGCGGAAACCCATCACCACGCTTAAGACTATCCTAAAATAAATCTGTATGTGTAAGATAGCTAACAGTAGATCTAACAGGGAGGCACTTCTTTACACGTAGGGTGGTGAGAATGTGGGACTCACTTGGTTGAAGCAAATAGCATCATTGTGCTTAAGAAAATGTGATGAATACATGAGGGAGAAAGAAATAGAGACTGAATGGGTGAGGCGGTGAGGCTTGCGAGAGTATGAAGACAGTCACGGATTAGTTGGGTGAATTTGCTGGTTGACAGGTTACCTCTTGTCAATCCATACAAAATCAGGGTTAACAGTGCTGGCTCCTCTACCGGAGCCCCGACTATTTCCCCAGCACATCCAACCTTCACAACAACAACTTACATTTATATAGATCACATCACAACCACTGTCTCCTAACCTTTGGGTTATTTCACAGCTTTAACTGGTTTTCTTCAAACAAATTTAACACTAATAATCCTTGGATTTGATATTGCGTCTTATCTCGTTGGATCGATTCAGTGAAGGAACTTCGGTTGATCGATGGCTGTTTCACACGATGTTACTTTTTTTAATGAAAGACAACTGGAAGAGCAGATAAAGCTTTGGACTTAGTGAATATGTGAGAAAAAAGGCTAAAAATAGACCCCGAAAATCATATAATTTATTTTTAAGAAGCTCTGATTCAAAGGAGCTTTATACAAGAGCGTGAAAAATCCATAACAAGTATCTAACTGTTTGATTGATCGAGCTTGGGTCCTTTGCCAGACTGCACAATTTGTACTGTCATGACTCTCCAATTTATTTAGTCAGGAGATTTTATCTCAGAAGTAAATAAAACTCTGTAAAATTTCTCTTTGCCTCCCAAAGAATGAAAACTGCAGAGGATCGATCTAATGCCACAATCTGAATAGTTTAACCTTGAGCGGGAGCGTTCCAGAGATAAACTGGGGACATTTTACGACGGTGGCAGGTGTTCATTAACATCTATGTGCTAATTGGCACATGTGGCCCCATTTAGAGCCTTTGTCCATTTGGGTCCCTGACTGTGCAGCACTTTGCGACGTCCTCCTGACGTGAAAGGCGCTACACAAATGTAATTTGCTGTTGTTTGTTGTTGTTGTGATATTTAACATATTGACTGGTCTCTTCGGATGAGACATCAGACTGAGGTTCTACCTGCCTATTCAATGGAAGTCTAGGTAGGTTAGGTTTGGATGTGCACAGGGTAAAGTGACCAGGTAACTGATGTGAACTTCTTGTATTTTGTACATGGGCAAAAATGCTCGAGAGGTATTTTGCACTCATGCCTTCACGTAGTTCAGGCTGACCATCCAATGCAGTGCTGGGGGAAGTGCTGTATTGTCGGAGGTGCGTCCTTTGGTTGTGACATTAAACCAAGGACCCATCATGTTCAGATGGACGTCAAAGATCCCATGGCACGACTCGAAATAGAAGGGAGTTTTCCATGATGTCCTGGACAACAATCCCCCAAATAAAATTGATCGTTCAATTCATGGCTGTTTGTGGGACATTGCTGGGCACAAATCAGCTGCCAAGTTTGCCTTACACGTCCGGGAGGGTGTCTCAAAGTGCTTCACAGGATCCCCTGTAAAGTGTAGTGATTGTGTATTTGCAGACCGACCTAGAAATGAGCAAGGGGAAGCATTTGATTGACACTTCACTCATGAAGTAGAGGAATGGCAATGCGATGAAAGCTCCATACCTGATGGTGTTAGTGAAAACAGAGAAGAAATCTCCCGGGTAAACAGCACCAGCCTGATAGAAACCAGCATCAAGGAATTCAATTTGGGAGATAAGATTGAGTGCTCAAATCCTGTGTACAGGGGACAGTGGTCGTGAGGCGGGTGAAGTAAATGAGTAGCGATCAGCCATCATTTGAAAATCTGTGTCATTCACAGATGTACGTAATATGTTTTCACTCGAGTGAGTGAAGTGTTTTTTCCAAAAGAAAATGATATCAGTGACGTTTTGGGTGAACGGCTGAATCTTCTCGGAAAAATGAGAAATGGGAAAAAAAAGGGGAATTAAACGACAACACCCACAAGTTGTATTAGTATCGCCTATCTCCGCAGTGGATAAACCCTCGGAGTGCTTCACATTGAGAGGTTCGGATGTCTTGCGAGGGTGAGGGAGGAAGGAGGCGGGAGACTGAGGGATAGAGGGTGAGATTCCAGAGGTTAGGAAAGGAGGAGAAAGATCAATAATAATAATAATAATCCTTGCATTTGATATAGTGTCTTATCACGTCATTGAGATGTCTCAAAGCGCTTCACAGAACATATTGTAAAGTGAATTGACTGTATATGTTGTGGAAGAAACGCGGCAGCCAATTGCACACAGCAGGGTTCCACAAACAGTCCAGTTGAGTGACCAAATGATAATAATTATTTTTTTTGAAGGGATTATTACCCCAGGAAAGTGATCCACCGATCGACTATCAAACCGAGTTCCTATTTACTGCTAGGCAAACAGAGGCGTGTGGAGTAAAGAAACTTACCTAAGGTTTCTACCCGTCTGGGAATCAAACTCATATCAATTCGCTTGCGAAGTAAGTGCTCTGATCAACATGCTACAGAACTCCACAAGGAAAGAAGGTGAAGGTGAAAGAGGGAAATGAGGAGACTTTGAGATGCTAGTCTCCGTGAGGGGCGCTACATAAGTGCAACATAAGAGTATAAGAATTTGCTTGGCAAAAGAAGACCAAGGTTCATCCAGTTCACCTTCCGCCATCCTGGCAGTCGTTTGACATTTCGTGCCCCAAACAATATTGTTGTCCCACGAACAGCCACAAAGTGAGTGACCAATTTCAGTTGTTGTCCAAGAAACTGGGAAAAAGAAACTTCTCTTAACAACAACAACTTGCAGTTACATAGCGACCTTCTCTCGGAGTGGAGTCTCGGAGCGCTTGACGGAGACCTGTTACCCTGAGGACCGAGGGAGTGGTGGGCGGGAGGGAATGGATTAGCGGAATCTGAATCAAACTTTGTTTACATTCATTTCAGATACCACGTTAAGCCAGATAGATTTGGTAAGTAATCTCTCTGCTTCTTCACCATTTATCATCTTCAAAGCATTACTCAGAGGCAAGCACTTTCTTACTGGAGAGACAGCCTGCTTAATCTTCTGGCAGGATTTATTCTGAGAGCTTGGCCCAACCACTGTCTGTTTCCATTTCCATTGACTGAATGAAATTGGTTTCGACCGAAATTAATCAGTTTTTTTTTAAAAAAACTTCATTTTCTTTTTTCCCCAATTTTTTTTTGTGTACCAAATCGGCTTTTTGCTCGGATTCATTACTTTCTCTGATGACCGTCAGCGAGAAGCAAAGTGATGACTGTTTTTTTATTTAAATCTTTTCTTTATTTTATCACCTCCGAGGAGGAATGCGACTGTGCCTTATTTTATACACAGCTACATACTCTCAGCAACTCCAAAGAAATTACTGGAAAAACAGGAAGATACATTTGAATTAAATGCCAATATACTGTTATGCAGAACAATGCAGGAAGCAGGGCTGGATTCTGTTGTCCACATTCAACTCCCTCCACGGTCTTGCTCTCTCTCTGAGGCCATCTTCCAGTCACCCCATCCCAATAGCTCCCTTTGCTCAGCGATCACCACTTCATGTCACCCTCTCACTCTATCTGCCTCACCATTGACGGATGGGGTTTCAGCCATTGTGCCCTCACTACCTGGAACTCCATACCAGAGTCCCTCCAAACTCGCTGCCACCCCTTATTCAAAGCACGTTTCAAAACGTTCCTCTTTGGCCGCAGTTTTGGTCAACTTTGGTGCCCAGTCAGCAATGTGAAGGTCCTTCTGATGTGAAAGGCGCTGTATAATTGTTAATTGTATTGTAATCATTTAGTAGTGACAAGGAGATTTTTGCAACTTGTCTTGGGTAACCTCGCCAACCCTCGCCCCATCTGCCTATCCCCAATTTTTGATCATCACACCAATGAAAGATTTCATCCTAAAATATAAAACGATTGTTCGACTTGGGATTGTGAATGGAGCAAAGCCGAGTTTTGGAGCACTGCGGCGGTGGACAAATTCAGGACAGATGCCAGGAAGTATTTCTTTCCACAGAGGAGAGTTAATGAACGGGACGGTATTTGAGGCTAGCGCACTGGATTTACTTAACAACAACAAGAACAAAATGATGTGTATACAGTATAGTGCTTTTCACGTCGGAAAGATGTCCCAAAGCATTGGGTTGCGAACAAACATTTTAATACTGCAATAGGCAGAATGTAGGGTGGATAACTGAAACGGATGACATTGAACGGTCTTCTTCAATCAAAAATCTCTTCTGATCTTGGGAGGTTGCGTGATACTAATTTCAAAGGAACTTTGGAAAGCTTCTACAACAACAGCAACAACTTGCATTCATATAGTGCCCCTCATACAGGATAGCATTCCAGAGTGATTCTACATCATGTGAGAGACACACTGAGAGACACCATTGGAGAATAATACAGATTGGCGAAAAATCTCTGCGTATATTCCTTTGGGGGGAAAAAACATTTTTATATGGAGTCATTTCTGGATCCCCCACTGTTTACAACCTTCATAAATTATTTGGAGGAGATTTCTTACAATGCTTTCAAAGCGTGACGATGGTACCAAGCTATGTGACAAATCTAAAGAGAGATAGACAATACATAGTATCTGTGGACCGATGAGGCAGAAAGGACCGAGGATTGCCAGATGGGTCTTAATGTAAACAAATATAACATGATGTACATTGGAACAGGAGATGAGAAAGCACATGTCTGCAGGGAACAGGTGTTGCTTAAAAAATGCAATGCGATTGAAATTTATACAGTGCCTTTCACACTGCGAGGTTGTCTCAAACTGCTTGACAATGGTGGATTGGCACCCAAGCTGAGGGTGGGAGAAGGGGAGATGGCAGAGAGGGGAAACGTCACAGAAAGCACGGTCGAAGAGGTAGGTTTTTTGAGATGACCCTTGAAAGAGCAAAAAGGTGGAGAAAGATAAGGCTTTGCCTGCGATTGTTGACCATCCACTGGATGTTTCCTGCTTTGTGGAAGAACAATTTTTTTCCTGGCGTTTGGCCAAATTCGGGAATGCGAGCTAACTATCTAGATCCAGGCACCACATGTTTCCCACCCAACAAGATCCTTCCATAATAATTAGAGATTTAATTACATGTAGCAGAGAGCTTCATCCATCTTTCACTGGTTACTGAAGCCTGATACCTTAGCAGTGACAAAGGAAACTGAAGTTAGGTTTTGATGTGCTGTGCTGCTATATGCAGGGTAGTGGCTGATGTGAACCTGATGCCTTTGGCACCTGGGCAAGAACACTTCAAAGGCTTGTCGTCCAAATCCCTGACAGTCCAGTGCATTGGGACATCCTCCTGACTTGTAAGTCACTATACAACTGTAATTTTGTACTGTATGGTATTGTTGCTTCCTGCAAAGTGCTCATATCCTCGTGTAGTACAGGCTATATGAAGCACATAATGTCCCACAAACAGCCATGATCAACTTTATCTGGGTGGTTGCTGGCCAGGACACTGGAAGAAACTTCTGCAAGAAACTTTTTGAATAGAGCCGTGGGAATCTTTAACATCCACCTCAACAGGCAGACCGGCCCTCGGTTTCAACGTGCGACAACAACAACAATAACTTGCATTTATATAGCTCCCCTCACACGCACTAGCATCCCAGGGCATTCAAAGGATTGCACTGGCGTGTCAGTCTTGATCATTAGATTACAGTCCCGACGCGGGGCTTGAACCTACAACCTTCTATCTTAGACGCGAGGGTTTTACCAACTGAGCCACGCTGACACAGCAATGGTACAGAGAATTCGCCCCCCCTCCCCCCGTTCAACCCTCAACGCTTCAAGCCCCATCATTACCAATAGCAATATGGATCTGAAATGCACTTTGGCAATTAAAATTAAGCTCTAAAGCTTGGACCAGTTCAATTGTAATGTTTGGGAAGATTTATCCCAGTATTTCGCACTAAAGAAAATGCATCTAGATGGTCATGAAATGTGAGGGATACCCTGTCATCTAGTATAAAGACTTTCATAAGGATTTCAAATGGGTGCTGACTTGGAATGATACATCATCCACAAGTGGCACCGTACGGACCGAACAGAAGTACAAGTGTCAGGAATGAAAAACCTTTCAAAGGAAATAAAGTTTTTAATTAATATTCACTTGTCGAGCTCTTGAAATCTTTACTTGGACATAAATTCCTGCAAAACACTGTTGGCATTTTTTTTCCTTTTACCCAGAATCATAGAATGATGGCATCCTACAGCACAGAAGGAGGCCATTCGGCCCATCTTTGAAAGAGCTACCCAACCAGTCGCACTCCTCTCTTTCCCCATAGTTTTGCAATTATTTTCTTTTCAAGTAAATATACAATTTCCTTTTGGAAGTTATTATTGAATCTGCTCCAAATCCTTGACTGTCCAGGGCCTTGTGACGTCCTCCCGACATGAAAAGTGCTGTACAGATGTAATTTGTTGTTGTTTCTGTTTGTTGCTTAACCACTCTTTCGGACGGTGCAAAAAAAGTGCAAGAAAGCTCTCTCGATGGAGAGAACTGATAGTATCTGTTGTGAATTGTAAAAATGCTTTGTACCTTCTCATTCCTTGCCCCGGTCATCGTTCGCCAACAGTATGTGGAGATGTTCAATGGAACGTAACTTGCGATAATGCAAGTTAAACTGCTCAGCAACGCGAAATGATTCACTTGATCTTTGGTAATGAGCTTGGTTTATAGCCTGCAGGGTAGGGAATGCAAGAAAATGATATGCAAAAACCAGACTAACTTGTAACTTGTAGGCTACGGTTCAGGGAGCAGGAGCTTAAAGATGTGATTGAAACAATTCATTGATAGAAAAGAATGCATTAAAGCTCGGAAACAAATTGGCTACAACTCCACGGTGTCGGAATACACTGGCTAAAAAAAATTCTCCAAAATTAACCATAGTTTTAAAAGCTGAAGATATATGTTTTAATAGCATTTGCACATGATATAATGCCTTATCACTTCAGCAAAATGTCTCAAAGTGCTTCTTCATAGGTTTACTGTCAAGTGTAGTGTGTGTTTTGTAGGTGAACACAGGAGCAAATTTGTGCACAGCAATAGCTCACAAACCGCCGTGAAATAAATGACCAATTTTATCTAGGATTGTTGGCCATGACATCAGGAGAAAATCCCTTCTCTTTTTGAATCGTGCCAATAATTTTTATTTGAACGACCAGATGGGATTTGTAGTTCAACACCTAATTCAAGGGTGTGTGGTTGGAATCTACTCTTTGTTATTTCCCGATGAGAATGGCCTTACTATTGATCTCCACAAGGATAAAGGACAGAATGAGATAATAATAATAATCCTTGCATTTGAGACAGAGCCTTATCGCTTCCTCGAGACATCTCAAAGCACTTCACAGAATATACTGTAAAATTAATTGACTATATTTGGTGGGTAAAACACGGCAGCCAATTGCGCACAGCACTGCATTCCAATGCAGTGTTAGATCAGATACGAACATTCACTGGAAAGCCTTCCACTATTAACAACACTACTACTAATAATATTAATAATATAATCCTTGTGTCTGGTATAGCGTCTTTCGTGTTGAGAGGACGTCTCATAGGAATTACTGTGAAGTGAAGTGACTTTTTACGTGTAGACGAATGAACATGGCAGGCAAATTGCGCACAGCGAAGAGACCAAAACAGCCATGAAGTTAAAACAAGGTTTCCTAATGGCCCCAACACCATTTTATATATATATATAAAACTGCAAAGCGCTTGAGACGTCCTCTCGACATGAAGGCCCTATACAAAATGCAAGGATTATTATTATGGTTATTGTTATTGTTAATAGTGGAAAGTTTCCAGTCAACGTCCACATCTAATTTAGTATATAACTAACACATAATCACATCCAACTGATTCCTTCTCTTCCATCAGTATTGCTTGGCAAACACCCTTGGTTGCTTGGTGGGTATTTAAGGTTAATGGGCATTTAAGGCCCATTATTCACATGCTCAAAATCGGCTGTATCATTTCATTCTTTTGCTCCGAAACAAACAATTCAGGTGAACGGTGCGTTTTTTGACATTGCAATTATTTGGACCACATTTTTAGCTCACAATGGAAGCCAGCTAAGAACGTAACATCAGAAAGGGAAACTTATTCCCTAAAGAAAGTCATTCAAAGGGTAGTGGATGTACTTTTGCTCTTCATCAACCTTAAGAATGTACAGTTTCTTTCTCTGGAAGTACATCATTGGGTTGAGAAAGTCAGGTTCTGCAGGTAGGACATTGATTTGCTGAATTGGCCACTTTCCTATTATCCAGGCTGGCTGTATTATATTTTTTTTTATCACAGACTATGCATCTCCTTCATATAGTATTGATTGGAAATAAGGAATATGATAGTGTTTCAGGAATGTAAGCCCCAGTGTGTTCTGCTGGAGATGGAGCATTCCAGAGCATGTCATTTGGCTTACTTAACCAACCGTGTAAAAAAGATATTGTGCAATTTTCCTTGTACATATTATATAAATCTATTGCTGTTTTCTTCGTTTGATTAAAATTAGGCATCTGGGCTTTGTGCTAGAAGACTCTAATCCATCAGTGCAGGCTATGAATATAAATGAATGGCAGAACTGAGGCTCAAACCTCTGCTGTCCCTCAATGCTCAATTAGTCCTTGACGAAATTATTGTTTGAAATTGAACTTTAATATGAGTGCGAATCAGTAGATAATGTGGAATCTATTGTGCTTTCACCTTGAAGTGACCTGCTTGTTCTTCTCTGCCTTATTCCTCTTAGATCCAATGTTTTATCCATGCTGCTTTGAAGAACAAGTCACACTGAACCCATCAATGCACAATGATATTGCACTCTAAGATTCAACCCCTCGCTCAAACTCAGCATCACCTCGATCGTCCATGTCATTCTTTATTGTGCAAGGAGCCTGTGAACAGAAATTACTCTTCCAAAGGCCAGAGACCTTCCTTTTAGTTTGTCTTGCAGGCATTCAGAAACATACTCTAGTAATCCCTGCCTTTAATATATCAGCTCATCACTTCAGAGGATTTACCGTAAAGTGTAGTGACTATGTGTGTGTGTGTGTGTTTTGCGGGCTAACGAGGGTGACTTCCCGGCAAACAGCCATGGATGACAACAGCGTGCATTTATCTACTGACCCACACGCAGGATAGGGTCCCACAGGCCTCGACTGATCAATGCTATAAGGGGGATTTGTTGGCCACATTACAAACTCAAAGGTTGAAAGGAACAAAAAGTTTGCTACCCGTTAATTCTGTTCGAAGGCACATTCCAGAACGGCGCGTCCGGACATGGACGATCGAGGTGATGCTGAGTTTGAGCGAGGGGTTGAATCTTAGAGTGCAATATCATTGTGAGCAATCGGCTGCCGAGTTTCGCCCACACACTGTACAGTCAATTCACTTCACAGTGTATCCTGTGAAGCGCTTTGAGACGTCTCGAAGATGTGATAAGGTGCTGTGTTAAACGCAATGATTATTATTATTATTATTATTATTATTATTATTATTATTATTATTATTATTATTATTATGATCCAACTCAACTCTTTCACCGTTCTCCTCTGCATTCGGTTCTCTCTCGGTTCTGTGCAGTAACCGTGGAGCGATCAGATGTGTACAGAGTACTTCGCAGCTTGATCATGACTTCAGGGCATCTGAATTCAACTGATGTGCCATGTAGCCCAGCATCCCGCTTGTCTTATTTATTGCTGCCTTGCCTTGCCTTGATTGTTCAGATATAATTAGTTGCTTTGTGATGTTCATTGCCTAAAATGGTTCACGCTGATTCCATGAAATCTGTATTACGGTTTTAATGTGTCTCTTTACTGCTTATTTGGGTCTTTGCGTGTAGTGCATTCAATCACAGTGAATTCAATGCATATGCTGGTTACTGGTGGTCCCATAGACTGCATTAGCTGTTGAGTTTGAAATCCCCGTTGGTGGGATTGCTCCGCAGAGAGGGAAAATAATAATAATAACAGTCACACGTGACATTGGGAGGCCATCGAAAAATTCTTCACAGGACTTTCCTGTAAAATAATCCTTGCATTTGAGTGAGCGTCTTATCTCATCGTCGAGACGTCTTAAAGCGCTCCACAAAATATACAGTAAAGCGTAGTGACTGTGTGTTTTGTGGGCAAATGCGACAGACTTTTGCTCACAGCAACATCCCGCAACCAGCCGTGAAGTGCATGACCAATTTTGTCCGGGGGAATGGTCGGGCCAGGACACTGGGAGAAGAGAGAAATTCCTTCCCCTTTTCATACAGTGCCGTGGGATCTTTACCGTCCACCTGAACAAGCACTGACAGGCTCTCGCTTTTAACGCCACATCCAAACGACCGGCAGATAAGCAAGGAAGTCCCCGGGAATTATGTAATGAACTAACTGTTAATCGCTGCGAGAGTACAGTTGTTACACTAATGGTAGTCAAACTGGGTCTAAGGGATGGATAACTTTACCCGCTTCCCCAAGCCAAATGTTTGCACAGCCAACTCTGCTGTGCACTGTCAGCAACTTAACAACCGTTTGCCAGATTTCTGTCAACATGCGTCACCCACTGGGATGAATATTTTATAGGTCAACAGAGTGGCACTGCAGTGTTCTCTGCTGCAGCGGGAGAGGCAGCAAAGGCTGACGGGCGGACAGGCGACAGAGGGAGTGGGGGGATGTGGGGGGGGGGGTTTGGACGTGACGTTAAACCAAGGCAACCATGCAAACCAAGGCAGACAGGTGGGGGAGAACGGGAGAGGTGGCAGTGAAGTTCAGCCACCAGGAGGAAGGTGCAGCATGTGACGAGGCACAGGAAAAGGAAGCAGCGGTCAAGGTGAGAGGCAGAGAAAGAGACAGCAGGGAGAGTGTGGGACAGGTGGCAGAGGCAAAGGAAAGTCCTTAGTCAAAGGAGAACGGGCAATCGTTTTAACTGCATGAGTGAAGAAGACAGCACGTCCATGGCTCCCGACATTAGTTATGAGCGATGTTTGACTAGAAATACTCAGTCACTAAATATTACAGTTATGGAGCGCTTCGAGACGTCCTTCCCATACGAAGGGCGCTTTTGTTGAACGCAGTCATTATTTATTATTATAATAATAATGATGACAATCTTTGCATTTGACACAGCGCCTTATCACCTCATTTAAAGGCGACTCAAAGCGCTTCACAGGAAACACTGTAAAGTGTAGTGACTGTGTGTTTTGTGGGCAAATGCAGCAGCCAATTGCGCCACAGCAGCGTCCCCACAAACATTGAGTGAGCAATTTATTGTTATCTTTTTAAGGGATTATTACCACCGGAAAACAATCAACTAACAACTGGGTTTCCTACCTATTACTTGGTAAACAGAGACATGCGGAGTAGGAAACTTCTCTGAGGTTTCGTCCTGCGCTGGGAATTGAACCCGTGTCCTCTCGCTTGTGAGGCGAGTGCTTTAACCACTGAGCTCCAGGACTCACAGGAATCTGATGAAGGGGAGGGAGGCCTGGGTAACAGGGAGAATGAAGGACGAAGATGAGAGAGTGCGATGTGTGACAGATTGGGGTGGAAGGTGGGGGTGGGGGGGGTGGTGTGGGGGTGGAAGGGTGGCCGAAGGCACTGTTGAAGAGGAAGGTCTTTAGAGGGGGTGAGACAGGGGGAATTGCGGGATAGAGAATGGGATTTGACGGCTGCCGTCTTCCTGGGTTTGAGACACGGAAACCAAACACGTGTGCCCTTGAACTAGTCGAAAGCCACTTCAGCCGTCTACACCCACGCACTTTTTATTCGCGCATATTTGGTTTCCGACTGGATTGATTAGGTTCAGTCGCAGCCTTATCGACCGGTGGAATTAAATTGTGGAGTACTGATCAGAACATTTAATTCCGGGGAGCGATACACTTCAGGAATGCAAGCAAAACCCTTCTCAACACACCTTGGGGGCATCTTCAGAGATTCCAATAAGCTGATAAATATTTAACCTCTATCAGTGTTTCTGCTTAAGTAGCTTCAGATAATTCTATTAGGGCCGGAGTTGCTAGGCATGTCAGTCTGTCCCGTTCACTGGTAGACCACTAAATAATTTACATTGGGATTCCCAAGGTAGTCTGAGCTGGATATTCAAACCTAGAAGGGGTCAGGAAGCAGCTGACACAATGGAAGCAATCATTTCACACCGCAAGCTATTTAGCGAGTCTGCTGTCAGTTGTTGCCTAACAAACACACACACACACGCATACACACGTACACACACGCATAGGAACATATATAGGAACAGGAATAGGCCATCTAGCCCCTCGAGTCTGTTCCACCATCCTTTTAGATCATGGCTGATCTGTACGGACATTGCTGTGCGCAAATCATCTGCCACCTACACTTCCAAATTTCACCACATTTTGCAATAAAACCTGATTGAAGGGCTTTCAGATTCCTCCTGAACGTGAAAATCGCTAAATCAAATGCAAGGGTCGTTTTGCTGATGCAAAAATTCACAGAAAAATAGTGGTAAACATTCAAATATCCCGATCCATTAAGGTCGTCACAAAGAAAAATAATCGCGGCTAAGATTTGGGTGGATCAATGCGATTGAAGGCGGTGGGGGAGAAATTTGGAACAAATCTGCGGAAACACTGCTTCAATGAGCAAGTAATAAATGTATGGAACAGGCTCCCTCGGGAGACAGTGGAAGCAGAGAATGTTGTTTGTTTCAAGACCAAATTCGATAGATTTCTGCTAGAAAATAATACCTCAGGATAGAGTGTATACACATAAATAGGCAGACAGACAGACAGACAGACAGACAGACACAGTATATACATGTCAGGAGACTGCCAGGATGGTGGAAAGCAAACTTGATGGACTAGTCTCTTTTCTCCTAGCAAATTCTTATGTTCTTATGAAACTTTTGCTTGCGAGGCTTTGTAGGTTGCTGAACAAACTGATGACTTGCAGTGCTGGCCTACGATATTTGCTGTGTGTAAGCAGGAGGTCGAGAGACAAAATGGGTGGCAAAGACCCGTTGAACGTACTGCTGGTGGCGATGGAGCTCAGCGCTCAGAGCTGTGTGCCTTCACCCAAACCTTTGTCTTCCCTACTCTGTAGGAACAACTTAAATCCTTTATTTTAGGGCTCCCGGGGACTTCACAGATTTACGACGTCATCTGGACACCTCCGTCGCGCAGCGACTATATAAATCTCTGGCCAACATCCAATATAACTGGAAGGTGCAGCCCTGGAAATATAGTGATGTTCCACCATTTCAGCAGATTGGTTCTTATCAGTAACGGGTTTAGTGCTTAGCAAGCAGGAAATCCTCTTCGGGAAGCTCATTAAGGGGCTCGGAAAACAAGAAATTTATTGGTCATGAATTCATTTTAATGGCCGAAACATAAAACTTAACGGCCTCAAATAAAACGCGCCTGCACTAACTCTTATCGCGTGCTCTGCAAATTCTTCGTATTCTCCGCACACCCTTCCTCTCCGTTTATTTCTTCATCCCAAGGTTCGCATCCATGCAGGTGCCGATTCTATTCGAGTGCACGGAAGCCTCAGAGGGTCACAAGCCTTCGTGACTCTTACCAAGCCCCGAGCAATTGACCATTTCACCACTTCGTTGCTTCAATCTTCCTTCTCCCATCACTCGCTTTGCTCTGCGAGCACCAGCCTGCTTTGTGTCCCCAGGTGTCACCTGTCAGGCGACCATTCTGCCCCCACTCTCTGAAAAACCATCCAATGACAGTGAGGATGCCCACAATAATAATAATAATAATAATTTATAATCCTTGCATTTGCTAGAGCGCCTTATCACATCGTTAAGAGATCACAAGATGCTTCGCGGAATATATGGTGGAGTGGATTGACTCGATATTTTGTGGGCGAAATGTGGCAGAGAATTGGGCACAGGATTGTCCCACGAACCGTCGCGGATTGAGTGACCGATTTTTTTTTATTAGAGATTATTACCCCCAAAAACGATCCGCCAATCGAATAACAACCGGGTTCCTGCTAGGTAAATGGAGGCGTGTGCAGTAAGGAAACCTGCCTAAGGTTTCGCCCTGCCCAGGTCCTCTCGCTTGAATGAAAGGGCCGAAACTTGCCGCTGTTCCTTGATGCGTTCCTTGTCTTAATCGGCACAAGAAACGTGTTAAGGAACACCGCAAATTGTACAAGTGGCTATATTAGTTGCAAATTCATTGCTGTGTCTTTAGCAAGAAATAAAGTGCAATCACTCGAGAAACAATACCATCACTGGGTATCGCAATTAGGAAAAAAAATATCAAACAATCAAATAAATTGCAACAAAATGTCCCGACGAAGATTTGGTTCAAGCTTCAAATCCCCCAAAGTGCGTTCCAAATGGACTGGGGCGTGGGGGGGGGAAGTGATCTTAGAAGCGTATGTGTTCTGCTTATCTTCAAAGTACGTATGTTTATGGAAATGATTCTCATAAGCAATAGCTGAGCTACAAGTAATTACAAGCAAATGGATGCTATTAAGATACAACCCAGTCTCCTGGGATCTCTCAAGTAATTCACAGCCCAAGAGTGTGATTCAGTTAGAGTCTCATTGCGCAAGTAGGTGTATAATGATCTTGCCTTTTGAAATACAGATGGAAATGTAATGTTTCTGAAAGGTTTGAGGTCGAGTTAAAGGGGGAGTCCTGTGGCTCAGTGGTTAGAGCACTTGCCTTGCAAGCGAGAGACCTGGGTTCGATTCCCGGAAGGGCGAAACCTTGGGCAAGTTTCCTTACTCCACCCGCCTGATGATAAGCCCTCAAAAGAAACAATAATAAATTGGTCATTTCAATCCACGACTGTTTGTGGGACATTGCTGTGCGCAATTGGCTGCCGCGTTCGCCCACAAATATACAGTCAATTCACTTTACAGTCTATTCAGTGAAGCGCTTTGAGATGTCTAGAAGACGTGAAAAGCGCTGTATCAAATGCAAGGATTATTATTATTATTATTATTAGGGGACTTTATAATGACAAGGTATTGTGGGATTCTGAGGCATAGTAGAGTAATCGGCCATTCAACCCATCGAGCTTGCTCCTGCTGTGGTTTTGTTTCTTCTTGGGGGCAACAAAGGGGGCAGGGCAGTGGGATTGAGGGAGAGAGTTCCAACGCTTTGAGGAGGATGGGATGAAAGCTCGACCGCTAATGGTGGAGCGGAAAAGCAGGAGCTCAAAGCCAGCCGAGCGGAGGCAGCGGGTGGTGGAGTGGGGAGAGAGGAGGTCAGAAAGGTAGGGAGGCGCCAGGGCGTGAAGAGATTTGTTCAAAGTGGAATGCGCCTCCAGCTCGAGCAACTCGCTTGAACCCACAAGCTTCTGGCTCAGAAAAGGGGATTTCTGCGACTGAGCCAGGCTGACACCTACAGGAAGGGTTGTTGAGCCTTTCCCACCGTCATAAAGAGGACTTCACTGCAATAGTGTTAAAGACGGCCTGATATTGAGTGCATCTCCAGAAAGCACTCAGCCTTTATCTGAAGTACTCAGCCTCGTTGCGTAATCAAACCCTTATGTATGGCTACGATTTGTGAGCCGAGCGAGCGTTTCATAATTTAAATTAAAAATAAGTAATTAAATGATGTGAGAAATTTGTGTAGAATATGGCCAATAATTTGCTCTTGTGTTTCTCCGAAGATCTAACCAACCAACCAACTGATAGAGCAAGTGAATTACAGGCTTCCGAATGCCACGGGTATAATTAATTTTGTTACGTAACATCTCTCTCAAGTCTATTCTGTTCGTGTCTCATTCCGCAGGTTCCCATCAGCCGCATTTCCCCACCTCAAGAGTGAAAACAAATGCATAATGCGTGCACACTCAAAAAGGAGATAGTCATCATCAACAACAACAAATTACATTTGTATAGTGCCTTTCACGTCGGGAGGCGCACAGAGATCGGCTCACTTTAATACCATTATTGTTACGGTATTTCGGTCATTCGCTTTGTGGCTGAAGTGAGAAGAGAAGGGAGTTTCTCTCTCCGGGTGTCCTGGCTGACAATCTCCCAGACAAAATCGATCATTCACTTTTTGTGGTTTGTGGGCGATTACAACGAACAAATTGGTCACTGTGTTTCCCTACAAAATACGCAGCATTACACTTTACAGTGAACCCTGAGACGTCTGTCCTTCTGATGTGAAAAGCGCTTACAGGGATTATTATTATTATTATTATTCCTATTACTACCCATTTAATCTCCGGAGGACACATTCTGAAAATGATTCCCCCTCTCTCCCCCCCCCGCCTATGGTAAATTGATGAAAAGCACAGAACACCAGCTTATCTGACATTTATCTTGCTCATCCTTTTCCGAATTGCTTTCCTTGATGTGACATTTCCTCTGAGACGGAGGGAGTTCCAGAGATTAGGAGCGAAGTGACTGAAGAGCCGATCGTGGTGGAGAGGTTGATCAGAGATGTACCGTATGTATTAGTTTAGTAGAGGGAGCAAGGATTTGGGTACGAGCAGATCAGAGAGGTGCAAAGACATGGGGGGTTTATATATGACTATGAATGCACAAAGTGTGTGTAAATGTTGTGAGAGGGGATTTAATACACAAATAGCCAACAAATAGGATGGCTGAGCCCATCAGCTGGGGTTCAGGGTAAGGCCCAGAGAATGGTTCTGCAAACAAGGCATGGGATCAATCAATCACATTTCGGTAAAAGTTTTAGATAACACACATAAGCAGGTCTACTCTCATTCTTTTTTTATAATTGAAACTAATTTCAAATTAACACACTTCAAGCGATTTAGCCGAAGGAAATATAACACAGAGCTTCTCAATATGTTGTTTAGTCTCCGAGATGCAAGTTTCCATAGCGTCAATGTACCATGGAATTGAATTTCTTACAGTAATCCACTTTACATCGATTCCAAGTTGCCAATACATCTCGCAATTGGCCATTGATATTCCTGGAGAAGCCTAGTCATTTTCGGTGGTAATTAAAATGAGAAAATAAGATTTGTTAGTGCATTTACCTTAACTACACAAGGAATCAGTGTTAAGATGTATTCTAATTCTTCTTGTGCAGAATAGTGGAACCCAAAGAAATTAGCTTGATGGGTAATAAAGGCATTCCATTTCCATTATAGTATTTGGAGTCACATTAACATTGTACATCTTCCAGTATCCAGAGTTATTGCCTTTCTGTTTTGTGCAACGCTTGTGCTGAGAACGTTTGCAGGTTCTCGTATTTTCCTGACGTTTGTTCACTGATGATCTCAGCAGAGGGAGCATTTCACCGGTCATTCGCTCCACCACTGTTTGCCCGACATGTCGCTGTGCGCAAAATTGCTCGCTTATACATACGGTCACTCCCGACGTGAAAGCGCTATGCACATGTAATTTGTTGTTGTTGTTGTCGCTGCTCTTTATAGTCTAGTAAATCCTGTGAAGCGCTTTGAGACGTCTCACAGCGCCGCATTTCAGCATCTCTGCCCCCACACTTTGGAACTGTGTCCCGCAATCCCTCCACCTCACCCCCTCTCTTGCCTCCTTCAAGTCCCGTCTAAAGATCTTCCTCTTCGACCGTGTCTCCGGCCACCCTACCACCCCCAAACCCGTTGCCCTCCTCCGTTCCTACCCCAACTCCCAGGTCGGGTCCAAAAACCCCTGACTGTCCAGCGCCCTGGGGCATCTTTCCGAAGTGAACAGCGCCGGCTGTACAAGTTGAATTTGTTGTGGTTGTCTCTATGACGTGAAGGGGCGCTGTATGTATGGGTTTATTAGAAGGATTCTTATTGTATTCCTCTCCCAACCAGGGCTCAGGTGACCGCTTTTCATCGTGTAAGTCTTTTAGGCCTCAGCTTCGGTCTCGAAAGTCTATTCCTGTTTCATTTTAATGATAATTTAATGTTAATTTCACGTTTCACTGTTACGTTCCCAGGCGATCCGCCGGGGGAAGGCAGAAAACCGGCGCTCTCTCTCTCTCTCTCTCTCTCTCTCCTCAGACAGCAAAAAAAAGAGATTACGGTTCCGCCTGAGCCCGCCCGATCTCTAAACGTCAACGGTAACAGAGCCGATGTTTTACCCAGTCTTCCCGAACGTAGTTAACAAACTGGTGCGCAACAGGCTGAGATGTTTTTTTTTCCTCTCGCCTTACCGAATGTGCTCTGTCGGTACGGTTGAGCGTGCAATATGTTAATGACATGTGAATCCAGTCTAATTGGCCCTGACTGACAAGTTACTGTTTCGCAGAATAAATTAATCACTAAATTAACCATTATCAGAACAAACAGATGGTCACTTCAACCGACGAAGGGTGCGGGTTTAGGCTTGGAGGGTAAGGTGGGCTCGTGGCCCTGTGCAGAGGGATGTCTCGCACGTTGGGAATGGATTCTCTCGGGTTTGTTGTGAGCTGCTTCAAATCGTTTTTATCTACCGAAGCACAACGCTTGGTAAAATGGTTGAGAACTGAACCGCAAACTTCTTCCTTTCCCTCGTCAAACGCACTCTCCAGGGAGTCTTTGGAGCTTATGTGAAATTTCCTACTGAGAATCAACATCTGAAGTGATGGCATCGATGAGCAGATGTTCTCAGAGAGTCTGAGAACGAGCTGTTTCCTTATTATAGTGATAGATGATAATCCTTGTATTTGATATGGCGCCTTATCGCGTCTTCGAGACGTCTCAACGCGCTTCACAGAATGTACTGTCAAGTGAATTGACCGTATACTTTGCTCGGGAAACGCGGCAGCCAATTGCGCGTAGCAATGTCCCACAAACAGTCGTGGATTGAGTGACCAAATTATTTATATAGCACCTTTCGTCTGGGGAGGGCCAAGGCGGGGAGGGTGGGGTGTGGGTGGGAGGATGACCAAAGTCACGGTCAAAGAGGAAGGTCTTGAGATGTTCCTTGAAGGAGGCAAGGGAGGAGATGAGGTGGTGGGACTCCGGGATGGAGTACCAGAGGGTGGGGCGAAGGGGCTGAAGGCCCGACAGCTGAAGGTGGGGTGGGCAGAGCGGGGGACATGGATCAGTTTAATATCCAGGCGTGGGGCTTGAACCCACAACCCTCTCACTTAGAGGCGAGAGCACTATCCTCTGTCACTATCTCTTGCTTCCTCAGAGCCATTGAGGCCAATGGACTAAACCCCAGCAAGTGCAGTGCGGTCAGTGGTATGAGCTGGGGAGTTCCATTTCATTGGCTAACTTTAGCAAATCTGGCCCCGCGCAATTATAAATAAACAACAGGGTTTTAAATAATGAGCAAAACCTCCTTCCAACTGTAAAATTTAAATTATAGATATGAAAAAAAGTGTTGAATCATTCATTATAGCCGCTAGGGGTTAAATTCGTTGTAAAACCCTCTGAATTAAGTAGAATAGACCTGGGCGCAAAAAGCAACATTAACGTTGCTGCCCTTCAGATGAGAGATAAAACTCCTCGTTCATTTCAAGTGGACGTTAAAATGGCGTCACTTGAGGAGAGAAGGGACTTTCTCCCTCCTGGTGTCCTGGTCAACAATCCCCCAGATACAAGTGGTCAATCATTCCATTGACTGTTTATGGGGCATTGCTGTGCTCAAACTGCATTCGCCAACAAAATGTACAGTCACTACACTTTACAGTCTATCCTAGCCCGGGTGCAGATCTGTCTTTGGGATGTCCGCCTTACGTGGAAGATGCTGCATCAAATGTAAGGATTATTATTTTATTACTCAATATAGGGTGAGATTGTTGGATTTGAATAGCGTTTCTGCAAAGCAATCCATTCTTAGTCAAATCGTGATGATGTTTGCGATTTCAAGTCAGGAATTCAGCTCCTTCAATTTCACACTCTCGCTTTCTTTTATTCACACTTTCTGTTTGCTTCACCCAACCTTGAGTGCTGAGGAAACCATGGTAAATTGTTCCATATAATGTGTTTCCCTCACTGGGCTGAGGATTGTGTTACAGTTAAAGAAGCCATTAATAGAATACGCTCTGTGGTTTCCAGGCCTTTTGGGAGCCGTGGAAATGTCACCTCTGGAAAGCCAGTGGTTGGGGTTGAGTAATGTACATTGTAATTTAGATTGATATCTCCGAGTTTGTCTTGATTACCTTTGAGGTTTGCAGAGAATTTTTACCCTTGGTTGTTCAGTTCTCTCAGGAGTCTTGGTCACTCACACTAGAACCTGCAAAGAAAGTACAAATTGCACGAGGTCTGTGGCAAGGAATCAGTTAAATAAACCCAAATAACTCCCCTACCTCTCACCCCCACCCCCACCACCCCCTTAAGCTAGGACGTCAAGCACTTTGGCACTTCCTCCCGATGTGAAACAGGCTGTATAATTGTGAATTGTATTGTATTGGGACTTGCCTTGTGTTGTATTTAATTGAGGGATTGTCGGCCAGGACACTGGGAGAGAGAAGCTCCCTCCTCTTTTCGAATAGTGCCCACGGGATCTTTAACGTCCACCTGACGGGACCTTGGTTTAACGTCCCATCCAAAGAATGGCACCTCCTTCAAGGAAGGAGTGAGTTGGATGGATCCTGGATGGAGTTCCAGAGACATGTGGTGGGGTACGGGGCAGAGAGGCCATTATTCCTAATCCGAAGGAAAAATGAAAGAAGGTTGAAAGTTTCTCCCTTCGTACAGAGTAGTGGAACTAAATCCTTTCTGTCCCGAATCCACGACTCAGGAGTGAAAATGGTCGAATTTGAGGCTGAAACAGCACTGGGATGATTGCATCCGCCATGACCAGGAACTCTCTGTATTCAGTTCCACATGCATTTCACATGTGAATCATCTCATCCCTTCTTACTCCTGTCCCGGAGAGCATCCTCTGTGCAATTTGTGAGTTAGGATTTAGGAATTATTTAGCCTTACTTGCGGAATAAATAGTGTTGGACTGTCCCCCATAGCAAGAGCTCTTGGTAAATCGTGAGTTATTGATTCTGTCTCAGTCGTGGAATAAATTATATTCTGCTGACCCTGAAGGCATCTCCCACAATGTGCCTTGTGAGTTATTGGGTCTTACTAAATAATAGCATTGCACTGGACCCTACGGTGTGCCTTCTGTGCTTTCGTTTCAACTGGAAATTGCAGGATCTCAGTAACGAGCGACCAATTTAAATGTAATCACAAAGTCAAACCGAAAGAAATAGATTTGTATTCCAAGCTCCAGCAATCATACATCTCTTTCCCTTCAGCGTACACGCAATGTATCATTGACTGAAGTTTTGTTTAATCCTACAAGCCCTGATTTCCCAGTGGATTTAATTTCTTCGCATACCTTTGGAGTATTATGGGCTACAGTGCAGGAGATGGTGTCAATAAAGTTTAAAGGCTTGGCTCGTTCTTTGCAAGCTGTCTCAGAGGGTATTTTGAATGGAGGGAGTTTTCAGGCAAATCTTTGGCCACACTTCTGCGCAACTCGTGTCCTCAGTCGTGGTCGTAATGGAAACCCCATTAAAGTAAAATAGTGAAAAAAAGTTATCTTTACCGAATGGGTTAGGTTACTTCTGTGAAGTTAGTGACTTTTAGCGATTTTATTTGGGGGATTGTCGGTCAGGACATAAACTATTAACTCAACGGGGCAGAGAGGGCATTATTCCTAATCCGAAGGAGAAATGAAAGAAGGTCGAAAGTTTCTCCCTTCGTACAGAGTCGTGGAACTAAATCCTTTCTCTCCCGAGTCCACGACTCAGGAGTGAAAGTGGTCGAATTTGAGGCTGAAAGCTTGAACCCACCACCATCCCTTTCCCAATCCCTCTGCCTTGCCCCTCCTTCCCCTATTTTGATCACGACTGAAGACCTTCCTCTTCGATCGTGCTTATGGTCACCTCCTCTGTCCCTCAGCTCAGCATCAGGCTCTGCCACCGTTAAGTGCTCCGAGACGCTGCCCCTTGTGAAGGACGCTGTACAAATGCAAGTTGTTGTTGATGTTGACCGAAATGCTCCCAACTGAGCCTGGCTGGCCCCAGTAAAATCTTTATTGATGTTGGAAAAGTTATTTTTCATATAGCCACAGTATAAAGCCACACAGTGCACACAGCAGCTCAATCACCCATTCAATTCCTGATGCTTCTTGGAGTGGATTCGGAGCAGGAGCAGAGTTAAATTGATGCATTTTAAATCGAATGCGCTCAGTACCTTTAGGGTCGATTCAACATGAAAACAGCTTCAAATTACTGCTAACTAAGGAGAACAGATAGGGGCATTAATTGGCTTTGGATTCTCCGCTTCTGAATTGCTCAGTATAGTGCGTCCATTATCACTGAGAGCAACATGGGAGCGAGAAACTCAACAGTGGCCACTTCTGAACCAACGCACGTCCTGATCTGCTTTCGCTCATTATGAGAAATGCAGCAAAAATCACAGATTAACGCCCGCAAACACATCAACACATCAAGCGCTCCGAGATGCCGTCTGGTGTGAAGGGCAACAACAACAACAACAAATTACATTTCCATAGCGCCTTTCACACCGGGAGAGCGTCCCGGGGTGCTGGACAATTAGGGATTTGGACACGAGCTGGGGGTTGGGATCAGGGAGGGTGGAGGGCAGGGAGCGTAGTGGTAGGAGGGTGACTGAAGGCACAGTCGAAAAGGAGGGTCTTGAGATGGGTCTTGAAGTAAGGGAGTGGGGTGAGGTGAAGGGGCTGTGGGATGGCGTTCCAAAGGTTGGGGGCAGAGAGGCTGAAGGCCCGACGGCCGATGGTGGGGAGGGCTCGTCCGGGGACATGGACCAGGCCTCGACTGCCTTAGTGAAACCGTATCGGGGCAGATAAACAAAGTGTAAAAGAATGAGCGTCTGAGCCTCACGCTGCTTTGCTTCTAATTTCCTCTAAAGCAATCAATTTTCATTTCATTCTGTTGAAACGAGGTAGCTATCATCAGTGCTTGAAAGATATTTTACACGCTGTGAAATGCAGTCGTTTTCTTGGCGGAATCAAAGGGAATTGTAACAGCCAAGAGATTAAAATTCTAGGCTTCATCTGTTAAACTAGGGCAAGGTGTCCCTGGGATTTGGGCTATAGATACAGACTGTACAGCGTGCATACTAACATTTTAGCTAAACTACCAATAAACGGGAGGCGAGAGAGAGAAAGAGAGAGAAGGGTGAGGAGACTGCAAAAGCAGTGCCACCGACACTGTTCATGCTGAACAGACTAATTACTGCACAGCATCTTTGGAAGGAAAATGGTTAATTCGAAACCAGTCCGGTAAATAGAAACATGACAATTAGACTGCCCTCCTGGTCTCTTCCTGGCTGAAATGAACAGGCTGATTCGAGACATCTGGTAATGTAAGTGCCTAATATAGATCCTTTTCTTTTCTGGGTTTCAGCATCTGACGCTGAGCGCTTTAATCCTGCTAATTTCAAGCAACTCAGCGTTTCCACCTAAAATGTTCCAATGCCCCAGTGTTAGGATTTAGGACAGCGTCACTCAATTTAAGACTGTTTATGGGACACTGCATTGCAGTGTATTCTGTAAATACTTTGACGGGATAAGGCGCTGTACCAAATGCAAGGATTATTGATGTTATTATTACTTGTATCTTCATTGTGGAATATCCGTGGCACTGCGCTGGAGTTTCGGTGTAGACCGCAAGCTCAAAGTCCCCGACGTGGGGCTTGAACCCACAACTTTCTGCCTGGGAGGCGAGAGCGCTACTGATCTCGTGTCAGGCTGACAATCTGACACGGTGGGCATTTCGGCAAGTGCTTTACCGGAGATTCTCGTGGCTTATTGAGGCGTCTGCTGGTGGCCTGAACATGAAAAAGAGGTAGACAATGTGTAAAAACCGTCCCCAAAACAATGTACCAAACTCGCTCAAAGTTATTGGAATTCCAGCAACTTTCTAACCTGTAATTCCCTCCTTCCCTCCCTCTGTTATTGCTGGCTCTGTTCCCTCAGTTCTGGGTGTGAATCCAGCTGGGATTACTTAGTCTCCTGGTCTTTGAGCAATCAATAAAATTAAGCACCATCAACGTAGGAGGTAAGCAGGGGGTCTAACCTCTCAGCTGGAGAAATGAGTAACAGTAAATGCGTGTGATTAACAGGGAGTCCAAGCACTCAGGCTGTGTAAAATGAGTCTCTCTAATGTGTGAGCTAGCCGTGGGTCAATTCTCTCGAGGTCAGTAAAATGAATATTATCAATGAAGGGAGATAAGTAGGGGGTCCATCCTACAGCACTTGGAAGCGTTACGAGAGAAAATTTGCCAAATGACATTCCTGGATCGTGGCCAAATTTCGGAGTAGAGAAGCGGACTTAACAGCCTGTTAATGTGCCGAGGAAACTAACCTCTTCGGATTCCTTACTCACTATCCTCAGCACCGCTTCCGAAAGTGTTAATAAAGTTGAACCCGGAGAGAAAGTGGCCGAAAGGACAAGAGTTATTAAAATTAATCGCTCATTTCGGTCCATTTTCGTATCCTTGTTTTGCACCAACTCATCGCTCGCCCGATGACCCCTTTCGGAGACAAGTGCAAAGCGTAAGAATGCTGAACAAAAACCCCCAAATTAGGAGAAAAATCAACTCGTCAGAAAAATACTGAACACCTCTATTTCTAGGAATTAGAATGTGTGTCTGCCCCTGTCAATAGTGAAGAGGTACTGCTCTGTGATTGACACGAGTGATAATGCCTTTTGCCTTTTATTCAGCCCTTACATCAGAACAGCCCTTACATTTTTTTGGTGGGGGGGGGGGTTAAATAAAAGAACAATTTTCTTTCAACTGCATCGAGAAAGCAACCTTGCATTTGCATTTGTTGTAGCGCCTTTCATGGCAAGTGGATGTCCCAAGGCTCTGGACAGTCAAGGATTTGGACTCGAATTGGGGGTTTGGGATCAGGAGGGGTGGAGGGCAGGGAGAGTAGGGGTAGGAGAGTGGCCAAAGGCGTGGTTGAAGAGGAACGTCTTGAGACAGGCCTTGAAGGGTGTCTCAGAGCTTCAAAGTAAAGTGCGGTGACTGCAGCTAGTCTCACAAAAATGTCCAAAGAAGATAGATGAATATCTTCTCCAAGTGGGACGACCTAATCCGTTTTAACCATCTGAAATATATGCAGCCGAGCGACGATGCAAGGAAAAATCCCAAGTGTCATGGGATTCTTTTCCTGCGTACTTTTAGAAAGTACTTTTTGTTTTTTTAATTCAATTTGGGTTTGTTTCTTCGGGAAGTATCCTGGGGTCTGCGCGTTGCATTAAATATCACTGCGGAGTCATAATTGCAGTGTTCCTAAACACATTCCTCAATACGTTCTGTTACTTACTTGAGGAGCAGCACTAAAGTATTTGCGATTGGGCGGGTCAGCAGCGAGGAGCTCGGCCTTGGAACGTAAACGGCAGAGAGAGCAAACTTTACTGGAGTTTCATCGGCCGCTGATCTCTAGAGCTGGCGGCCTTTTTGTTCTGGCTTTATAATGGAATCGCCTCAATCGCAGAAGCCAACTAATGGATTCTCTCGAAAGAAGTAAAGAAGTACATTGTGTTCAAATGTATAATGGGGATAGACAAGAGGCAACGGGACAGAAGTCAATGAGGAATTGCCAGGCAATTGACATCTTAACGATCAGGCAGTGAAGTAATGAGTTATCACAATGGTAATTCATTACTGTAATTTATTTGCAACACTTCTTGATTTTTTAAAAAAATATTGCACTCTCTGTTCATCTACTGTTAGTGTTAATGGGCGCTTTTCCTCTCTTACAATGACTGATTGGGCAAAGTCAGATTAGTAATGGCTTAAACGTGTCAAATGCTCTACATTGGTTGACTTGTAATTTCCAGCCAACCTTTCAGTGAGGCTGTGCGTTAAAACCTCATTTTTTTTAAACTCTAAATTGGATGTTTTATCACAAAGCATATTTCGCAATAGAGGAATGAAACAATTGGGTTCCGGACGCGAAGAAATTTACATTCTAGTTTTTCTCGTCCTTTGGATGAGACGTTAAACCTCCGTTCCCGTCTGCCTGTTCGGGTGGGTGTCGAAGACCCCACGGTGCTATTCGAAAAGAAAAGGGCCTTTCTCTCTCCCTGGTCAACAATCCCCCCACCACCACCCCAATAAAATTACTCGCTCACTCCATGGCTGGTTGTGGGACATTGTTGCGCGCAATTAGCTGCCGCGATTCACCCACAAAATAAACAGTTACTACGCTTCACAGCATTTCCCGTGAAGCACTTTGAGCCGTATCAAACGCAAGGATTATTAACTACGAAAAACGTATTTCTGAATTCGGTTTACTTGTTTTAAACGGTGTTGCGGAAAGAGTGATTGGGGGAAGCCTGTCTTTGTTCTCTGTCTGAAGTGGGGCGTGGAAATAAGTCCAAGCAAAGGAAAAACAATAGGTTGTACCCTGTACGCTCACCAGAAACTGTCTCATGGCTTCCACCCAATTTATTTAGCCAAGCCACGCACAAATGCGTGGGTGTCACGAAAAGTGAATATCATAATAATAATAATAATCCTCGCATTCGATACAGCGCCTTATCACGTCTTCGAGACGTCTTAAAGCGCTTCACAGGATGCAGTGTAAAGTGAATTGACAGTATATTTTGTGGGCCCGAATAAAATTACGTTCTTTATTAGATCTTGGCTGCTCTTTCAATCCTAACGCCCCACCCTTTCGCTTTTTAATCTTTATCTTTATCCTTTTTATCTCTATCTTTATCTTTCTCCCTCCGCTCCCAGTATCCGTCTTTTTCTGTTAAACAACCCCATTAATTCAGCCTCTGCCACTTTCCATACCGACTTTTCCGCTACCTCTGCTCAGCGAGCTCTGACCTGCTCCAGGTTCCCAAGCCCTGCCTGCTCCACCTCTACGCAGTCGTGCCCTTCAGCCTCTCTGCGCCCACCCTTTGGAACTCCATTCCCTTTTGCCTCGCTCCCTCCCTCATGTCCTTCAAGGCCCATCTCAAGACCCTCCTCTTCGACTGCGCCTTTGGTCACTCTCCTACCCCTACCCTCTGTGCGCCCTCCACCCCTCCTGATCCCAACCTGCAGCCTTGGGACATTCTTCTGACGTGAAAGACTCTACACACATAGAATTTGTTGTCGTTCTGGCGAGAACATTCCACATCTTTGCAGCATCTTCTCTGCGGGAAGGAATGCTTCCTTGCCTCTGCTTTTCAGACCCACGTCCACAAGTCTATGATGAGTTAGCAGTGAGAGTGTTTAGAAACCTTCCTGTACTTTGGCTTACGCAGAACTGCCTACAATCAGTTTCATTCTTAGTACAATACAGTGTTGATTGTCTATAAAACCTGGTCAATTGTACTAATGGTTCCAAAGTAACATATTAACGTTCAAGTGATGTAACCTACTAATTATAATCCTGACTGTATTCTACAATAATTAGCTTTAAAAGGCTTTATATACAAAGATGTGATTAAAAAGTGTAATGATTATACATTTTGTATTAAACTCAGTGCAGCTGCTTGAAGGATTTATTCATCCATTAAAACACAGTGATTAGTGATTTGGGATAGTATTTCTTTCACATTTAGCCAGCAATTGGACTGTAGGGTGAACACAAATCTCAGCTTTAAATGTTTCTATATTCCCAGTTTTACCATTTTTCTATGGCTTTTACTTTCAGTCTCTCTCTCTTTCTCTCTCTCTCACCTATCATCATATGTTTGTGTGTCCGTGCTATGGTCCAGCTCATATTGGGGTCTATCAGATCCTTATTCACACAATTCACAGACAATCCACTTTGCAGTATGTCCTGTGAAGCGCTTTGAGACGTCTCAACGAAGTGATACAGCGCTATATCAAAATTATTATTATCAACGCCTTGAGACGTTCTCCTGATGTGAAAGGCGCTATGCAAATGTAATTTGTTGTTATTATTACTATTACTCTCTCACTTACGCTGTGTCTAGCATACCCTCGGTAAAGCTAGTATCTAGGAATTAACACAATCCAATATACACGCCCCATATATATGATAACACAGTGCATTATGTCGTACAGCAGGCTAGTTATAGGCTCTATATTAAAAGTTTTTTAAAATAAAATTTGATGAGCCTTTATGTAAATTTTCAAGGATTGAAATGTTATAATCCTCTCGCTGTAGCTTTGCTGTGGAGGAATTATGATCAGCGTGACTCTCTCTGTCACGTCGATACCCACAGTGTAATCAAGGAGCCAACTCGTCACTTCACTGGGCAGCCAGTTAATTACTTCCAATCGTTCAGTGTGTTCATTTTCCGAGCGGTTTTCACCGTCGGAGTGATTTTTTTTTTCTTCTAGTGAATTTTGTGTTCACGGAAGTGAGTTGTGTCGGTGTCAAATGTGGCTCAACGTCTGTTGGTTTAGAAGTGGGAATATTCCTTTCCGGTGGCAACCGAGTGCATTGGCACAGAATGAGAAATATTGCTCTGTTAGGGACTAATAATGCTGCCCCCTGTGTACCGGTGCTAAATGGAGGGCACCGCATTAACCTTCACTTCCCATAAAGCAATCCCTGTGTACAGATACAAACACAGACCTGGATGTTTATTGGTGTTATTAGGACCAACTCATTGCCTCCTATTGGTACAAAATGCAGTATTATCTTCAGATGATACATAGATCAGGAGCAAATTACGCTTTCATCTCTTACAATGATAATCCTTCATATAAAGTTAGATATCCGTGTATGTATGTGTGCAATTGGCTGCCGTGTTTCGCCAACAAAAGTATACAGTCAATCCACTTTACGGTATATCCTGTGAAGCGCTTTGAGCCGTTCGAAGATGTGGTGGGGCGCAATATCAAATGCAAGGATTTTTATTATTATTATTATTATTTATCCATCCCTCTTAACACCTCCTTATCTCTCTGATCTCCCCCTTATCTCATCCTGTGCTTGCTCCTTCACTAAATTGAGTTTGCTGCGTGTTCCTTGCCCTTGCTATTAGTGGACGATCTTTCGGTTTCTACACCCCTAAGTGACCAAATTATTATTATTATTATTGAAGGGATTACTACCCCCGCAAAATGATGCGACTAACAACCAGGTTCCTACGTATTGCCAGACAAACAGAGTTGTGTGGAGTGAGGAAACTTGCCTAAGATTTTGCTCTGCCTGGGAATCAAACCTGGGTCCTCTCGCTTGCGAGGCGAGAGCTGCGACCACTAAGCTCACAGGACTCCACATAAAAAAAAGGCTTGTTGGGGAAAACGAGGAGCTCAGGCACGGTGTAGGTTTAAAAGCAATTCCCTGAGTCATAAATTATTTTTAAAATGTGGGATTGTCAAATCCTCTGGCCTGGGTCGTGCTTTGCATTCCCTGTGGATGCACATTGAAAAATATTGATCGACAGTGTGTGTATTCATCTTTTAGTATGAAGGATTAAATTGATCTTTTTTTTTTCTGCATCATACTTTTCCACTCAGACCGTCAAATCAGCCTTTTCTTGTTTGACTTAGAATTTTAACAGATGAGTCTTTTGAGCGACTTGGAGTGAAATATTTACCATTATTCCGTTTGCGGATAAATCGGTTGAAGGTAAATGTGACAATAGCGACATCTCCAACTCAAAGCGGGAAGTGGCTATCTCACCTTAGTGGGTAGCGGTGTGGGAACAGCGCTGGCAACAAAACCTTTGATCATCCAGGAAAGGACTCAGAAATAATTCACGAGGTGACAAATAATTTACAATCGTAGACAAAAAAAACAACAAATCTAAACTGTGCAAACAGCGTTTTACACCTAACGCTAATTTAAACACCCACAAACACTCCGCAAAGTAATCATTAGCTCGGCCAAATATTAATGTTTACTCTTACCACCTGCACTGGGAATCGCTCCCAGACCTTTTCCTTTAGTAAATGAATTAATTGCGACTCGCGATTGATTAATAATTGATGTGTGTGTTTCAGATGAAAATTACACTGTCGTCGCCTCTCGGCAAGCGTTTCCATGGAAACCTGATAACCTCGATTCTTCCAACCTTTGAAAACTGGTCAAAAGCAGCTCGTGTAACGCGGTGCTGGAGTCCACTACCGTTGCAAAATTGATGCCCTCAGCATCATCAACTCATATCAGCCCTGTTTTGTACTGGAGAGTCCTGTAGGGTAGTGTTTGGAGCACTCGCCTCGCAAGTTTCCTTACTCCTCACCCTTCTGTCCCCTCACAGCAAGTAGGAACTCGGTCGTTAGTCGATTGGAGGATCGGTTTCCGGTGGAGGGGGTAATAATCGCTTCAAAATACATGAGAAGAATTTGGTCGCTCAATCCACGACTGTTTGTGGGTCAATGCTTTAGGGGGAGCGCAGAGCAAAACTCCAGCTCAACGCGTGAGCATTTTAATAAATGCTTCCTGCGGTCAGGAAATTTCAATCCAGAATACCTTTAGAAACGTCAGATCAAATTTCGTCCACCAAATACACAGTCGATTTACTTTACACTATATTCTGCGAAGCGCCTTGAGACATCTCAACAATGTGATGAGGTGCTATATCAAACGCAAGGATTATTATTATTATTATTATTATAGCTTGTGTGAGGTGCCCAGGGGACTCTGATCGGTCAGATTGTGAGCGAGCAGGTTTCATCTGATATTCACATAGATAGAGTTCTGTACGATTGTAGAAGGAAGCATCGAAAGAGAATGCTTCGTCTGGAGTCAATTCCATTCCCTCCCTCTTCCGCACACTCCCACACTCCAATCCCTCCACATACACACGCGCACACAATCTTCGCAATATTCGAAAGGTTAACGGGAAGCCAATTAATTTGCCCACTTTGGAAAAGAACTCGTTTGGGATTCCCGGGAGTTGCTTAAAAAAAGCACATAGAGCAAAAATGGCTGTCCAGGGTGTCTCTGTGATGGACAGAACTGAGGTCAGGAAGAGCCTCTTGACACAGAGGGTGTGAAAATGATGAACGCTCTAACCCAGGAGACTGTAGAGGCAGAATTAATAGCCATGTTGAAAAGAGAGAGAGAGATGAGGATACTCTTAGAGGTATTGAAGGGATTTGACGAAAGGACAGCACGGTGCGAATAAAAGATGAAACGATCTAGAAAACTGCTGGAACTGGCTTGATGCGTTCCAATGGTCCTATTGTGTCCTGAAGATGAAGAGCTTTTGGATGCTCAAGAAGGGTTGTAGGGAAGGTCCAAAGCCTTGAGAACCAAGTGGAGATCCAGAACTTGGCTCGTTGACCAACACTGGGCAGTGTGTTGTGTGGGGATTTCGTGGAGATCAGGGAACGTTCATTCGAACGTCGGCAGATGAACCGCAATTTATCTCCGTGACGTGTGCACACGGCAACCACGACAAGAACAGCAGCAACGACTTGCATTTATATAGCGCCCTTGACATGGGATAGCGTACTGGAGCGCTTGAGCAACACAGGACAGACCTGGTAACATCGGGAAGGTGTTTTGGCGTCAATTAGAGACAGAGGATAATAGATTGCAAAACATTTCATCCGGTCTCGTGCCATTAATCACAAAATGTCAAACCCTCATTACAGCGCAGCACTAATTGCCCCATACATTTAAGCGCTGTCCACTGTTGGGACTTAATTACGACTGAGAAGCCATTCATTATTGGTGAGCAATGCAGTTCCAGAGCTTGATTCTAACCATGTGACATTTGGCTAAAACTCGAACACATCTCATTAAAACCGGTCACGCCACGAATTAACGATTGGCTGCCGCCGTTTGTGGGGGGGGGGGGGGGAACGCAATTAAAATAACTTTTGTAAACGGGTTTGTTTACGATTCTGAAGGCTGTTTCTAGATGGTTCCGGCTCTGCCTTGCCCCTTTGACAGTCTCCCCCAACCAAACGGGTAAGAAGGAGAGGTCAGGGGGAATGCTTTCACGCGGAAAGATGTTAGGAAGTGGAATAATAATATTAATAATAATAATAATTACTCACGATACTCAGCTCGTGTGTGGAGCAAATAAATTTCCCTTAAGCAACACACTAAAGGCCCTGCCAAGTAAGGTGTTAAAGCCCTTAAGCCCTTTGAGACCCTGCCCCATGTGAAGGGCGCCATATAAATGTAAGTTGCTGTTGTTGTTTTTGTAGGGACAGACTTTCTTTCATAAGGAGTGCCATACTCTTCCTTTGTCCCCTTCAAGACAGTCCATTGCGGGAGCATTGTTGAACACATTAATAATAATCCTTGCGTTTGATACAGCGCCTTATCACGTCTTCGAGACGTCTCAAAGCGCTTCACAGAACGTACTGTAAAGTGGAGTGACTGTATATTTTGTGGGCGAAACGCAGCAGCCAATGTCGCACGGCAGTGTCCCACAAACAGTTGTGGACTTAGTGACCCAATTATTTTTTGAAGGGATTATTATCCGCCGGAAAGCGAATCGCAGATCGACTAACAACCAAGTTGCTCTGACTGCGAGGTAAACAGAGGCGTGTGGAGTAAGGAAACTCGTCTATTGTTTGGCTCTGCCCGGGAATCGAACCTGGTTCCTCTCGCTTTGCGAGGCGAGCGCTTTAAATGTTTCGCATTTCCATCATTTTCTCTGCTTATTTGCTCCTTTAACTCAAATTTAAAGTGAAACTTTGATTTTTTTTTTTTTTTGGTAATCATATTGGAAAATCTTTCAGTGATTGAGCTGCTGCCGGCTGGAGCCGTGGAGCATGGCACCCATTAATATGTTTCATTGCAGAATCCCGCGAATCATGTTTGTCCCTGTGATTTCCCACGTGGGAAGATGCCAATCTGGGCCGGGGCTGAGGAAGCAACTGAGCAGAACTGAACTGCTTTCCTACAGCTTGAGAGAGCTGGGAAAAATCAGGGGAAGAGCGGACCAGTCTTGGAGCTCTTGCTCCCCCAATTGACTGTGTATTTTGTGGGTGTAAATGCGGCAGCCAACTGCGCCCAGCGACGTCCCCACAAACAGTCGTGGATTGAGTGACCAACTTCTCTTTTTGAGATATTATTACCCCTGGAAAATGATTTGCATATTATTACGCCTTCAGATAATTATTTGGGGAGGACAAGTTGGTAGGGCTGTGGGGAGAGCGAGCGGGGGAGTGGGATTGATTTGGATAGTTCTTTTCAAAGAGCCGGCATGGACACGATGGGCCGAATGACCTCCTTCTGCGCCGTATAATTCTATGATACTATGGAAAGAGATCCGTCGATCAACCAACAACCTGGTTCCTACTTACTGCTAGGTAAGCAGAGGTGCGTGGAGTGAAAAAAAAACTTGCTGTATGATACGCCCTGCCCGGGAATCGAACCCGGGCCCTCTCGCTTTTGAGGTATACATCTTGTTTTTTAAAAAAATGATACGAAACCGTTCCAGTGAATTAATCAGATTTCATCACCCCAGTTCGCACCTTTTTCGAAGGGACGTTTAATGCATTTAAATATCGCATTCACAGTTTTTATTATGCGGATCACAAGTGGGAATATTCATTCACAAACTGCTTAAAATTCTCTATCCATTCCGACTGTTTTGATCGCACTGAATCAATGTGCTGCTCAGGCACTGGTTAACCCGTCCAGCGCCTGATGTCCTTCACAGTCTGAAGTAAGCGCTCTGGGATGCTACCCTGCCTGAGTTATTGTTGTTGTTGTTCTCCCAGCATAAAATGGAGGGGAGAAGGCGTTAAAAGATGGCTGAATAACACGCTATACTCAAAGAGACAAGGGAGTTTCTCCCGGTGTCCTGCCCGAAAAATCCCCGCAGATGAAATCGGTCGTTTGCTTCATGGCTGTTTATGGGACGTTGCTTCCACAAGCCTTCTCAGCCCCCAATCCCTTCGCCTTGCCCCCTCTCCCACCTTCCCCGCTTTTAGGCCACGGCTAATCTTACGGTCACTTCCTCCCTCCGCCGGCTCGGCAACAGCCACAGACACGGTTGAGCGCTCCGAGACTCTGCCCCGCTATACAACTGCAAGCTGTCGTTGTGGTGGTTCACATAGTCACCACACTTTACAGTCAAATCCGGTGAAACGCTTTGAGGCTCTCTTCCGACATGAAAGGCGCTGTAACCAATGCAAAAATTATTACTGTTACATGAGCTGAATGTATTACAAGACAGTTTGATAAGATGACCTTTATCTCCTGATAACAGAGGGCGATTGGGTGGTTTAATAGGCTAACTCTCACCTGTGTGTGCCTGTGTGTGCGTGCGTTTGAGTACAAACCTAGCAAGATTGATGGTGCAAATGCTTCTCTCCTTGATGGCTATAAAGGGCTTTAAATTAAATTGGTTCTGGGAAACAATTCAAGTGAATTGACCTGCCATCTATATTCAGTTCCTGGTGGGACACAAGTTCAAAGGAAAGTAATGCCGATATTTTAGCTTTAATTAGCTCTGAATCGGTCGTTTTGCTCGGAGCACAAAACAAGGAGGCTGCTGTGGGAGATGGGAGACTTTCTGCTTGTTCAGCTTTGGCTGCGAAGGTTAGAGCAAGTTGTTGGAGTCCTGGCCTGCATTTAACCTGCGCTATTCCTGACCTGGGAGAGAGCTAATCAAGAGCAAAGGCCGAGACCTCGACCCATTCCCCAGCTCCGCTCACCCGGGCTGGAGTAATAATAATAATAATAATAATAACAACAGCAGCAATAAATAATGGTTGAGTGCCTTTCCCATTGGGAGGATGTCTCAAAGAAATTCACAGCATTCATTGTGACTTACCTCAGAATCCTAGACATTTACAGCCCAGAAAGGAGGCCATTCCACTCGACCCATCGAGTCAGCACCAGAGCCTTGGGACGTCCTCCTGATATGAAAGGAGCTATAAAAATGTGTTTTGCATTGCACTGGTTCTCAGAGCAAAGTGGCCATCTGCCTGCCTTACTCCCACACCCCTTCAACAACAACAAATTGCTTTTCAATAGAGTCTCTCACGTCAGGAGAACGTCCCAATCGGCTTCAAACCTCTATCTTATGGTCAAGCTTCTCAAACCGAGATTATGCCCACAAAACATACAGTCAATCCACTTTACGTTATATTCTGTGAAGCGCTTTGAGATGTCTCAACGATGTGATAAGGTGCTGTGACAAATGCAAGGACTATTATTATTACAAACTGAAATGCAGGCAATCATAAAGTCTGTTGTGGTAAATCTGAGTCGCCAGAATGTTATGGACTTGTGTCTCCTTGGCGCTGTTGTGTAACATCTACACCTGTAAATTGCAGCATCAATAACATTGATGAAGCTTTATGATATAATTTTTCAAGCGAAATGACAGAATAAGGCGGTTTCATCCAACAAATGCACTTAGGGAGTCAGCCTCTGGGAGCTGCAATAGGAACAGAATCCAATCCATTTCAGGCTGAGGGGAACCTGCTCTCTGACGACTATTAATGATTCCAAGTGAAGTGAGTTTAGACATTCTCACTTTAAATCTTTAGACCTCTCAACAAGGCATCTCAGTTTGGAGTCCTGTAGCTCAGTGGTTAGAGCGCTCGCCTTGCAAGCGAGACACCTGGGTTCAATTCCTGGCAGAGGGCGAAACCTTGGGTAAGTTTCCTTACTCCACACGGAGCCAAATAATAATCCCTCCAAAACCAAAAACAATAATAAATTGGTCATTTTCAATTCATGACTGTTTGTGGGGAAGCTGCTGTGCGCAATTTGCTGCCGCGTTTTGCCCACAAATATACAGTTAATTCACTTTACAGATTATTTTGTGAAGCGCCTTGAGACGTCGAGAAGATCCAAGGATTATTATTATCTCTGCCAGTGTTAATACACTGGGTGTGTTTGTCTGTCAAGTAAATCCCCGAACCTGCAAAGCTGTAAGAGTTGAAAGCGTGCAATCCAGGGTCTTTAACCAACATGGTTTTTTCAACCTCCGTTGGATCTCTGAGGTTTAAAAGCTCGTTTGTGCCTCACAACAAGAACTGTTGTCATGTAGAAAACAATTTCCTACTACGGGCCCAATGTTGTTTCTATCGAAACAAATCTATTAAAACACACAATGATTTGATGGCCCCCTACACGTGTGAGTATCACCATCAGCTATGTTTTGGTTTACTCAGACGGAAATCAATGTCTGAAACATATTGCCAGGATGTTATGATAGAAGCCGGGAGACTAGGACTCATTTAAGCAGCAGCTTGACGCCTTGATGGGGTTGGGGTGGTGAGGTGGGTGGTCTGGAGGTAAGAAATTGGATGTGTTGAAGGGCCATCTTCATCCCACAAAAATGCGGTCACTTCAATCCACGACTGTTTGTGAGACGCTGCTGTGCGCAATTGGCTGCCATATTTCGCCCACAAAATGCAGTCAATCCACTTAACAGCATGTCCTCTCAACGGTATAATGAGGAGCTACAGCAAAAGCAAGGATTATTATTATTGTAATGGTATCACGACTTTTTGATCATCCTGTATATATTATATGTATATACAAATATATATATGACTTTAAAGAAGCACTAAAAGCTAATAAACTCATTCCGAGTACTAACTTCAGAGACAAAATCCTGCTCTTTTTAAAAAAAGATAAACTTTCGGCAATCAAACTGGGTTTAATCTCCACGGATTGTGCCAAATGAATTGTCTGCTTTCTCTAGTTTCAACGTTAAGTGTCTTTTTTCCTTTGTCCTTTTATAATTCTTTGTCTTTGTCAAGAGAATTTTTGTTGTTGTTTTTATATCTATCCATATATAAAAAAAAATTGTAATGAGTTTTTCTTTCATTCACCACTTCCCCTGGAGCCGTAAATGGAACTGTCAAATCGACCGGATGGCTTTTAATCACATCATCACATGATAGGTAACTTTGCAATGACAGAGTGTGAACACTTTTCAATTGTGACGAATTGACGGACCATGTCAGGGAAAAGCGCCTGTTTAATTCCGATTACGTTTCAGTAAACTTCATTCTCCGCTGTGCCTCTGCTGTGCATCTCTGGTGCTTCATTAGCACCCTTCAGTTCTTTTTTTTTGAGTTGTGACTTTGAATGTTTCCCTTTGGCGAGGAACTTTCCTCCTTAGAAAAGAGTTGCTTACACTAAGTTGAATCAATCAAGAATCTTGAGGATCAACCGTTCAAGTTGCATTGGCTTCCTCTCCCTTAAAGAGAGGGAGCACAAGGAAGGGAGGAAATGATAGACAAGAGACTCAAGTGTTGATATCTTTAAGTACTAACAATTTGGTTACTCTCCTTACACCCGCATCAAGACTTGTTCTCAAAGTCCAGGCTGATGCTCCACTGGAAAGGCATTTGATTATCGGAAGCACCATCCTTCCTTCGAATGAAGCGTTAAAACAAGATCCCATCTGCCTGTTCAGGTGGACGTTAGCGATCCTGTGGCACTATTCGAAAAGAGAAGGGAGTTTCTCCCAGTTTCCTGACCCAAACCTCCAGATAAAATTGACCACTTGGCCGTTTTGCGGCAGTGCAAAATGTCCTACAGATACACAGTCACTGCACTTGACCGCGATTAACTGGGCTTTGAAACGTTTGGGCATTGCGTCAAATGCAAAGAATATTGTTGTACAAACCTTATTTCACAGGTCGTAACGTTACTCAGTGGAATCGTTCAGTCAAGGGTGATCATTATTAAGGATTAGGGGTAAAAAAAACGGATGAAATAGATTTCAGTCATTAGTGGATGTCACACCTCAATAATTGGATTTAAACAAATCTACTCAATTGTGCAGGACATACAACGCTACATAACACCCCCTCCTGCTTTTATGAGTCTAATAAAACTGGTAATCATTTTGTGATTTCCATTAGTGTCGTTTGCTTGCAGTGGATAATGGAGCGGAGGCATTTGGCTGCTAGACTAGTTGGATCGAATGGCCTGTTTCGGTGACGTATGGCTCCGTGTCACCTATCTTGGCTGTTATTTTCCTTATAATAATAATGATGACAATAATAATAATCCTTGCATTTGATATAGCCCTTGCCTAAAGGTTATATCGGGGTGAAAATGAACCCATCGGGGTGAAGAATGTAGCACTCAATGCCATCTCTTGGCACTTCCCATCATCTTTCTGCTTTCAAGTCCCACCTGAAGACCTACCTTTATGGCTGTACTTTGCATCGCCATCAGCCCCCCACCACCCCCACCCCACCCCACCCTCAACTCAGGCTCCCACTCGCTCTCTGTAAAGCAAATTGAGACCTTCTCACAATGCGTGATTCTCGTTTGCTGTTGTTGTTGACGCCGGTGAAGGAATGAGAACTGTGATCTGAGAGCCTAATCCCAGGCTATTTACACGAGTGCGTGGCGCTGATGTGGAGCAATAACTTCACAGAAATTGACTTCCAAAAACGTTGGCGTCTCGACACAGGAGAGAATTAGAAAGCCGCAGTTCTTTTTAATACATCTGACATTACCAACAGCAGCATGCATAACATTCCAGTCCGCCGCTTAAGCATTCATACCACTGAATATAAACCTGCTCTCAGTCACATTCAATCACGTTCCCACTTAAGCTCTGCAAATGACCCTCTGTTATAATTTGAAATGACTTCAGATCTCAATGCTGCTCTGCTCAAAAATGTCCCTCACTTTATCTATCAGCTTCAGCACCATTCAGCCCTCTCATTTTTGCCACAGATTGATTGATGGTATAGGTGTGTTTGATTGCTACACGGACGATTGGCTCAGGTGAAGAAGGCCCTTATCTGATATGCCAGTCGCTGATCTGATATTCAACAACTTGCATTTCGATAGCGCCCTTCATGTGGGGCAGGATCCTGGAGCGCTTTACAGTGGCGGAGTCTGTCGCCGAGCCAGGGGGAGAGGGAGGGGAGAGGTGACCGTAAGCACGGTCAAGAAAGACGGGATTTGAAGGTGGGGAGGGAGGGGGCAAGGCGGAGTGGTTGAGGGAGAGAGTTCCAACATCCTTCTTTGGATGAAGTCAAATATTCCTCCAAAAGTACATTCACCTGTCAGTTACCAGAGTAATATTAATAATACTTGCATTTGATATAGCGCCTCCTTCAAGTCCCGCCTCACGACCCTCCTCTTTGACTATGCTATCAGCCCCCTCCGTTCCCCTCCCTTCCCTTCCCCCCTAACCCCAGCTCGGGTCTGAAATGCTGTACTCTGTCCAGCGCCTTGGGACGTCCTCCTGACGTGAAAGGCGCTATACAAATGTAATCTTGTTGTTGTTGTTGTTAAGGCACCTATTGTTTCAACAGGGGTGTGTGAGGGTGTATAACACTTTCAGTGTGATTGAAAAGTAAACCTATGTGAATACTTTGGGACACAATGAGACAGTAGAACAAGAGGACATAGGTTTAGAGGGACAGTTACAGGACAGATACCAGGAGGTTTACTCAGATGGTAATTAATGAGTGAAACAATTGCCAGGAAGGGTGGTTGAGCCCAGGACACTGGGACTCAATTAAAAAGCAGCTTGATGTTGTGATGGATGGGATGGTAGAGTGGAGGGATGAGATCGGATAAGGGCCTTCTTCATCTGAACCAATCGTGTGATCTTTGTTTTTTGCTTTGTTTTACAAAATAATACATTGCAGAAGCCCTAATTCGAAACTGTCGATCTTCGATCTTCTCGCTTGTGAAATCAGTTTGTCAGGACAACCCTGGGCCCTTCAGAAACACTAGCCAACAATTCCCAAAGCCAAAGAGCTTGCAAGATTGATGCAGGTGAAAAAGGCCATTCGGCCCATCTGATCACATCCCTCTGGACTACTCACCCTCGTCTGTGGGGGCAGAGTAGCTGAGTTGCTTGCATTGATTCATTTAAAGTGGGCGGGGGGAGAGAGAATGAGTACCAGTGGAGGTGAAGGAACTTTAAACGTAGCACGGTTAGCATTCCTATGTATTCTGACACATTAGGCTCAAAACTTATTGCCCTACAACATGTTATTTGCACAAACCGCAGGTATTTCAGCTTGTCTGCACAGAAAGGTTATGTTTTGCCCATTCCAGTTAATTTATATCCTTTATTACCATCTGGTGCAGCCATTGTCCTTTGTGTGCTTCTTTCTCAGGAATTATTCTGCTGGTGTTATGTGCTCCTGAAGGCTGCTCTTTAATCTCATCTCTTTTTCGCTACCGAGTTCATCCTGTACAGCATTTTCTTTTCCCCTGTTGACGTGTTTTCCATTGAAAGAGAATAAATTGAGGGCATTTGAGTTCAGGTGAAATCCAGGAGTGGAATTCAGACTCGGGGTCTGAGGATGGGAATCCAGTGACTTACTCTGTGGAATCTGCTACTTACAAGTGAAGGGATTATAATAATTATATTAATCATCCTTACATATGATACAGCGTCTCTCACATCAGGAAGGTGTCTCAAAGCTCTTCAAAGGATGTACCTTAAAGTGCTATGACTCTGTTCCTATGTTCCTATTAGATAGAGTTATGTTAGAAGATCAGACATGATCTTATTGAATGGCGGGGCAGGCTCGAGGGGCCAAAGGGTCTACTCCTGCTCCTAATTCCTATGTTCCTATGTGTATTTGAAGCGCTCTGAGACACTGCCCGGCGTGAAGGGCGCTATATAAATGCAACTTGCTGTTGGTGTTGTATATTGTAAAGAAATGCTGGAGCCAATTTGTTCAATGTCTCACAAACAGCACCATGTGAGTGATCAGTTTTGTTTGCGGGCTTGTCAGTTAGCCAGGAGAAACTCACTTTGTCCACCTAAACAGGTAGACGGGAGCTCAGTTTAACACCTCATCCGAAGGACGGCTCCTCCACCAATGCAACGCTATTCCCCCCAGCACTGCATTGGAGCAACAGCTAAGACTATATGAGCTCAAAGTCCCACTGTGAGGCTTGAACCTCCAACTCATGCACTCAGAGGCGACAGTGCTTCACACCATTAGATACTTCCAGTGGGAAAGCCAGTTCGTATTTGCAAGTGCGACTTATCTCACAACTTTTGCAAACAAGTTGTTCGTCCGGCTGGAGATTTGCAGCATTCAGAGCTGACGGAAGCTTTGCAAGATCCAATAATGAAAGAAAATCAAAGACAACAAAGGATAATAAGCGATTTAGAAACTATAAATGCATTACAGCTCCCAGTGATTGGATTTACAGTTGCAAGCGACAGAAGTTAACACAGCCTCCCACAGCTCCAAAGTGAATTACACAAATGAGTTCAGATGCAGCCAATTTCAGAGAAACAGACCATTGTTGGCATTTAATGAGGTTTGCCTTTAATCGACGTGTTAATTACCCAGGTTTTAGTTTTGATTAATTGAGTCGTGGGGATTTTTATTTCTTTCGCCGTTGTGTACGGAGCTGAAAGGAAAAGAAAAAGGGATTTTACTTATTTTTTTCCACCCCCCCTGTTTTTAATTATGTCTTACGCACTGACAATTCCGGGATTATCACTCGACTCGGAACGAAGACAAAAGAAGTTTCGATCTGGCAGGCGCAGGTTTTTCAGCTTTTGGTTTATTTCGCGAAAATGACTCGCACTCATGAACAGGACACAGCCCCTCCGGGCATTGCATTCACTGGCCATTGCGGCGATGGCACTCTTATCCTCGTCGCTTGTTCCAAGTCCACTCGGAAAAACAGCAGCGAATTAACTACAATTATCTTTACACTTTCAGCCAGAGCCTTTCATGGCCGAGGAGGCTTCTCGAAGGCTTTCACGGGATTTACTGCGAAGTGTAGTGACTGCGTGTTTCGTGGGCAGAATGCAAGTGGGGGGTTCTGTTAGAGGCCACGTCTCCATGAAGTGCTTCAAGATGGGAAGGGTGCGACATAAATGCATGTTGTTGCTAACTCTTGCTTATATACCCTTGTAAGCAGCTTCCTTTGGTCAGCCGGGTGTCTGACACATGTAGAGACCCATCACCGTGCTAAAGAGTATCCAAAACAAACTGAGAGTTCCCTGCATCCCACCTACACGTGGAAATTCCAGAGAGGTTTATTGGAATAGAATGCACACTCTCTCCCTGGAGGAACTCATCTCTGTCTCTGCTTACCTAATCCCGGAAAGTATTAGGCGCAGGTGGTCAAGATCCAAGGCTTGGGGGAGCCCAGAGTGTGTGCTGGGGGTAACTACTGGAGTCTAAGCAGCTAAAACCGCAAAGCTTACCATTGATATCTCTGCCCGGTAAGCTTTCCGGCTGCTTGTCCGGCTGGGACCACCCCACCCGTTATGGCTTTGGCTTGTATGAACTGAGCGGGAACAGTCCATACCCCCAGTGACTGGTCTAACCTTCAAAGTCTTGCCAGTGAGCTCGGCTGGCAGCGGTGCCCTGGAGTACTGCAGAACCTGCCTCTCTGTAAGCAGCGAGTGTTGATATAGAGCAGTATCACAGACCCAAAAGGGTTGTGTCATTGGAAGTTACCAATCCAAAAGTCCACACACTACTACTCCGAAATCCAGAGACTGTAATACATCTCACTTGGCATTAGAAGCACTGAACGTGGTGTAAGCGGACAGTATATTGTGCGTTACAGTAACACGTCATGGAAATGACTCACTTAAGTGTGAAATCTGAAATCTCAGCTTGCAGAACAGTAAAATGATGAAAAATCTAATTATTTTTCTCGCTGAGTCTAAATTGTTTTGCAATGAATAAACGTAAACAAAACACACAGACGTATAATAGTCCACTAGGTATTTACAGGGCTACCTGTGGTGAATGCGATACTTGGTCTGATAATTATCAACCGAGATAATGAAGTGATCATTATTGCCTGTGAGAAATATCGCATCCGGTGATAACCTACCATAACGTGAAAGACCATACATCTTCTAATAGGTGCGTATATGCGGCCGTTATTGTCAGCAGTCGAAAGAAGAGCTTCTACCAGTGGAAAAGTAATAGCGCAACTAGAGAGATAGAGCGAGAGAGAGAGAGAGAGAGACACACACAGAGAAAGACACACAGAGAGAGAGACACACACACACTCTTCCTCTCTCTCACGCACTCTCTCTCACACTTCAAAAGAGAGAGAGACACACACACACACACACACAAAAAGCTGAGTAGCAAACCTGTAGATGCATCTAAGTTAAAACTGGTAAATAATTAATTGAATGCCTGAGCTCTGAATTAGCATTTGAACATTCAATTAGATTGGAAACATCAGTGTATACTGTGTTGGCAGAATTAATTCGCAGATTCCATTAAAGGTTCGCAGTAAAGTTTACGGTCTGTTTTGTGGGACTTTCCTTTATTAGCCTTAATTGGCCCAAGATCAAATTGTGCCACGTGGGTAAACATCAAGGATCTTGCTGTGATTTACGGAGCCGCCTGCAATCTCAGCTCTTCAGCTCAAGTCCCAGTTTAAACCGATACGACATCAATAAGCGCTCCGAGACGCCATTCGGCGTGAAGGGCGCAATATAAATGCAAGCTATTGTTGTCAAATAATAAGGAGAATAATCCTTACGTTTGGTAGGGTGCCTTTCACGTCAGGAGGACGTCCCAAAGTGTCTCACAGGACATATAGAAAAGTGTAGTGACTGTATGTGCCGTGGGCAAAACGCGCACAGCAGTGTCCCGCAAACAGTCGTGGATTGAGTGACCACATTTTTTTGGTGTGTGTGTGTGTGTGTGTGTGTGTTGCACGTTTGTGGATAGGGGGGGAAGGCAGAGTGGTTGGAGACAATATTTGAGTTTGACTAATCCCGTTTATAGTCTGTCATTTGGCTGCAGGTTAAACCCTGCCCCTCCATCCTCCCACAACCGGTTTTGCAGTCTTTTCACTCACACTTGTCTTTGCATCATTAATAATGGATTAGAAATATCACTGTGTTTCTGAGTTACTGCGACCAACAATCCTAACGGCGACCTACAGCTGCAACAACCCCCAATGCCTCCTGCAGATGCAGTAATCCAGCCCTGAATGAACGAGGCTAAGGTCGAGACGAGCCTTTGACCTTCTTTCTGCCGATCAAACAGAGGAAGGAGTTCAGGTCTGGTGTAAATATAATTTGAAACCAGGAGTGTTAATTGGGCCATAAAAGGGAAGCTATTCAACTGTGAAGCAGGGTCTCTGAGATTATCATGCTTACTGCTCCCCAAGATCATTTCTGAGTGTTTCACGCTCTGATTAGTACCTCAGAAGAGAAAAATTCATTTGCAACGAAATCTTGTGAAGTAACATTCCTGTGGGATTTCTTTGTACAGGATGTCAGCGAAGACCTGTTGTTTACCCCCATGTTTTTTTTTTCAGCAGTGCACTGACCAACAACTGAAACAGGTGGAAGAATGATGATAATTGTGTTCAGAAGTGCTTAATTGTACTTAATTGTGTTTAGTTGTGTTTAGACGTCCAGAGGGTCGATGTGTGAGTGAGTACCATCAACTTCACGGCAGAGAAGGATCCATCGCCATGTTCGGTGTGACATCTTCCATAATATGGATGAAATGGGTTTCTGACCTCTTGTTTCAGCTCTTCCACAGTGGAACATATCTGTGTCTTGTAGCAGTGGGACGGGGTAAGAGGACTTTGTTGTCCTTATCGCTATTGAATCGTGATTGATGAGTTGCCGCAGTTCACTGTGCGGTCGCTACACAGAGCAAACAGGTCAAGTAACCTATTCCCTCCTGGATGCTGTCGGTCTTGAAGAGTGAAGTGGATTCTGAAACTGTTTGGCCAAAGGCTTACTCACGTTCTGCTTTGGGACGCTACCCTGTGTGAAGGGCGCTATATAAATGCAAGTTGTTGTTGTTGGTGGCGGTGGTGTTGGTGGTGGTGGTGGTAACAGGGAACAATCTTTGTCGCACGAAACGGGAGTAACATTGCGGTCTTTCATCCAATAGCAACAACTTGCATTTAGACAGCGGCTCTTCCCAATTAACGGGCTAGCGTCTCGGGGCGATTAACAACGGCGCAGTTAAACTCCAAGCCGAGCGAGAAAGGGGAGGCAATCTGCCCGCTGCAGGGAGACATCTTTTGAGGGGAAGTAAGGTGTGGGTGAGAGGTGGGAAGAAATTAATCCAACGTGACAACTCGTGTTACAGACCCAGCAGGCGGCCAGATAAAATCCGTAATTCCTCAGAGGTTAGAAAGAGAAGTGGTGCTGATAGTGTGAGATTTAATTCTCAGTATAAAGAATGTAATCGTATTAGTTAGATTGGCCCCCGAGCACATTATTCAATCAAAGGAGAGACAAGGCGCCTTGTGGATTTACACGCTGTGANTTTTTTTTTTGGACGGGCAACCCGTTGCTGTTTGAACTAACATAAGGTTTTATTTTACCTTTCCCGGATCAGAAACGTCTCAACTTCCAGTGGCTTACAAACTGCGGGAGATGAAACGGGCGGTGAAATTTGACGGCGTTTTGGATAATCGTCACGAGGAATTTCACCGCATTTACTCTGACAATCCTATGACATTCGAGGTAACGTTAAGAGCATCTCAAAGCGTTTCACAGGGAGTTGCTGCAAAGACCTTCCTGCGCATGGTCACCTCCCCACTCCCTCTCCCCCCGGCTCGTTGCCAGACTCCGCCACTGTGAAGCGCTCTGGGATGCTACCCTGTGTGAAAGGTGCGATATAAATGCAAGCTGTTGTGGTTGAAATATACTAGCGCCGAGAGTGACGTAAGTTGAATGGCTCCCGAGGTGCTGAAAATAGCTACGTAAATGTTAATAATGTTAACGCCGGCGAGAGTTAAGAAACGCCACATATTTTACTACTATGTTTCTTCGTTTCAGCGTCGAACAAGCGGAGAATCGGAAATATCCACTCACTCGATAACGTTTCCGAACACCTTTGCCCCAACGAAGCTCAGGTTATGGCAGCAGACTGCACCCAGCCTAAGGAAGAGAGAGCAAGGCGCTGTTGGACAGTAGAAGTGTGATGATAATATCTCAACAAAGCTTGCTTAACAGAACTATTGATTCGGGCTTCTCAGCACGAAGGCTAACACGCTCTGTCTGCTCATTGTCTCATTCTGTCCGTATCTGCCTGAAGCAATTCAGTCACACTTTCAGATGGTTTCAGATGGAAATTTAGCCAATCTGCAGATGTGGTACTGTCAGCGAAAGGACGTCATTACGTTTGATAAGGTCCTTTCAAATGAAGAGGGGGAATGGATATTTGCGCTGAGGTTGTCTGTCACAGTGGCATAATACAAAACAAGAGGCACCTATTTTCCATGATCTACTTCTGAACAAGTCGAGTGGATTATGAATACCCAGCCCCATCCTTATAATAATAATACATTTAATATTACACCTATTGACTGCTGAGTTCACCCACAAAGCACACGGTGGCTGGCCATTCAGTGTATCCTTTGGCATTTCCTCCCGACATGAAAGAAGAAGAAATGTAAGGATTATTATTACAGGAATCTGATCTGTATAAATCGTATAATCGCCTAAGTATCACATCTGCCCAAATCCTGTTGAATTTCCTACTATTAATAAGTTTCACATAACTCATAGTTTGCATAAGTCATATTAAATGAATGGGTTTTTATTATTATTACAACTGATACGACTTATGTGAGGTTGGCTGTATTATTTTTCCGTACTGCTCAAAACGAGGTTCGTTTTAAGAAACCTATTGAAGAGGTGAGGTCGAAACTATTTCCCCAACGCTATGTAAAAGACACTGAAGAAATCCAAGTGCATCTGAGTCCAACTTGCATTTGATTGAGCAAAACCTGTTAAATTGTGTCATTCAAAGGATCCGCATTCAGCCATACACACCTCACTCCCTATTGCACATGCAAAAACACAGGTGACCTACATATATGTACTGTTCAAGAACATATGATTGAAATTCTGGGAACTGAGTTAGTTCGATTATATCACGGATCCTAACCGTCGAGCAAAGAATGCTTGCAGCAGCGATCGAGTCAATTCAGTTTGCAAGTTTCGGCAAGAAATGCTAAATTTTAAACCCCTGCAATTCGCCTTTCGTTCCCCACAGTAATTTATTTATTGTACATTCCTGCTGGATTTTGAGGCACTTCCCGCAGCAGTGACATTAGGCTGTCACACTTATCAAAATATTTCATTTGACTGCCGCTGTTACATACAGGTTATGTGCATTGTAAAGAGACCGCAGAATATATTACATAAAAATTTATAGATAATATGGAGTAATAGGTGGTGATCTAGTCTCTGATGGCGATATAGTGTCAGCTTGACTCAGTTTGTAACACTCTGACCTCTGATCCTGAAGATTATAGGGTTCAAGACCCACATCAAGACTTTGAACTCGGAGTGTAGGCTGAGAGTCGCATTGTCAGAGTTGCTGTCCTTCGTACGAGATGCTAAACCGAGGTCCTGTCAGGTGGACGTTAAATGTCTCATGGCACAACGCAAAAGGAGAAGAGAGTTTCTCCCAGTGTCCTGGACTTCAATCCCCCGGATACAATTGACCATTCTCTTGCTGACTTGTGGTTAGAATCTTTTCTGTGCACAAATTAGCTGCTGAGTTTGCCTGTAAAACACACAAGTCACTGCACTTTCAATGCAGAATCGCCGCAACATCCTCCAAGGCGATTTGTGACGTCCTCCCGATGTGAATGATCTGCATCAAATGCTACGATGATTGCATAACTCCCATAAAGGCTGCTTTACGGCATGAATTGCTATTTGTTTATTATTATTTTATGGCATTGATGCTAAACTGTATTTGTAATATACATTTCAAAATGTTTCTGCGTATCTTGTCGGCCGTGACCGTTTGGATGTATTTTTGGGGGTCAGCCGGGTGTCTGACACGTACGGAAACCCACCACCATGCCTAAGAGTCTCCAAACCAAGCTGACAATCCCACCTACACGTGGAAATCCCAGAGATAGATTGTTGGAATCGAATGCGCACTCTCTCTCTCTCTCACTCTCTCTCCCTGGAGCGACGCATCCTACTGACCTATTTTCTAGAAAGTTTTAGGCGCAGATTGGAACGAGCCAACGTTTGGGGAGCCCAGAGCACGCAATGGGCTGACTGCTGGTGTCTAACCAGCTAAAACCGAACAGCTTGTCCGTGTTTTAATGTTGAAGGGGGCGATAAACCCAAATATTTTCCATTTGCAAAGAAGCTTATTCAGTTCTTTCGTGTGAGTGTATTGCGAAATGTTGCAGGACATCTGCGCAAACTTAATGTCAACTCTGGAAGTTGGGAGCGAGATGTAATTGTTTCTTGACTTTCATTCATTCCTACGCTCTCGCGTTCCAACTCGAAAACAGATCGGCATTTCACAAGTTGGTAATAAAACTAATTGAGAAAATATTTATGTTTCCAGGAAACCGAGTAAACCTCGGCTTAAAGGATTAAGCTTAATAAAAAGAAACGTGAGGGTTTCACGGGGCTTAAAAATGAAATTAAAATGAAACAGACAGTGTTTATTTTTTCTTGCAAAGCAAGCAACGCGATTTAAATAATCCTGTTTTACTTTAATTTTGTGCTAATCCAATTAATGCGGGATCTTATATATATCTACATACTGAAAAGTTCCGTGCCGTATTTGCATTCTGTGCGGGATTTGAAACAGAAAATGCCAACCACACAATGGTTGGCGTTGAGAAACGAGGAACAGCGGCGTGAGTTTATTGCGAAATGTTGCGGGACATCTTCGCAAACTTAATGTCAACCCTGGGAGTTGGGGCGAGGTGTAATTACAAGCTAACCTAGAGACGCAGTGGATAGAGCCCAGAGATGCAACAAGCAGCTGGAGAAAAGTGCACCTGATCCTCATAATTAAGCTCTGAAAGCTTAAATAGTCAACCCTAACAAGCACTGCCCTTAAACTGGAAACGCTAGGAAATCAACAGCAGGTCCCAGGCCATTGTGTGCTCGTTATTTTCTGCACAGGCATAAAAAGAAAAGAGGGGAGCTATGCTGTGTTGGGTTATGGTCTGTAACATAACATGAGAAAGCTTGTCTCCCTCCTTGTGTGGGTATCTCGGTTGCCCATGTACACAGGCATTGCTTTTGCAGTACTTGATGTCTACCACTGGAGACCCTCAATGAGCTATGAACTTCTCAGCCTTCCCCTTCGTGGTGGGAGACAGATGCTACATTATTTCAGTTGACCAAAGTGGTTCCATGGACTTATGGTTGGACCAAAAACTGCCAGGGCCCAAGCTCCTCCGGCCTGTAAACGTCTCCAGGGAACATTATGCTTCTCTTCAGGACTTTTCCTCCTCAACATCAGCTCAAGCCTACAGTAAGTGCGGGGGAGTGGGAGTTGTTTGAAAGAGTCGGCATAGTCATGATGGGCCGAAAGGGTAGCATTGCAGAACGCTTGCATAAGTCTGCTCTGTAAAAATTGTGTCGTTGCTTAAATTGTACATTTGCCCACGTCTTGAATTTCCGAGAGTGAGTGAACGTGTTTTATTTTCCAACCGGTTGCTAGGGCTCTGATTCAGAACACATTTGCTCAGTTTCACTCAGGGTCCGTAGGGAGTGGGGAGGCTGGTGAGTTATTGCAAAGCCACAATTCCCGCTGAGGTTCTGAGCATGCTGTAGTCTGACTCTTGAGTGCAAATTGCTCTTTGATCTCCCAGGACAGCCTTATTTATTGGTGAGTGTCACCAAGCCGTGCTTTCAGTTCCAACTGTCAGAGTTACTAATGGGATCTAAACGCAAGGCACAACTAGCTGCACGGACTTTACCAGTTGACTGGATTGCGAGTGGGTGAATGCACTTGACTTCTGTTTGCTTCTCGGCAGTAACACATCATCAGTAGTTTGGAACGAGCTACCCTCCCCTTACAATGGGCTAAACCCAGCATCTGGTCCCTATTAATTGGGCCAACAACAACAACTTGCACTTATCCAGCTCCCCTCTTGCAGGGTAGCATCCCAGAGCGCTTGACACTGGTGGAGCACCGAGCCGGGGTTGTTGGTGACCGTAGCCATGGTCAAAGAGGAAGGTCTTCAGGCATGGCCTGAAGTTGGGGAAGGATGGGGCAAGGTGGAGAGATTGAGAGCGTTTTTAAAAAAAAATTAAATGAAAATAATATGTTTTCTCATCGACTGCGCCTTCGATCACCCTCCTAACGCAATATTCCCTGCCCTCCACCCCTCCTGCTTCTAACCCCCAGCTTGGGTGCAAATCCTTGACTGTCCAACTGCCTTGGGATGTCCTCCCGATGTAAAAGGCGCTGTGTAAATGTAATTTATTATTGTTGTCCCATCTCGTCCACAATGGTTCCTGTACTGCCTCTGGCACCAGATGCCTGAATTGCTAAGATCATTTGTTACGGAAGATACATGGGTGTTTTGGATATCTGGATGATGGCAGAAATGTTCTGCTTCTAAGCATTGAAAGTGAACCTTGGGGGAAGGCATATGGTCAATGCAAAGAAAACAGCAATATTTATCTGCTCTCCGTAAGGATCGTTTCAGGTATTGGAAAACAGAAGATAGATTCACTTTGACAAAATGACTGTGGCAAGGATAGTATTAGGTTATGGAAGTACAGTGATAGTGTGCTTCACTCTATCACACAGCATTTGATACAGCAAAGAGAAATGCTTTATATATTGACGGAGAAAAATCTCCCCTAAAACATGCAAAAATGACCTGTTACTCACCGTAATCACAGAGTTATTTGTAAGCTAATGAATTGTTTCAGGATGAATTGTTTACGAGGGGTTTGACAAAGTATCAACCAGGTCAATAGAGAGAAGCTATTTTCGTAGGTAGGGGAGACAGTGACATGGAATAAGTTATAAGATGGTCACAAGAAGAATAAAAGGAAAGTTTAGGAGGTTGTTTTTTTCAAATGGAGAGTTGTTGGGATGCTGAATGCCCTACTAATTAAGGTGGTCAGAGATACAACAACAACGTGCACTTATATAGTGCCCTCCACACACAATAATGTCTCAGAGCTCTTGATAGAGCCCATTGTGGGTTTCAAGAGGGAAATAGACAAGTATATGAAGGATAGAGGTTTAAAAGAATATGGGCATAAGACAGGGCAGTGGGATTGAGAGCTGGGAGCTATTTGATGGGCCGAGTGACCTCCTTCTGTGCTGCACATTTCTATGCTTGTGGGATGCCACGGAGACAAAGTACGAAGGCAATTCCTCCAGAAATTTGTCTTTATTTGCCTTTGGTTTGACATTTTCAGTGAAAAACAGAGCTGTCAGTTACGATAAATGTCAATCGTGGATGAATTTGTTGGTTTGGAAGTCGTTTTGTTCAAAAAAAAAGGAAATTGATGTGGCTGGGAGGAGTCGGCCCTAATCACCGTCACCTGACAATTGTGGGGGCTCTGTAACTCAATAGTTAGAATATACAGTCAATTCACTTTACAGTGTATTCTGTGAAGCGCTTTGAGACATCTTGAAGATGTGATAAGATGTTATATCAAATGCAAGAATTATAAATCATTATTATTGCAGCACAACCGAGGCAAGTACTGAACTGTGTGTGTGTCTCAGTCTGTTATAGGCAATGATTAATAGGGAACAACCATTCACTTCACATCCACTGACTTTATCTGGCACGACATATGCTTACAGTGAATCGATTTCCAGTGATGACTTGCTGTCTGGACAGGACGTACCTAGAAGGTACATTAAATGTGAATGTACAGTTTCGTTCACCATCTACATACAGTTCCAGGTGCTCTGAACATTCAGGTCCAGGTGTCGTGACACTCATTTCTATTCAGTATTATATAAGGTGACAGTAAGATCCTACAGACATTGCAACAGGAGAAGCAGGAGTGTTCATCAAAGGATAATCACTATTTTACAGGGATGAGCCATTAAACATTGATAGTTAAATGTAGGGCTGTTGAAAAGAGATACCTCAGAGATCACCTTACAGAGGTCTGTTACAGGATAGAGACAGGACATCCAGCTTCATATTTGTAGATACTCCAAGTCAATTGGACAAGAGGGCGCAGGTCGAAAGTGGAGGACAGACACCAGGAAGTATTTCTTTTACCCAGACTTTAATCAACAGCAGGAATGGGTTGTGAGGATAGGTGGTTGAGGCTGGAGAATTACAACAACAAGATTTCATTTATAGAGCGCCTTTCACATTGGTAGGACATACCAAGGCGCTGGACAGTTGGGTCGGGTCCCGAGCAGGGGGGAAATGGTCAGGGGGAGGGAAGGGAGGGAGCGAGGAGGGGGAAATGGTCAGGGGGAGGGAAGGGAGGGAGCGAGGAGGGGGGAAATGGTCAGGGTGTGGGGAGGGAAGGGAGGGAGTGAGGAGGGGGTAGAGAGTCGAGAGGGGAGCTGAAGGCACGGTCAAAGAGAAAGGTCTTGAGACCGGCCTTGAAGGAGGAAAGGGAGGAAGCGGAGAAGGCACCGGGGGATAGAGTTCCAGAGCCTCGGGGCTGAGAGGCTGAAGGCCCGACCACTGATGGTAGGGTGGGGGGTGTGGAGCAGACTGGAATGGCCTTGTAGGTGAGGATGAGGATCTTGAATTCGATCCTCTGGGGGATGGGGAGCCAGTGGAGGCGAGCGAGGGTGAGGGCGAGGGTGGGAGTGATGTGGTCCCGAGGCCTGGTGCGGGACAGTACACGAGCTGCAGAGTTCTGAATGACCTGCAGTGTGGAGGGAGGGCCGCGAAGGCCGGCGAGGAGAGAGTTCCCATAGTCCAGCCTTGAGGTGACAAAGGCGTGGACCAGAGTTTCAGCCGCGTGAAGGGTGAGGTAGTGTCGTAGTCTGGCGACGTTCCGGAGGTGATGGAAGGCGGTGCCAGTTGTGAGGAAGAAAGGACAGCTCAGGGTCGAACAGAACGCCGAGGTTCCTGATGGCTTTGAGAGGTGGAGAGTGCAGCCTTGGATGCTGATGCTGTCAGCGCCTGACTCGTTTGAGAAGCAGCTTGATGTTGTAATGGGACGGTGACCAGATGAAATGAAATTCCTCACTCAAAACCTCTCTTGCGGTCCTGTCTATTCATGAACAGGCCCAAATAACAGCAGGACGCACGCAGGCACACTCTTACCTCTGCACGCTACAAGGGGTTGTGATCTGTCCTGCTCGAAACCCTATTACCAGCAAAAGAAATGGAAGTGTATGAGGGAAAGTTCAATTGGAAAACCAACTGCGAATTTCTCTTGTACTTCTGTGCACCTGACATGTTTTATCTGCGGCTGGGATAAGTAGACTATTAGTGAGACGTGTGTCAAGCTGTCTATATTTGTTGTACAGATGGACATGATTTTCCAGATTATAGCTGCACCTGTCATGGCAGATTTATCCGAGGAACAAGGTCCATTATGGCACTCCGACTAAGAACGCTTTAAATTCACTGCAAGGATGTGCGGTCAGCTGAGCCATTGAATGCTTCCGAGCTCTTCCTTTCTAAGGCAGACAATACCTTTTAGTGTCGTCGCTGACCTGTTCAGGTGGATGTTAACGATCCCATGGCACTCTTTGCAAACAGCAAGGGAGTTTCTGTCTCCCGGTGTCATGACCAACAATACCCTGGTTTGTAAATCGGTCAGTCGCTTCACAGCTGTTTGTGGGACATCGCTCTGCGCACATTGGGCCGCCCCGCTCACCCATAAAATTCAGTCACTACACGTTACAGTAAATCGCTTGAAGCTCTTTGAGATGTCCTCCTGACCTGAAAGACGCTGTACTGAATGTCGAGATCGGAAGTTAATGCATGATCATCCAAAAAGTAAGTGATGGTGGTGATTTTCTTCATTAATTCCTCTTTAGCATGTCGAGCGAAATCTTTTTTTTGCTCACCGGGCTCTAACTCAATAGTTTATAGTGTATTAGCAGATGGAGCATGGTTTAATTTGTAGCAGTCTCTAATGGGATTCATTAGCATCGACGCTGAAACCCAAATAGAGAGCCCGCCAGTTTCTAAAAGGGCACCAGGCTGACTGACCATTGGAAACCCATCCTCAAGTAAAACCCATCCGATTCCTGGGAATCACAAGGATATCCTTCCAGTTACTGACAGTGTTCCCTATTCGAGACCCGAAGTTTATGCTGTAACGTGCATGACTGTATCATGTCTGTGCCGGCCCTTTGAAAAAGCAATGCATTCAGTCCAGTTTACCTGCTTTCCTCCCCCAATGTCCCCTGCAAAATTACTCTTGAAGTTCCCTCTTGAAAGCTGACGTGGATCCTATCTCGACCACATCACTTGGCAGGTCATTCCACTCCCCAACAACTGTCTGCGTAAAAAGAGACTTCCTCCTAACCTCACCCTTCGCTCCTGGTAAATAATATAATAACAATAATCCTTGCATTTGATTTAGTGCCTTGTCACGTCTTCGAGGCATCTCAAAGAGCTTCACAGAATATCCTGTAAAGTGAAGTGACTGTATTTTGTGGGTAAATTGGATATGTTGGAGAAACGAGGTACAGATTGTTGTACAGATTGTTGCACACAGGCAAAGGCAATGACTATTTGGCACTGGAGTGAAGGGGAAATGTGTGGCTTCATTTTGACATGGTGATAGCATCGACTTGAGAGGTCTTTTGAGGGAGGGATCAGAGGAGAGGTTGTTGAATAGATAGTGATAAAACAGCAATCATGCGCAGTCAGCATAATGGAAAATCAAGTTTATGAGCCATTAAATGTCTCCCGCGTGTTGGATAAACAGTCTGGGTGTTCACTCACTCGTGCCAACCATTTATTTCTGGGTGCACTGGGGATTTAGAAATTTCATGCTGTTATGCTGTGGGTTTGCTGTATATTTTTTTAATTAAAAAGAAAGTTTGACAAAACTTGGGGTCTGGGAGTTTTCACTGAGGAGTAGAGCAAAGCTATGTTGGACCTTCGTTTCTGAAGTGGTTTACGTAGAATTATGTAGACCGTAACACATCAAAACAGGCCACTAGTCCATAATAACAGTGTTTATACTCCATATGAGCCTCCAACCTACCTAACCTCCCCATCTCAGATACCTCAATATTAGTTTCTCCCTCGTTTCGCACACAAAATAAGTAAAATCAACTTTACAATATTGTGTGAAGCGCTTTGAGACGCCTCAACGACCTGATAAGGAGCTATATGAAATGCAAAGATTATTATGTATGCATTGAGTTTCCTCTTGAATGCATGATGTAAGTGCACAGAAGAGATGGAAGTGCAGATGTGGGAGCAGGAACCAGGATGGTTATTAACAGTACAGTATCTGTTGATCTCCCTGTTACACATCCCACTGACTCAAGTTGCCATTGAACCTTATTGTTGCAATATACAAATATATCACAGAATGAATCATGTATGATTTATGTACAATTCAAGTTGAGGCACAGATCAGCCATGAACTGATAGAATGGTGGAACAGGCTCTACAACAACCACTAGATTACATTTGTACAGCGCCTTTCACGTCGGGAGGATGTCCCAAGGCTCCAGGGGCTGAATGGCCTACTCCTGTTCCTATGGTTTTTTTCTTATGTGTAGAAGTGATGTAAAAAAGAACAACAACTTGCCATGACGCAGCACAACCCAGGGAAAAACAGATGGAATGGCCCAAAGATTGGATTGTTAAGTCCATTTGGGTGGTAAGGTGCATGCTAACTATTTGTAGCCATTACTCTCATAGTGAGCATGTTATTTTCTGCTGTTTCTCTATGGTAATTTACCACGGACGGTAAGTGAATTTATTAAATGAAAACATGTTTTCAGTAATTAGTTTCAGCAGCTTAAATGACTGCATATATTAGACATTTGATCTCCGTACGTTACCTCACACAAGGCTGATAGACCACGTTGAGAGAGAGACGGAAAGACAGAGGCAGAATCACCAGTGTCGGCGTGTCTCAGTTGGCAGCACTCTCACCTCTGAGTCAGAGGGTTGTGGGTTCACTTGTATAAGCCTATCAATCATAGTCTAGGCTTAGGCTCATATAGTCATTTGGCTGCTACGTTTCGTACACAAAATATGCAGTCACTACACTTCACAGAATTTTTTTTTCGAAGTACTTTGAGACATCTCGAAGATGTGATAAGGCGCCATATCAAATGCGAGGATTATTATTACACTCCAATGCTGTGTCGGGTGGGGGTGAAGCGAATGATCAGTTCTGTTTGGAGGATTGTTAGTCAGGGCTACCAGGAGAAACTCCCTCCTCTTTTCAAGTAATGCCACGGGATCTTTACCGTTCACCTGAGCCGGCAGACGGGACCTCAGTTTTAACCCTTCATCGAAAGCTCAGCACCTCCGACAATGGCTTGTAATTCGGAGTTAGTCGTTCTGCCAACGTACATACATTTCTGCTGTTTCCTGGCTTGTAGCGTTGTCAGAATCCTGTGATTGAACTGCCTTTTAAATCACTCTCTGTCGAACTCCTGGCCCCCTTGTGCGGTGTGCCGGCTTTTGTTGAGTTGAATGGTTTCAACCCAGTGACTCGAGTCAAGTCACTGCAGCTGACGTTGGAGATCCTGGGCTGGGGCTGGGTGGAGGGCGAAATCAACAGCCAAGGCTTCCCGTTTCACCCACACAATACACAGCCAATCCACTTTACAATTTATTCTGTGAAGCGCTTTGAGACGTCTCAACGATGTGATAAGGCTCTTTGTCAAAACAAGGATTATTATTATAATAATTATTGCACTGTGACAAAAATACTGTGAAATTCAGTGTCTGCATGTTGCACGAATGGTGACACGAATCACAAAGCTTTGTTGTTTGGCATTTGTTCAGCAATTTTCTTTCCTTTGGGATTGTTGCAATCACCCACAGGGTCTGGAGTTCCTGGTCCATCGATGGAGGGTTGATTGAATGCTGTATAAATGCCTTTGATTATCTTGCCCAGTGGGAGGATAGAAGAAAAATCAATCTTTTTTTTGTCATATTCAAGCAATTTGGAAATAATATAATGCTAATAATCCTTGCATTTGATACAGCGCCTTATCACGTCATTGAGACGTCTCAAAGCGCTTCACGGAATACACTGTAAAGTGAATTGACTGTACATTTTGTGGGTAAAATGCACATAATGCCAATTGTACACAGCAGTCTCCTACAAACATTCTTGGATTGAGTGGCCAAATCATTAATGTTTTTTTAAGCAACGTTACCCCTGAAATGCGATCCACCGATGGACAAACAACAGAGCTCCCTACTTGCAAGTAGGTAAACAGAGGCAGTAGAGTAAGGAACCTTGCCTAAGGGATTGCACTGCCTGGGAATCGAACCCGGGTCATCTCGCTTGCAAGGCGAGTGCTCTACCTGTTTTTTTAAGTCCGTCGAACATCCAAATGCTTATTGTTTCCCAATTAACATTGCATCGCTCACAAAAGGAAATCTCCTCAGGCTCTTAAGTGCCAAATTGTCGGTGATGGGTATTGTGCCAGCACTTTGTCTCAGTGCTTTTTGAACACATTTCACTTGAAAAATAGATTTTATCACAGATACAAATCCTTAAACCAATCTCGATCTTCTGAAGTTGAATACATACACGTTTTTATTAGACATTGCCTGGAGCCCACTGCTCGATCAAAATCTGTGCCGAGTTGTTTTAAATCAATTTGAGTAGCTGGTGTAGCTTGGCCTTCCTTGGTCATACTCACACTTCTCATCTATATCATCTAACAGCCTGAAGGGACAACACATATTGGTAGATGACTAAGTCCGCTCAGCAGTGAAGTGATGGGAAGAATATTTCAAGTCTTTGCAGTCTCGTCAACGAGGTCTAAATCTTAGTGTTTCTTAGCACAATGGTTCCTTACCAACGACTATCAGTTGCGAATGGGGTCAATTGCTGGGGACTGCTTGAAGCAAAGCTCAGCAGTTTATTTAAGGGACAGCTTGAGGCCTGCAAGAGGGAATAGCGGAGACCAGGAGTGGTGGAGACTCGTGCGGAGTATAGATTAGTTGGCCAAGTGGCATATCACTCTACGTAACTCTGTGTATCACGCCAACGCACAGGAACATCTGCTGTGGAGTGGATCACATTGGATTAGAATTCCTGTGTGATGGAATTCTGGTTCCTGGAAGGAGCCTTTCATGAAATAATAACGATTTGGTCACTCAATCCACGACTGTTTATGGGACACTGCTGTGCGCAATTGGCTGCTGCGTTTCGCCCACAAAATATACAGTCAATTCACGTTACAGTGAATTGGGCTTTGAGACGTCTCAAAGACGTGATAAAGCGCTGTATCAAATGCAAGGGTTATTATTGTTAATGTGTTGAGATGCAACGGGAGAAGGGAGTGAGGGGGGGGTTTGAGCTGATTTCATATTCCTGTTGGTTACGGAGATGATGTGAGTCAAAGCCTAGGAGGGCGTTATTTTTCCTCTCTGCAGCTGCAGTCCAAGCTGTGCGGCTCGGGAGGTTGCGAAGTGGGGAAGATAACGCACGAGAAAGCAATGGTAGTGCTGAAGCAGTAGAGGACTCCCTTGTTCTCCACAAACCTCCTCGAATTCCCCACCTCTTACAAGTCTCCTTCAGCAACGCTGATTTATTTTTTTGTTCAAAGGTGGCCGCTGCTTTCACTGAATGTTTAAGTGGTTTTAGCCGCTCTTATTTCGCATCACGTTTCTTTCGCCCGCGGGATATGCAGTCACTCCACTTTACAGTATGTTCTGTGAAGTGCTTTGAGACATCGCAACGGCTTGATAAAGTGCGATGTCAAATGCAGGGATTAATCATTAATCAGCCCTCAGGCTTGCGGAGGCGATAATAATGTTTGCAGTTGTTACGGGGCCCTTCGCAATGGGTGGGCGACGTCTCAGAGCAACTCACGGGGTGTACGGTAAAGTGCAGTGAACGACCACACGTTGGGTGGGTGGTGGTGGCAGCCAATTTGCATGCGAGCAATGTCCAACAATACCCTGAACTGTCTTTTTAACTCGTAAAGGGTTTTTCGCCCGAGGATGTTGCTAAGCAGATTAGGTAAATGGTAGGATGGGGGGGGTGGCTTCGAACCTTTAGGTGGTGGGGGCAGCAGTTGTTAGCTGAGGGTCTATAGAATTGGGAACTACCTTTGTAACGGTAATCTAACGTCTTCTCTCTGTCTGTAAGTGAAAGAATTAGAAAAGTCTTAAAGGTGGCTTCATAGTAATAATGATCCTTGTATTTGTTACAGGGCCTTTTAGGTCGGGAGGATGTAGGTTTTAAAGATTTCGTGGAGTGACTGTGTATTCGTAGGCAGCCCAATTGCGCACAGCAATGTCGCCCAAACAGCCAGGCTTAGTTGAATGTTTAGCTTAATGCGGAGCTCTGTGACGTAGAATCGCAGAATTATACAGCACAGAAGGAGGCCATTCGGCCCATTGTGTCTGTGCCGGCTCTTTGAAAAGAGCAATCCAAATCAATCTCACTCCCCCGCGCTCTCTCCATGGCTCTGCAAACTTGTCCTCCCCAAACACCGGTGTGTGCCCAAACACTGTTCATTTCTTCTGTATTCCTCAAGTACCAAACACGCATGCTGTTTCTGTGTTACTAGTGACCCAGTTAACTTGTAACAACAATTCTGACATTGACCTTTCAGCAAAGCTCGCTGCAGAGACTCTGCCAGGTTCCACCCTTTTTGTTCAAAATTGGTGGCAAAGATGTGATTATTGTCGCTCAGCCAGCCCAGTGTTTCAGGCTTTTGAATCTTTTAGGAATGCGACTCAGGCAGCAAGCTCTCTGGAGGGGAACGTGCAACAAGGCAAGAGCGTTAGTGCACCACTGGGTCTTTTAACTTAATGGATTCCTGCAGCTTAGTGGTTAGAGCACTCGCCTTGCAAGCCAGAGTTACCTGGGTTCGATTTCCGGCGGGCTGAAACGCTGGGCAGGTTTCCTTACTCCACACGCCTCTGTTCACCCAGCAGTAAGTAGGAACCTGGTTGTTAGTCGATTGGCGGATGGCTTTCCAGGGGTAATAATCCCTTCAAAAAGTAAAAGGAATAATAAATTGGTCACTTCAATCCACGACTGTTTGTGGGACGCTGCTGTGCGCAATTGGTTGCCGTGTTTTGCCCACAATCAATTGGCCTTACAGTATATTGTGTGAAGCGCTTTGAGACGTCTCAAAGACATGATAAGGCGCTATATCCAATCCAAGGATTATTATTGATTTTACGTCCGCCTGAACAGACAAACGGGACCTTGGTTTAATGTCTCATCTGAAAGACGGCACTCCCAATAACATGGCGAACCCCAGCAATGGCCTGGAGTGCCAGCCTGGACTAGACATAGGGTGAACCTTCACCGCTGGTAGAAAACTCCACTCAAAGCAGACAACGTGGGCGAATCTCCCAGCTGATCAAATCCTCGCTTGCTCACTGACAGAAAATGTCCGCTCTCTGCTTAATCAGCTCGTAGCAAACGCAAACCACGGATGTCAATAAATGAATTGCTTCCCGTCACCTACTGCAGCTGCGCTGAAGGATATGCTGAGCTGTGCCCGAGCACTCAACGCAAGTGAATTATCAGCCCGATGCCCAGTGTGGACTCCATCCCCAAATTGCAGCCACAAATCAAACGGTGGATGGTATTTGGGGGAAGTCATTTTTGAATAAACAACTTTGATGGAGAACGAGAGGTGCTGTGCAATATGAGATGTAGTCCTGACCTTACTAAACTGTTAATACGCAATCCCTGGTTTGCCTGACAGGCGCTGCTTGATGTTGATGCTTCTAAACACATTACATGGATTGGAGAGAGCTGATGCAGTACCTAACGCCCTGGAATAGATTGGACTGCAAAGATACAAATCTATTTGTCAGTACAGGCCACCTCGTCCTGAACATGCAAAAAGTTTTCTCTCGAAATTGCTCATGGCTAAGAATCAATAGCCTTTGTAACTTTGTTAAATCAATTTCTGTTCTTGATGTAGGCTTAAATAGATCCAGCTCCGACTTTTTTTTTTAAACTCAGAACATCACGAAGCTGGGGGTTACGAATTGTTGCTGTGAAGTTTAATCAGCGGTTTGGCTTAGTTGGTTAGATTACTTGTTTCTCTTTTACCGGCCTCTCGGCCGATTTATAATTGTTGGTACTCGAGGTGAATAATGTCAGTGCACAGTGCTGAGGAGTGGAACAAATCTCCGATCGTCAGCATTGCCCGCTTCCACTGAAGCAGCATCGTTTACTTTACTTGTGGATTCATTCCTCCAACTGCTGCCCTGATAGTGGACGCAAAGCGACAGCAGCGACGTTGATGACTCAGACTTGCGTTGATATGGCGCCCTTCGCTTGGAACATCTCTGAGCCGCTTTACAGTGCTGTGAATGGATGTGGAGCAGGCAGCAGGGGAGAAATCAGAGGTTACCACAGCGCTGTGTCTCTTGTTGTGTTGACCAGCTTCAATGTGATCTCAGCTCAGAGCTGGTTTCTCATCAGTTGGTGTGTGTGTGTGTGTCTCTCTCTCTCTTTCTGGGGAGCAAGAGGGAGGATTCCTTGTAGGAGATGCACTCTATGACCCAAGGCACTGTTTCCCCATGTAAGACATGGTCTGTTTCCCTGACTGTTGCAGCTTCAAGCCCAGTATGTCCAGTCACCAACCTTACCCCCACTGAAACCAGCTCAGCTGACCATCCCATTCCCCTCGTCGACTCTCTGTGACGGTCGAGGCGAGCTTGCCAATGTTTCACGCCGATTATCAGTAAATAGAAAGCTCGATGCTCTCCATTACCCACAGACGTGATTTAAACACTTGTCTGAGCTTTGCCAGTGTGCAGCGATGAGCATTAGTGAGACTGAATCACTTGGGTTTACAACGCAACGCAAAATTACATTTGTACTGAACCTTTCTCATCGGGAGGACTTCCCAAGGTGCTGGACAGTCAGGGATTTGGACCAAAGTGGAGGCGGGGGTGGTGTGTGGGATTGGGGTAAGGGAGGTTAGAGGGTAGGGAGGGTGGCCAAAGGCTTGGTTGAAGAGGAAGGTCTTGAGATGTGCCTTGAAGGAGGCGAGGGAGTGAAGAGAAGGGAATGTGGGATGGAGTTCCAGAGGGTAGGGGGCAGAGAAGTGCCAAATTAAAGGCTTTTTCTTGATGCGTTCACGTGAGCGGTTACTAGGAGCAGGAAATCAAGTTATTTTCACTTCCAGCTGCAGCCCGGGTGAGAGACGATGGGAGTCAACTTCCATCCAATTAACCCAGGCTGAGCAAGAACAGCGGGAAACACTGTGCAAAGTTCCTTATAACTCATGGTGATTAGTCATTGACGTCAGACCTGCTTAGGTTTTTAATTTCGTTTTGATGAATACTTATCCTGTGTCATTTTCACCTTCACCTCCAGCACGGTATCAACTCGGCTGATCTCCAAGTTGACAGCCTGACTCGGTTTTGGTGACAGTGGGGAGAAAAGTCTGCAATGGTGGTCTCCTCTCTCTAGTCTTGGCTGCCCAAATTAATTGCTGTGGCAATGGGGAGAGGGGGAGGGTGAGGGGAGAAAAACGACAGCTCTCGGATATTATTATATCATGTCACTGCCAACTTCAGTAATTGGGTCCTAAAGCCTTGTCGGATTCCCCACAGCCTTTGCCTCTGTCGAAGTTTGTTCGGTACATTAGGAATTCGGAGCACCGTGGAGTTATTTTCATGCCCTGTCCTACCTAGCCATCTGGAACTCTATCTCGGCAAGCCTACACCTCATCCCCTCCCTCCGTAGTCAGTTGTTGGTCGACTGGCAGATCGCTTTCCAGGGATAATATTCCCTCTAAAAAAAATAATAATAATAATCCACGACTGTTCGTGGGGAGACGCTGCTGTGCGCAATTGGTTGCTGCGTATCGCCCACCAAACTTACTTTGCAGTATATTCTGCGAAGCGCTTTGAGACGTTACAACGATGTGATAAGGCGCTATATTGAATGCAAGGATTATGACTTATTATTACTTTTAAAGCCTGCCTTAAAACCGATCTGTTCATCCTCGCTTCCGTCAACCTTTCCCCACACTACTTTTTTTTGACTCGGAGGCGAGAGTGCTACTAACCGAGCCAGGCTAAAACCTAACAACGGTCCCTGTTTACACGCTGCACACCATCCCCAACGAATCTTTGGTGCAAAAACCCACCAGTATTTCTCTGCTGTAGGGTTATTCTGTTCTCTCGGCTCCAGGTAGCTTCAAAGTCCTTTGCCTTTAGTTTCGCAAAGGCAGGTCTTTGCTGAAGCAGCAATGATCTAGTTACAGTGACAAGCTTTACATTATAAAATATTAGCACTCAGCAAAGCACACGGGTGCCGTTGATTTACTGCTGGAGTGTGTGTGTGTGGTGGGGGGGGGGGGTGCGGGGGGAAGATTATGTGGTGCGTTGCATTGCGCACCAAACATGGCAATTCGTAGAAATTACAAACCGTGCATGTTTTAAACTTGATCAATGCGATTCCACTCTCTGTAAATCTAACCCGGAGTCCCTCCAACTCCCTCCCTCCCTCCGTTCAAAGCACGTCTCAGAATGTACCTCTTTAAGCACACTTTTCGATTATCTTTCCCTTTCCTCCCCTCCCTCAGCTAGCAACCGCCAGGCCGTTCCAACACTGTCAAGCGCTTTGGGTGCCGGGTAAATATCAATTGGATTGTTAAGTATTGGACATACAGCAAGTTACGGAGCTGGCAAATTTTAACGTTGGACACAACACCCTTTTGTGGGACTGAGTTGAGCTGGATATTTGTTGGGTTGGGGGTATTAAGGGATATGGGGCAAGGCCAGGCAACTGGACTTGAGGTACAGATCAGCCATGGGCTCGAGGGGCTGAATAGCCTACTCCTGTTTCTATTAAGCGATAGAGCAGGAGGGCAAAAAATCAACCGAAATTCAATATTTCATCAAATCCCAACATCTGGCAGGGAATTACCTGACATCTGGACAAATCACTTCCCTGTGTTACTGAACTGTTGCCTCTGAGTATGTGCTCTGCATACACTCATTTAACACTGGATGGGCAAGGATTTGTGTGACCACTGTTAACTACCGTATCTGGGGTAACACAAGCATTGGGAATAATTTACAGATGGGGGAACTGGGATATTTCCTCGCGGTAGATCATCAAGAGGCGAAGAGAACAATCTCTGGATTCACAAATAACAATCCTTACATTTGATACAGTGCCTTTCACATCAGGAGAATGTCTCGAAGCACTCTCACAGGATTTACTATAAAGTGTAGTGACGGTGTATTTTGTAGACCAATGCCACAGCCAATTTGCCCACAGTAATGTCCCACAACCAGCCATAAAGTGAACGATTGTAACTGGGAGATTATTGTCCAGGATGTAGGGAGAAACTCCCTTTTTTTTGAATAACGCCAAGCTATTCAGACCTGAACAGGCAGACGGGACCTCGGTTTAAGGTCTCACCCGAAGGAGGGCACCTCCGAGAATTGTTCACTGTAATAAGTGGTTGATCGGCAAAGGGTGGGCTTTGAGACCCAGAGTTTGCCGCTGTTGTTGCTGTCGATCGAATAGCAGGAGTCTCGAGCGTGAAATCGTGCGGTTGCCTGATTTTTATTCCTACTCATGTTATTCTCTGGGCTGCTTCAATTCCGTTGCAGGTGCTTAGCAACACTGGGCACAGCGAGAGCAACATCCGCTGAAACTTTTGAGATTAGCTTTTCAGTTCTGGATTCCGTGCGGAGGGCACAGTCACGTTGTCTGTGCAAAAAAAACAACCGAACGTTTCAAATAGGGCATTAAGCAAAACCCACAACTGGTTCAATCAGTAACTGGGGGGGGAGAGAGAGAGAGCGAGTGACTGCGTTTCTCCCACAGAATATAGACCGTTCACTTTACGGTATCTCCTGTGAAGCGCTTTGAGACTTCTCGAAGATGTGATAAGGCGCTGTATCAAATGCAATGATTATTATTGTACTGTAAAGCTGCCGTTTCGATTCCTCACCTGAACGATGGATGTGTGTGTGTGGGGGAGGTCTAAATTGAGGTCTAATATCCTGAAGTCTGTCACAAAGAACCTGCTGGAACTGCCCTCTGGTATACTCTGTTCCTGAAGGACAGTGGTCAAGGAATTCCTTTAATGAGGAATCCCATTAAGTAACATCGCAGATTAGACCCCCATGAAATGGAAGGGCGAGCTAAGGGGTCCTACAGGGTGTCCACAAAGTCCTGTTACCCCCATGTTTGTCTGTTTTTTAAGCAGTGCACTGACCAAAAACTGAACATGCGGAAGAACAACGATAACTGTATAGTACTCAATTGTATTCAGTACAAATGTTTAACGGTATTTAGACGTTTTCAGAGGATCTGTGTGTGTGCGCGTGTGAGAGATGACTTGCTTGAGCTCCTCCGCAGTCTCTTATGGCTGTTTTGTAACAGGACTTTGTGGACACCCTGTAATGTGTCCGACATTCAATGAGCTGGAGNAAAAAAACACAAAGCAGAAGCTTTACCGAATGGAGGTGATGGTCGTCAGCGCTCTGGGACGTGACCCCGGGTGAAGGGCGCTAAAATAATAATAATCCTTGCATTTGATATAGCGCTTTTCACGTCGGGCGGACGTCCCAAAGTGCTTATGTAAGTCGTTGAAGTTGCTGTCTTTGAGGTGATGGTGAACCCGGCGGTCGTGTAGAGAGTAGGAATGGGGCAATGAACAAGAGAAGGTCTTCTAATAACCCATTGCATGATTCTGCTAAGACTCAAGGCACTGTTAAAACCCAGCTCAATCCTCCGTTTAAAGCAAAGGAAACCACGGGTCCCTGTAATTAATATTTCCGTCGAAGAGTCACCTTTATGCTTATTGAAACCTTATCACTTTTATTACCATGAACAATTTTTAATTAAGATATTCTGTGGCTATACGGTTCATTTTGCTGCATTCAACTCATTATCATTGTCATAACAGCTGTCACAATGCATTATGATTTTAAAAGGGTTAATGTAGAGTCTTTGCCATGAAATCTTACTAGACAGAGCACCAATAAAAATTGAGATGCACGTTATTTGTCGAGATATTCCACCCCGGTTACAGATTTAATTCTATTTAAGTCTGGACCTTGCATTCAGACAGACCTGAGAAATTTGCTAAATTTTCAAAAAGCTTCCTTAATTTGGAGCCCGTTTCTCTGCAAAGTTTCTTTCAAGGAGTGCGGAAAGCTACTTCAATGCTGAGATAGAAATCAACACTTCCAGGCGCTCTAAAATGTGACACAAAGTCCTGCAGTTGAGTGATTAGAGCACTTGCCTCACAAGCGGGAGGACCTGGGTTCGATTCCCGGGTGGGGCGAAACCTTAGGCGACATTTCTTACTCCACAAGCCTCTGTTTATCTAGCAGTAGGTAGGAGCCTGATTGTTAGTCGACTGGTTGATTGTTTTCCGGTGGTAATAATCCCTTAAAAAAATAATAATAGTAATTTGGTCACTCAATCCATGACTGTCTCCAAGCCATGGGTCTGTACCTCTCAGCCCTTTCAATCAATAATTTGCTCGTTCCCCCTTTACGTTAAACCTTCAACAAATGCATTGCTCTGTTATTATTCCTTTCATTGCTTTTTTTTCCCAACAAATTCCTCCATTCCTCGTATTTTCCTCTCAGTCATTAAACCTTCAGCGCATCTAGTTCTGCGTCTCTGCTGCTTTGATATCAGCCTGGCCCAGTGGTAGCACTCTCTCTCTCTCTCTCACACATCTAATTCAGAAGGTTGTGGGTTCAAGCCCCCACGCCAGGACTTGGAATTACATAGTCTAAGCTGACGCCACAAAGCAGCACTGGGGGGGGGGGTGTTGCGTTGTCGGAGGTGCCGTTCTTCGGTTGAGATGTTAGTCTAATTGCAGCATCCTAACACACGCTCAGCTCAACGCACACTGCGAATCAGACCTATGGTCCAAATATAGTATGCATAGAGTTTGAACTAGCAACACCGGATGGCACCCGATGACATCTCCTTTTACCCACTAGACTGTGATGAGGGCTTTTAACGAGATATTTGGTGCTTCTTATTCTAATCGTTGCGTAGCGATAAAGGTGAGAGGTTTGGCATGAATTATTCATACATTGTCTGACCTTCTTTACAAGTCATTAACATAATTTAATTAATTGAGGTGTTTGCTGTGTTCTGGAATTAGACGTCCAATTGCCTCGCATTATCTATGGCTGTGTTTGTGACAGCTGTGACCCTATTTTCTTATACATGTATGGAGACGGATTACATTTTTTTTTATTCCCAAAGATTCTCATTATGGTTCTCTGCAAGTGGAATGTGATCTTTCAGCCATGACAGTTTGGAAATAATTATTTCATGGCTTCGGCCACTTTTTCCTTTCTTCGCACCTTCCTCGACTTCATGGTTCTCAACCGCACTGATGAAACCCTTCATGCGCCAGGATGTTCCTTTCTCTTGTGGTAAGCTCCTACCTCACTCCTCTGCCCACCTGCTCCGCTCGACTATCTCTGGCTCCCTGCAGCACCGCTGCCCTCTGCGATTACACCGTCTCACCTCCGGAACATTCCCCTCCAATTCTCTTCAAAAACTAAAAAATAATGATAATAATTTGCTCACTCGATCCGTGGCTGTTTGTGGCACGCTGCCGTGTGCAATTGGCTGCCCCGTTTTGCCCACAAAATATACAGTAAATTCCATTTGCAGTATAACCTGTGAAGCGCTTTGAGACGTCTCGAAGACGTGATGAGGCGCTTAATCAAATGCAAGGATTACTATTACTATTATTATTATTATTGATGTTCAATCAGCTGTCCTCACGAGCCAGTGAGTTGGAACTCAGACCTGGGGAAGAGGGAAAGGCAACAGTGCTCTGGGTGAGATAACACCCTTATCTCACCATGGGATTTAATTTGAACCCTCGGCTCCCTGCACACAAGCACGTCCATCATCACGTCCCCAGCGAGTCCACATTGCAGTCAGAACCATTCTCTAATGATCTCTTAGCACCGCAAGCACTATCATTATCCCAAATCTCAAATACCATCCACAGCACCTGGCAAATTGCTCATGTTGTTGTTTTACACACAAGACCTTGCTCAACAATATTTTCAAATCTTGGTTGCAACAAGAAGTTGATTTGGAGAATATTTTCTCTCTTTGCCGCGGATTATTAACCCTTATGCAAGCTTTTCTTTCCAGATGGTTTATCTCATCGTTAATCTGCGCGCAGCAAAGTCCCGCAAACAGCATTGAAGAGAATGACCAGATTTTTATCTGGGAGAGAGAAAGTCCCATCTCTTTTCCAATAGCGCCACAGGATCTTTAATGTCCAACTGAACCGGCGGACGGGTCCTCAGTTTGAATGTTTCTTCTGAAGGACGGCACCTCTGACAACATAACGTAACCCCAATATTGCATTAGAGTGCGAAGTAGACAATGAGCACAAGATCCGAATGTTAGATTGCAACCTTCTGCCTTAGAGGTGAGAGTCAGACTAATCCACCTGGAGCCCTGTAGCTCAGTGGTTAGAGCACTCGCCTCGCAAGCGAGAGATCCGTGTTGATTCCCGGCAGGGTGAAACCTTGGGCAAGTTTCCTTACTCTACACGCCCGATAGTAATCCCTTGAGGGAAAAAAAACAATGATAAAATTGTTCGCTGCAATCCACGACTGTTTGCGGGGACGTCTCGAAGTCGTGAAAAGCGCGGTATCAAACGCAAGGATTATTATTTATGTTCTTCAATTTCTTTTTGCTTGAAGAAAGCGAGGATTTGATGTCTTCTCTATATCTGAGGCAGACTGCCTTGTTTGGATGAGCTTAATCCAAATGGGCACTGATTGAAAAAAACGAACACTGTGAGGAACATTTAAAATAGGGCTCAGTGAAATCTGCCCTGAGGAAGGGAAATGCTTAGTCCAAAAACAAATCTGTGGCATATATTGTTAAATGCATGAGGATCTGCTACTTACGGATGTAATATTGGGATTTATCACCATTGACGATGTGAGGGAGCATCATGGAATTTTTTACGATTTTTAAAATAATTAAAGCTTCCACATAAAAAGTTGACAGCCAATTTTACCGCGACAGATAAAAATGTGTCAAATGTGTGTTCAGCAATGCGCTTGTGTAGTCATAAAACAATAATAACATGCATTTGGATCGCGTCTTTCATGTAAAGTAAACGCCCTGAAGTGCTTTACAAAAATTGACTTGAAATGAAAGTGGAAGTTATTATGTAGAGAGTATGCAGTTCGTGGCATTTCACCGTCGCACATCAACAGGGCCTGTCGAAGAAATTAAAGCAGAAAGGTTCAACTTTTGAGGCAATTTGCCTTGTGGGGTTATTGTTCAATGTGGAGGGGAAATAATAATAATAATAATTGCTTTTGATATCACATCTGGAGGACGTCTTATAATAATAGTAATAATCCTTGCATTTGATATAGCGCTTTTCATGTCGGGAGGACGTCCCAAAGCGCTTCACAGAACACACTGTAAAGTGAATTGACTGTATATTTGTGGGTGAACGCGGCAGCCAATTGCGCACAGCAATGTCCCACAAACAGTCGTAGATTAAAAATGACCAATTTATTATTGTTTTTTGGTTTTGGAGGGATTATTATTAGGCTCTGTGTGGAGTAAGGAAACTTGCCCAAGGTTTCGCCCTCTGCCTGGAACTCGGGTCTCTCACTTGCAAAGCGTGTGCTCTAACTACTGCGCTTCAGGACTCCACGTCTTAAAGTGCTTCACAAAGGGAATTACTGCAAACTGCAGAGACTGTATTTTGTGGACGAACATGGCAGCCAATTTGCACACAGCAGCGTTCCCCACGAACAGCTGTGAAGTGAAGGACCATGTTTTTATCTGGAGGATTGTTGGCCTTGATGCAAGGATTACCATTTATCTACTGTTTGTTTGTAAGCCAGGTGTATACTCCACCTGCTCATGAGGAACTTTTAAATGTAGCCTGTAACTCGCAGGGCATCCATCATTCCAAAGATAATCCGCCGAATCTCCCGAGTTACATTATGCATCATAACGTACGAACAAGTATATATTCGCCCACAAAAAACACACTTTCCAATGTATCCTGTGAAGCACTTTGAGAAGTCTCAACGACGTGATAAGGTCCTATGTCAAATGCAAGGATTATTATTGTTAATGCATTAGATTATTATCCCCCCACAGATCACCTCAAGAAAGATTACAGAGGTTTATATAGGTTATTTAACAAGCACATCTGTTAAAAGTCCTTGAACAACTCGACAATAACTTGCATTTTACACAACGCTCTTCACACGGGTGAGCTTGTGGGAGCGCTGAACCGAACAGATAACAAACAGGCTGAAACTTGTTACCTGTTATCCGCCGGCCTTTATTGTGACAACTTTCACACTTGTTGAATTCCGCGGTTTGACTTTGCTTTCAGTGCTGGTAAGTGACTTTTGGAAGATTGCTTTCCACAGACAGTCAATCTTTGCAGAATTGCCTTCTCCCTCTTCCCCCGTCTCCCATTAAACGTGGCTCCTGTTCATCCCTCATTACTGCAACACTGGGAGCTCTAAGGAAGGATTGAAGATGATGCTTTGATGGATGTTTTGAATCTGACTGACCCTGGGCATCAGCGAGGATTTTCTTTCTTTAATAATTAAGTTCATAAGGTCTTCACCACTATAGATCGCCCCAGGGGCTACTTAAGCACTGTAGCAATTTTGTGAAGGCTGCGTTTATCTACTTCAATGGATTTTTATTGTTCAATGCTGGTCTTGTCATTTGAAGGAAGCTGGGGAGTTAGAGAAAGGAATAACTTGCCTTTTGTTTTTTTTTTTGCGTAGTGGTTCGAACACTCGCCTGCCAAGCGAGAGGACCCAGGTTCAATTTCCAAGCAGGGCGAAACCTTAGGCAAGTTTCCCTACTCCACGCGCCTCTGTTTACCCAGCGGTAAGTAGGAACCCGGTTGTTAGTCGATTGGCGGATCGCTTTCCTGGGGGTAATAATCCCTTCAAATTAATAATTTGGTCACTCAATCCACGACTGTTTTGTGGGGAACGCTGCTGTGTGCAATTGGTTGCCGCCTTTCGCCCACAAAATACAGTCCATTCACTTTACGGCGCTTTGAGACGTCTCAACGACGGCACTGTATCAAACACAAGGATTATTATATTATAAATGACGCACCTGAACGTATACTCATTAGTCCTATCAGTCAGGCTCTGGTGACTTGGCAGCACATCATTCAGTGACAGGCACAATAGGCTCACTGTTACTGCAAGGCGATGCTCAGACAGGATGGAAGCAGACAGTTCTAGATGGGTTTGGGCCACTCACTCTTTCAGGTTCAGAGCTTGGAAGTGCTCGGAAATGAAAGAGCTTATTGTAAGGCGCTGCTCACGTTCCAGACATTGGATTGAACACCGAATCCAGAGTGACATTTTTGCACTGTGTTTATTTTTGTCATCTCCTCCCGTTCCCCCAAGTTGCATTAAATGTTAAATTTCACACCCTCTTCCCCCTGTCATCTGTTCCCCGATTATTTTTATTTATTTTTTCCCCTTCGCCTCCCATTAACATCACTTCACCGCTGTTATTCATGCAGGCTGCCACCGCAAAGTGATTGTTTGCTTAACCTCCTGTGCGTGTTATTTTTCAGCTTCTATTTTACACGGGGGCATAAATAAATAAATAGAAAAAAAATAATCCTCGTATTTGACATTGCACCTTTCACGTCAAGAACAGCTTAAAGCGTTTTGCAGAGTTTCTGTGTGTTTGCCGGTGAATGCAGCAGTGTATTTGCATGCGTCAGTGTCCGACAGGCAACCGTGAAGTCAATGAGTAATTTGCCTTTAGGATTGTTGGCCAGGGCACCAGGAGAGACTCCCTTCTTTATTTCAAGTAGGTCCGTGGATCTTTAATGTCCCCTGAACAGGACCTCGGTTTAACATCTCATCCGATAGATGGTACCTCCGATACTGCGTCACCCTCGACTGTGAGCGAACTGGGCAAATTTTCGCTCCCTTGTCCCAGGAAGGGCGGTATTCCAGCAGACCAATATCACTCGTACTTTCCTCCAGTCAATCTCCTTTTCCTAATGAGGAAACGACCTGAGCTTATTCTCCGAGCTCTACTGTCTCAGCCACTGTTCTTTGCCGCGCCGTTTCACTGTTCGCTTTGAAGCTCTTCAATATTGTCACATTTTGACATTCCTGGCGTCTGAGTGACTGAATAACAGTCAATTAAATGAATGTGGAAATGCGTACTGTTGACTCATGGGAGAGCTCGGAGACATCAAACCACGTTTGGCGGATTAACAGATAAAAACGGAGGTTTTGAAGATGAATAGAAACCTGCAGAATCATCGCGTAAACGTGGTAGCTAGGATTGTGCCTTTCCTCCACGAATCTAAACGTTTAGCGGAGATAATTCTCCGGTGCTCAGATTGATTGCTGACCTCTCTTTGGGTGGTGGCAGTCAACTATTTGGCCATCTGCTTCCAGGGGAAGGGAAGGGAAATGGTTTTAAACTCAACAAAACTGCCACACTCACCTTTTGCCTCCAGTCTACAAACAACGGTTGCAGGAATAAACATTTTTTGATACTCTTTCATCACATCGGCGAGTGATAAAAATATAGTACTCAAAGCCCTTCACAGGATTTGCTGTAACGTGCAGTGGCTGTGCATTTTGTAGGTGAAACGCGGCAGCCAATTTGCGCTCAGCAATGTCACTGAAACAGTCATGAAGTGAGCGACTAGTTTTGTTGGGGGATTGATGGCCAGGACCCAGAGATAGAGGAACTTCCTTCGCTTGTGGAATAGCACCTTGAGATCTTCCACAGACATTCTGAACAAGCAGATGGGATGAGCCAGGCTGATACCTTTTCAGCCTTACGTTCACCATCTTTGCTAAGTCCAACACCTTTAGGGAGATTTCTCAACGACGCGATAAGGCGTTATATCAAACGCAAGGCTTATCATTATTACTCGAAAGCTAGGTTTCCGTATGCGTCTGGTTGACTTAGAAAGCAATGTAAAGCGTTGTTTCGCTGTACATTCTGTGATCCATATTGCCTCAAGACAAGAAGAGGGCAGTGTCAGCGTGCGCCAAAATTGATTCTTATCACACTTGATTATTTGGTTTCTGATCGATGATGTTACTGTGAGATCTGCTGGCTGTTTAGCGTTGGCGTGTGGTGAGAGGTTATAGCTGCCCGTGAACTATATTTTGGAAGCGAACAGCAGTGTGATGCTACGTTGGAGGAGTTCTGGTCTGTGTTTGAGAGAAACACATTTCTGCACCTTGGAATGAATTTATTTCAGATCAGCAAATGTCTCTCTGAGGGGCTCATATGAAAAATGAACAAGTCTCCCAGATATTGTCACGCGTTCAAGTCAAGCAACGCTACATTCAGTCTTGCTCCCTCCATTCTCTGGATCTCAATCCCGGAGTCCCTCCCACTCACTCGTGCTCTCCCTCCCGCTCCTCAATCCAAGAACCGTCTCAAGACCCACCTCTTTGACTACACTTTCAGTCATCTTTCCTCTCCCCAACCCTCACCGGGCTCCCACCCCCAGTTCGGGTGCCCAGGCAAGATTAGATAAGCTCCTTGGGATGTTCTCCTGACGTAAAAGGTGATATTTATGATTAAATTTGTGTTGTATTTTGCAAAATGCACTTTTCTCTGTAGCCTTCCTGTTGTGATTTTTGCTGGTGCATCAATATATTTTAGCCTCGCCTCACATTTATTTACATTTACAGTCTATAAATCCCACCTCTTTAACTGCGATTACGATCACCTCCCTCCTTTGTCTCCCTTGCTTGGCGATCAATTCTGGCTCTGTCGAGCCCTTTGAGACACTAACCTGTGTGGTAGAGAGTTGTACGGTTATGACTTGTTCCTTTTTTGCCCCTCTCCCTCCCTCTAGTGAATAATAATAATAATAATCCTTGCATTTACACCGACTTACACTCACACCCGGAGTGGAGCCTACACTGCTAAATCTGCACGTGTAAGAAGTCCAAGTGCTTATTTCACTCCTGTTGCATTTGCGATCTGTCCACAGAGAGTGCAGAGCTGTGTAGGCTTCTCAAACAGCGAGACTCCAGTGTACCAGTCTCCCTGTGTTATGTGGATTAACATTTGACTCCCCAAACTGCTGTCAATTCAAGTCAACACTGCCTAACGAACCGTCTGACTTGATAGCCACACCAGTGGGTCAGTCTGCCCTGAGAGAGCCACACTAGTGCTTTCCAGACAGACCCTGTTACTTCCTCAGCTAGAAATGTGGAGAGGACTGATATCTTTAACCCGTGTCAGGTTGCAAAAGCTGAATTTGAGCTTTGAACAGGATAAGCGGCTGGAGCAACTGAAGGCCAAGTGTCAGTCGAGAGGAGGAGGCAAAGACCAACATATATACATGTACCTTTGTGCGGTGTTTCTGCCTATTTTAATCACTCGGTGAACAATTGAATGGGTTACGGGCCACGATCTTCCTGAATCGTAGAGACCTCAACATCGCAAGTTGCTCTCGACCATCCACATAATACAGTTCGAGAATGTTCTGGCTTGTGCTTCTGGACGTCCCAAAGGGTAATGAACTGGTGGAACAGGTAGCCAGGAAGAGTGGTTGAGATAACAATATATATATATATTTATATAGCGTTCCTCACGCAGTGTAGAATTGCAAAGAGCTCGACCAGGACACTAGGACTTGTTTTAAAAGGCATCTTGTATCCCAGAATCTGTAAACGTGTTTTGCGTCGGAAACTGCACTGTCCACTTTTTACTCTCCAATGTATCCCGCGTCGTAAAGTAATCGGAAAGTTTTCAAAGGCAAAGTACTTTGCTTGATGCACTGGGAAGCGATTGTGGCGAACAGGAGGTGGTAAATAGCTTCGAATTGCGAATGTCAATTCAGCCGTCTTGGGAGTTTACAGAGAACGATGGAGCCGGGAGAAACAGAGAGGGAGAAGAGGAGAGGGGTTTGGAAATACAAAATTGTCACTGAGATTAATTGTGGGTAGGCGAACGGATGAGGGGAGAAAACATGTATAAATGCTATCGCAAAGTGGCCATGCGTTTTCCATAGATGTTGAAAGAGAGGATAAAAATATTGTTTTCTATTCGGCAAGTGATTTATTGAGAACACGCTCACTTATTGAAGCGATGCCAGTGTCTCATAACTATTCATACGCCTTCTCTTTTCGGTTGATTTATTTTGTGTCAGCGGGACTTGGTTTTTTGGGGTTGACAATATCAAGTCGAGCGGCCAAATTTCCCTGCGTTTGGGAGAAAAAAAAATGCGCGCCTACACTGGGGCTCCGGGTTTTGCAAAGTTTCCAAGCGAGGAAGCACGGCACTGGAAGAGCGCTTGCAAATTCTTTACTTCTTTACCACGGGGATCTTTACCGTTCCTCAGTCTTCATGAAGAACAGCAACAATTTGCATTCCTTAGCCCTTTCTACGTCCTCCCAATGTGAAAGGCTCTATATTAACGGCCAGGGTCCAGTTTATGCTGTTCTTGGGAAAATGGCAAGCTTTCCCGCTCGTTTCTTTTTTTCTAACTGGAATCTTGAATAATGCCAATTACATTTCATTTTGCTCCATTTTCATTTCTGTTCGATCCAGAGCCCACAAGGTCGAGGTGCGTCAAGGCACTTTGCAGGGTTTTACTGTGACGTGCGAGTGACTATGCCTCTGTAGGCCAACGCACCAGCCAAATCGCACGCAGCGAGGCCCCACAAACAGCCTCAAGGCCGGCGATCGATTTTACTTGGAGGATTGTCAGCCAGGACGTTGGGAAAATAACTCCCTTCCCGGTTATAAAGAAAGAAAGGTTTTTAATCATCGATTCGACGCGGAAATAACACAGACACAGCGACACCGTGTAAAACGGCACCTGTGCGTTCAAACTGATGGCTCAGAGGCTGCGTTATAATTAGTTAACTCTTACGTGGTAGGATTTAACAGCAAATCGTTTTACTTTATAGCGTTAACGCGTAAAGCTGGGCTCTATGTGAGTTTGCTCAGCTGTTGCCGTTTGAGGAGAAAATAGAGAGCAAAGGGGATTCTGCTCTGTGCGCGTTGGGAACTGGAATGGTTTGCGTTCAAACAATCGAAGGGTAGTTTTCCGCTGCCTTTTCATCTGCCGGTTTTCAGCTGGTAGTTAGAAAGGTCCATTCGTTGCATGTCGTCCCCACATGAAAAGGCAGTGTTGGACGGACGGACGCACTTTGCGGAGTTTCTTAATGTGACAAAAGGAAGCAGAAATCTCTCTCAGTTTCCCTGAGGGACTCGGATTTCAAATGGCTTAAACCAGACATTGTGGGGGGGGGGTTCGAATGGCATTCCTTTGATGGCTGCACAATTACGCCTATAAAAATAACCCTTATCGAATGCGCTGTTTCTGTGCAATTATGCGGTTTTATTGTGCAATAAAAACGTTTGAAGTTGACAACTCGGGCAAAGAGCCTACATCTGCTGCCTTGACTGTCATCATCCAGACATCGGGCGAGTCTGATGCCAAATGTTTTCAGACAAGGATTCCACTTTCCACTCGGTTCCTCTGGTTGCCCATTCTGCACGGCGCTCGGCGATTGAGATCGTGTGGCCTTTGCTGCATAAAATGGCCCGTCGAGTTGAGCTGAGAGCTTCAGACCGGCTGAGGAAGACCGAGGAGACATGTCATGACTGATTCAGGATCGACGAGTAAAGGTGTGTGTGTGTCTTGGTGTCTCGGGAGACTGATTGAGGTTTTTGAAATAATAAAGGAATTCGATAAGGTGGATACAGAGAAAGTAATTCTTCTGGTGAGCAGGGAGAATCCAGATCAACTGGGGCATCATCTTCAAATCAGAGCCAGGCCATTTAGGAGTGAAATTAAGAGGTGGATTTTCACTCAAGGATAATGGAAATCTGGAACTCTCTCCCCTATAAGTTTGTGGATGCTGGATCCATTCACATTTCAAGACTGTAGTGGATAGATATTTGTTAGGTCAGGGTATGAAGGGAGATGGGGTAAGAGCGGGTAATTGGGGTTGAGGTACAGATCATCTTGTAGCATGGTGGAACAGGCTCGATGGGCTGAATGGCCTACGCCTGTTCCTACGTTTCTATGTTAGGAGCAGCTTATAGAGGCAGAGCCACACTTTGTTTGTCAGCCATTCTGAGTTGGGTCGTACGTTCCCTCTTTAAGCCTGGCATTGAAATGAGCAGATCTTTAACGTCCACCCGGACAGGCAGATGGGACCTGGGTTTATCATCTCATCCGAGGGACGGCACCTCCGACAATGCAGTGCACCTCCGACAGCACTGCGCTGGAGTGTCAGCCTAGACTGTGAGCAGTCTACAGTCCCATAAACAGTCGTGGATTAAGTGACCAAATTCTTCTTTTTTTTCAAGAAATTATTACCCCCCCGGAAAGGCGATCCCGCCAATCGACTAACAACCGGTTCCTGCTCGCTGCTGGGTAAACACAGCCGTGCGGAGTAAGGAAACCTGCCCAACATTTCGCCCCGGCCAGGAATCGAACCCAGTTTCCTCTCGCTTGCGAGGCGAGTGCTCCAACCCCTGAGCTACAGAACTCCATTATGCAAGTAACTGACATTCGGTCTGTCCCTCCGAAGGAAGGTTTTAATCTCCCGCACCAAAGGAAAGCGCCCAGCTGCTGTGTCTGCTGTTAAATCACCCACAAGGTCTCGAAACCCAGATGAGGGCCCTCAGTACATCTGTGCTAATATGGGCTGTTCAGCATGTGAGTGCCACTGTAACACACAGCGAGCAGGGAAATGGTTCAATCTGAGGGGTTTCTGCACAGACCATTCACTTTAAAAGCGTTTTGGCCAAATGTTGGGTTTCCGTAAAAACAAGTTGTCCGTTCTTGTTCTTTACAGGGCCCAAATACGCCAAAAACTCAGATGAAAACTGCAGCATTTCATATTGAGTCACACGATGATAATTGTTACTCTGCAATAGGGACAGGAGTAATATTACTACGACTGCTACTAATAACAATCCTCGTGTTTGACTTAACCCCTTATCGTGTCGTTGAGGCGTCAAAAAGCGCAACGCAGGATACATTGTAAAGTGGGTTGACTGTGTATTTTGTGGGCAAATCAAATATAATAATAATTAGGACATCATTAATAATAATTCTCGGGTTCGATACAACGACTTGCACATCAGCGGGAAAACTCAAAGCGCTTCACAGGATTTTACTGTACAGTGTAGTGACTGGGTATTTTTGCAGGCGAACGCAGCAGCCTTTTTTTGCGCCCGGCAATGTCCCACAGACAGTTGCGAAGTGAATCAGCAATTTTTTTTCCTGGGGAATTGTCGGCTTGGGGTAAGGATACAGTCGGAAAGAATCATGCATTGCGTCGGATGTGGAGCAATCTCTGAGGCAGAGTTAAATGCTTCGGGAGCATCCTTTTGTTTCCAGAAGATATGTATAACGTTTTATACCACTCCACGTAACCGCAGCTCACACCCCACCATCCCATTCACCGGGCGCTCTTGCTCCTAACCCACTTCGGAAAGAACTGCTCAGGTTTTTTTTTCTCTCTCTCTCTGTGAAATAATTCACTCGAATTAACGTACAAGTAGGTCAGCAAAATGCAAAAGGTGCCATTGGATGATTCGCCAGAAATAGGGCACTTCTTCCAGACTGTTTTAATTCAGCTTTCAAAATGTCACGTCCGCTTTGTCCGTGCTCGCGGGCAAAATACACAGTCACTACGCTGCAAAAGAAAGTTGTGTGAAGTGCTGTGAAGCCTCCTCCGGTGGAGCGAGGCACTATATCAAATGCACGGATTATTATTACTAAAGACTTCTCACCTTCTTACACGATGTTTGTTATAAAACTCACTCTGGTTTCGGTCACTGCCATTTTAAGGTATAGTAATCCTTACGTGTGATACAGCGCCTTATCATGTTGTTGAGACGTCTCAAAGCACTTCACAGAACATACTGCAAAGCGAATTCACTGTACATTTTGGGGCGAAAAGTGGCAGCCAATTGCGCACAGCGGCGTCCCCACAAACGGTCATGGATTGAGCGAATTATTATTATTGTCCTCTCGACATGAAAGGCCGGGGCCAAACATAAGGAGTGTTATTCTTATTATTCTGAAACGGAAAAATAAAAGGCCCTTTGACTGTTTATGTCTCGGTTGCTGCTCGAGAGAAGGCAATTGTCTCTATCCACACTCATTACATCTCACAATCTTCAATCGACTGGTCTGGGTTTCTTAATGATGGACCAATGTTCTAAGCAGAGCTTTGATATCTTTTTTTTTTGTTCCTCGAGCCTGAATTCTCTGCGAAACATTTCAGCTTCCTAATCCTGTTACCTCCTGGCGCTGTGATGTTCCTACGCGTGTAATTAGTGTGAAGGATTGTACAATGTTTTACAATTATTTTTAATGTGGCGTTGGTTCGTAAAGCGCAATAAACCTGAGAAGAGTCAATTATTCACATTTTATTTTAAATTTATATGAAGCAAACGGCTTGGATTACAGTGAAAGCTGTTTTGTTCTGGCGGGGATGGGAGCTGGGGTGGGGGGAGTGGGGGGTAGAGAAGTGATGGCTTTTCATCACAAACAGAGAAGATGAATTTAGAAGCTTAAAGGGATTGTAGGGTTTTTAATGTTTGTTGTTAAAACGAGTTCCTCAAACACACGGTTTTGAGAAGCTGCTTTTGTTCCCCTCCAGTAATCCACTATTGCTATAATATGATCATCCAACTCGTCCCTCATCTCCCCCTCCCTCTAGTTTTGTGGAGTCCCGTGAGCATTAGTCGTTAGAGCACTCGCCTCGCGAGCGAGAGACCTGGGTTCGATTCCCCGGGGGGTGAAACTCTGGGCAAGTTCCCTTACTCCACCCGCCTCTGTTTCCCTCGCGGTAAGTAAGAACCCGGTTGTTAGTTGAATGGCGGATCGCTTTTCTGAGGGTAATAATCGGGTAACTCAATCCCCGGCTATTTGTGGGGACGCAGCTGTGCGCAATTGGCTGCCGCGTTTGGCCCACAAAACATACAGTCAATTCACATTACAGTGTATTCTGTGAAGCGCTTTGAGACAGCTCACTGATGTGATAAGGCGCTGTAATCAAATGCCAGGATTATTATTATTATTATCAACCGGGTTCTTACTTACTGCACGGTAAACAGAGGTCTGCGGAGTACGGAAACTTGCCTAATGTTTCGCCCTGCCCGGGTACAGTTGGAATTGCGTCTCTGAGCTTCAGTCAGGCGTAGCGGGGTACCAACAGATGCACGTCTGTGACCTACTGAGTCATTTTCGCATTCTCCTTTCTTCTTGTCTTCTCTTGTGCACAGACGCAATTAAAATTTGAGAGAACAAGTGTCAAACAGGGCTTTTAAATTCACCTTCTCCCTTTTGCTCATTGATCCTTCCCTCTCTCTAACCTCTCTCTCTCTCTCTCTCTCTCTCTCGTTCTCCCTGCTTATTGCTCACGTACAAACCATCAGTTTCTGGCAGCACTTTGCCGGCTTTGCTGTCGCCGTAAAAAAAAATGCATCGCTTTAAGTAACTCGCATGCAAATTGCAGCGTTTGATTCCCTTAGACGCCGTTCCATTTTTCCGGCGTTTGCAGCCCCCCAAAAAATAAAAGCTTCGGGTGTGGGGGATAAAGAGCGAGAGAGCGAGAAATGCCTTGAAAGTTGTGTAATCTATCAATTCCAGCAATGCAAAGCAGTTTACGCTGGCCTGGGTAACACATTTACTTGAGGGATAGTGATCATGGCAAGGTGTTCAATTATTGAAGCTAATCAATTGTTGCTGCATTGGATACTGATGCAGCCTTTCAGGGGATGCACCGATGAATCAACTTCTGAGAGAAGTACAAATGAAATTGTTTTTGATGAATGTGCTGTCTCTCGTCTCTTCGGGGAATTCAAAGGACAATCTGCATTCCCCGATTTCAGCATGTTAAGGGTTTAATTACGCCACGGTTCTCTGTGCATCGGGCTCTGTAATATCCAGCGGCGGACAGTTTTGAAGGGTGGGCGCGGTGGCTATACAGTGCACTCGGTGTTATTGTATACTAAACAGCAGCGAGGAAGCAAACGGATTGTATGCCTGTGATCTGGCTTCGCCTCTCCTGAAAAGAGCAAGGGCAGCAAGCCATATGTTGAGAATGTAATTCAGCAAAAGAACAAATGATGATTAGATGCCATTTATAGCGGAATAGGGACCTAATGACTATTAAATCGATTCGAAACTCCCTGCTTAACCACAGATACAGAATGGAAGTGCCTTTCTAACTACACAAGACGTGACCCTTTTCCTATATTTCAAGCAGGCAGGAGACAAACTTGCAGACTTGCTCTCATAATCACCAGGCGCTGTTAACGTGCGACTGAGATTATTTCCTTTGAGAAATCGGGAAACAGAAATAGTTTCCAATTTTTTTTTTTTGACGTCCTCCCCCCCCCGGTTGCAAAATCGTCACAATGAATTCTCTTTGTCACTTCCTACTTTCTAAAGCGTTGTGTTCCACCCATAATATTTTCATATTCATACTTGTATATTTTCGCCCACACCATACACAGTCAATTCACTTTACAGCGTCTCCTGTGAGGTTCATTGAGACGTCTCGGAGACGCTGTATCAAACGTGAGGATTATTGTTATATTATTATTAATAATTGTCACGCCTGCAAGATTGCAGTTGATCTAAACCGCGTCCCACGTGAACACTTTACTGCAGGCTGTTCTTGGTAATTGTTATTAGGCCCATATTCTGCTTTTTCCAGCAGGATTAGTTGAATAACCAAGCTTTGTGGGCTGAAACTCCAGCACGCAGAACCATTCACAAAGCAAGAGGCCAATATCTGCTTGCAGTGTGACGACAAGACCTTGCACTTGCCTTAGTCTGGCTCGGTCGCGAGCACTCTCTCACTTTCTGAGCCAGAAGGTTATGGGTAACAGTATGGGGCGGTTCCACCATCCCCTTGATCTAGAAGGTTTGAATGGGATCCTGAGCACGGTCGGAGACCAGCAGAAGCCATTTATTGAGACACAAGTGAAGATGGTTAACCCTGACCAGGCCATTTACATTGCTACAAATCACTCACATCCACCACACTGGGAACAATCTCAAGCTAACACATAATCAGATCTGCTTCGATGGGCTTTACTCTGTGTATGCTTAAGCAAAGCGATTTGGATGAAATATATCCTTACTCCACACGCCTAATAATAATCCCTCCAAAAACCCAAAACAATAATAAAAAATTGGTCATTTTCAATCTACGACTGTTTGTGGGACATTGCTGTGCGCAATTGGCTGCCGCGTTTGCCCACAAATATACAGTCAATTCACTTTACAGTGTGTTCTGTGAAGCGCTTTGGGACGTCCTCCCGACGTGAAAAGCGCTATATCAAATGCAAGGATTATTATTATTATTATTATATAGTGCCTGTCCCAGGAATCCTGGCAGGTATGTTACCGTACTCTGTACAGAGAGAGAAGGTACTCGTTGATGAATGCCAAGTGACACCGCTTACATTCCCGGTCCGAGGCTCTGTTTCTGGCCTCAAAGCGTCAGGAGAGCGAGAGACGGAGAGCAAGCACTTTTGCCTTTCCCTGAAAACAGTCTTAAACGTTGTGAGTCAGTCCCAGTTTCCACCTCATTGTAGCTACTTTAAAGCCAGTTCAACACCGGTCAAAAGGCACGCCTTCACATCGCAGCTTAAGAAAGAAAAAAACATGCTTTTCTATATTGCCTTGTACGCTGAAAAACCTCAATACACTTTTCTTTGCTTTACGCCCACAACATATACAGTCAATTCACATTACAGTATATTCTGTGAAGCGCTTTGAGATGTTCCGAAAACATGATAAGGAGCTATATCAAATGCAAGGATTATTATTATTATTATTGACAACTGGTGAGAGTTTCTATGGCAACAGCTTGCATATTTATAGGGCCTTTCATATGGGGCAGTGTCTCGGAGCGGTTAACAGTGGCGGAGCCTGACCTGACCCCGGGGGAAAGGTGGAGGTGGCTGTAAGCACGGTCGAACAGGAAGGTCTTCAGTCGTGATCTAAAGGAGGGGTAGGAGGGGGAGCGAGGTGGAGGGATTGGGGGAGAGAGAGAGTCCCAAAGCTTTGGGGCGTAATGACTGAAAGCGCGGCCGTCGATGGTGGAGCAGAGGGCAAACTGTGAACATCGTGGCGCCATTAATCATCAATCAAGCATTGTGGATCTCTCAGTCGGACGGGTCTTTCAGTAGCCACTCTTAACTCCTATTCACGAATAGTTTCAGGGCGAGACTTTGAGAGGACACCCCAGGTTCCTTTTATCTCCACCCGGGGCTTCAACCCACCAACCCTCAGACCCAAAGATAAGCTGAGTTAAGTCATTCAGTTCGGAGTTGAGCCGTGCCCCCGAGCTAAGCATCCAGCACAAACCCAGCCTCATTACCACTGGGACCCTTCCACATTGCAACGCGCAACAGTCGGGCTGCGTTCCGAGCCTACGGCGGGCACATCATGATACTTGTGCAGCTGGTGAACCCTGATTGACTGAACCGCCAGCACTTGCGAGGCAGTTGTGCGGATGTCAGACGATCCGTTTGAATCGTCGCCTCAACATGTGTGCTCGCTCTCCTGCGGGGTCCCTTCTGGCGCGCACTCCGTGTTGACTGAGCGAGAGCGGAATGAAATGTTGTAATTAGATACGTCGCTTTATTGCGTCGAGTCACAGTAATGTTGTGGCTGCCCTCGAAGATTTAATTAACTAATAACTTTTGATGGCACCAAGTAAATGAAGCTATAAAACCTCTCCCGAACTGATCGAACACTGAGCCACACACACACACACACACTGAGCTGTGTTGTCCTTGCGAGTGCAGGGGTTCTTGCTAAGGGTACCCAATGACCATCGATCGCCGGCAAGTGGAGTCCTCGCAGCTCAGCGGTTAGAGCGCTCGCCTGGCAAGCCTGGGTTCGAATCCCGGCAGGGCGAAATGTTGGGCGGATTTCCTTACTCCGCAATAAACCTAATTGGCTGCCGCGTTCGCCCACAAATATACAGTCAATTCACTTTACAGTGTGTTCTGTGAAGCGCTTTGGGACGTCCTCCCGACGTGAAAAGCGCTATATCAAATGCAAGGATTATTATTATTATTATTATTACCTGTTCAAGTGGACGTTTAAAGATCGCACCGTGGAGAGTGGAGTACAGATCAGTTCCTTAACTGCCAGCAAAAAGCAAGGGAAATGATTTGCATTGGGGAATAATGCACTAATTATCAAACTAGATGCAAGTCGTAAATGTGAGTTCAAGGTCAGTCCAAGAGCTTCCGATCCATTTTTTAAAAAAATTTCAATGTAATATTTGCATTTCTCTTACCGACAATTATTATTTAATCTGTCTGCTTCTTTTTTTTTGATCCAGCCCCGTTCCCTATAAACTAGACTGATGTTAGGAGGCAGGGAAATAAAATACTTTTTATGTAGTAATAAATCATGTAATTTGACTTAATGTTGTCACTCCCTATCCTGTCCAAGTTATTTACATCAAAGCCAAGTGCACATTAGCATTTAATTGTGTACTATTTGCTGCCATGGATTATTAGATTTACATAGCGTACACACCAAGATAAAAATTCTGCTGACCGCCCTCTTGACTCCAGTATCTGTCTCCTGACCTATCTGCCCCAGAATCTTAGCCATTCTTTGGTGGCGTCCTGTAGCTCAGTGGTTAGAGGGCTCGCCTCGCAAGCAAGAAACCTGGGGAAGTTTCCTTACTCCGCACGGCTCTGCTTACCCAGCAGTAGCCCGGTTGTTAGTCGATTGGCGGATCGCTTTTCCGGGGATAATAACTCCTTCAAAAAAAATAGTAACAATAAAACTGATCACTCCATCCAACACTGGTTGTGAGACACCGCTGTGCGCAATTGGCTGCCCACNAAAAATAAATATGCAGTCGATTCTCTTCACGGTATATGCTGTGAAGAGCTTCGAGATGTCTCGAAAGACACAACAAGGTGCTGTATCAAATGCAAGGACGATTTATCTTTCCCTTCTCCGCAAACCCCTCACTCCAGCTCGGGTGCCTATCCAGCACTGTGTAGCACTTTGAGACGTCCCCCCGATGCGAAGGCTGCCATACGAAGGCAAATTGTATTGCGTTGCGTCCGCATCTTGCCATGTCAGAGCCCAGATCGAACACGCACAAACTGAACTTAGCTTCGAGGCTGATACTCATATTAATTATCACCACTCTCAAGGGACAGAAACTCTGCTTTCTCAGCCTGATCAGTGGATTTTCCTGCTACTCTTAAAAACCAGGGGAACAAAAAGGTGTAATACTTATAACAAGGTGTACGTTTAAAAGATCATTTCTGTGCTTTTGTTTTCCAAACAAATCTGTGCATTTTTGCAATCACTCCCCCCAAAAATCTGGTCCCTTAATCCACGGCTGTTCGTGGGGACGCTGCTGTGTGCAATTGGCTGCCGCGTTTCGCCCACAAAATACACAGTTAATTCACTTTAAAATATATTCCCTGAAGCGCTTTGAGACATCTCAACGACATGATAAGGCACTGTATCAAATGCAAATGTATTATGATTAACAGCTTGCATTTATATAGCGCCCTTCATGTGGGAGACTGTCTCGGAGCGCTTTAATTGAGCGATGTTTAATTAGGTAGTAAGTGTTATCAACAACTAAAAACGTAGGTATCGTTCTGGAGTGCCCAAGCCTTGGCTCTCGCCAACCTACACCTGATACTCACCACCGCAATTAGGTAAGTAGGGTGTGTCCCTCGAGGGAGAAGAAGGAAGAACGCACCTCATTCCAGACACAAGGATAGTTCAATGCATTAGACAACATAAATACATGGAACTCTCAGTCTTGGTTTGGATCCTATTAAGTCACGGAGACAGGTTTCCACATTTGTCAGGCGCCCGGTTGAACCAAAGGTGCTGGGATAACTCTGAGTGAATTAGTAATAATAATAATAATAATCCTTGCATTTGATATAGCACCTTATCACGTCTTCGAGACGTCTCAGAATATACTGTGAAGTCAATTGACTGTATATTTTGTGGGCGAAACCCGGCAGCCAAATGTCACAGCAGCGTCCCACACACGGTGGGCGGAAAGGTGCGGAAGGTGCGGAGACTTGAGCCGTTGGAAAGTGCCGTCGGGCTGACATACACGATGGGAAGGTGGGGCACCAAACAAACAGTGAGAAGGGCCCGTTGATCTGAAACTGGACCAAAGCTCGAGACAAAAGGAGCGAGTAGAGTAACGACGTTACTGCGTGACATTGTCTCTATTCTATTCCGATTTATCTTGTAACCCAAACGTGGCTTGTACAGGGAGATAGCCTCCGAGGAGAGAAGCGAAAGGGGGGACTGAGCAGCGGGTGGGGGTGGGGGGGAGTGGGGTGGTGGGGGGGGGGGGGTGACTGGCTGCTCTAACCGCGAGGAGCGAATTGTTATCGGTACAAATTGTGCCCAATTTATATTCATGTGGCGCAGGCCTCGATGTGGACTATTAGAAAGCTTTTGTACGCAGACATCTTGGGGCACGGAAAGGGCAAGCAGTCTCGGAAGAGACTCCATTCAGAGATTTCAATTGGTAATAATGACTGTTAATTTGGGCCCTGGCACAGACAAAAGTGATAATCGGGGACGTGAAAGTGGATTGATTAAAAATTCCGAGGTCAAGTCAACCGGCAATTACAATGGGAGGGAGAGATAGTCTCTTAGTTTCTCCCCCTCGCTGCACCTGTCGACGCAATGTGAATGGAAGTACTTACATTTTTTACAGTGTGTTACCAGGTCGAAACACCTGCAAGTGCTTCGCAGGTAATTATCGTCAAGCGCACCACTTCCTCCGCAGGTGAATGTGCCAGCCAGCTCACGCACAAGCACTCATGAGGTCAACGGACAACCTGGTGACCGGCACAGAGTGAAAGCCACAGCCCAGCACTTCTCTTTTCGAGATCTTTAGCCACCGCCACCTGGTTACCGTGGGCCGCACTGGGCTAAGATGCCGGATTAAGAGCTTCGGTCTCTTTGTTGTGCAAATGCTCGATGCTGCCAAATTGATACAGTGGGCAGGGGTTATTGGTGGCAAGGGCTCTTCCTTCCCACTCAGCTTCTGCTACCACCCCTGCAAGCCAAAGCCATGATGGGTGGGGTGGTCCAAGCTGGACAAGCAGCGGGAAAAGATATTCAGGCAATGCCTTCAACGTGCGGTTTCAGCTGGTTAGACTTCAACAGAACCCCAACTCTGGAGTCCCCCAAGTCTTGGTTGTTGGCAGCCTGCGCCCGATACTCCCTGGAATTGGTTAAGAGGGATTTGTCTCTCTTTCCCTCCTTCTCTCCCTCCCAAACCCTGAGCGATGAAGCTGTTCTCTACATCCTACTCGTTGTCCAGCTTGACATCAGTGAACTCAGCACAGAGCAGGGAATCAACCTGAGATGTCTCCATCTGCCTGGCTCAGCAACTCGCTGAATAAACTCAGCGAGCCAACAGGGAAGGTGACCTTTTTTTTTTCTCCCGTTGTTTTTTTTGCTCGCAGCGTTGCGTCTTTCAATGCATCAAAGGTCAGTTTTATGCTCCAAATCTCCTCTGGATTTCACGATCCCTCGGAGACTCCATTAACTTTTACGAGATACAACTTCCTAAGACTCCACAGCCGTTTAAATGTCTTGCTTTGTTTCCACTTGCACACTTTGCCATTTAATAAAAAAAAATGTGTTGCTATCACTTAAAGCGCTGCGTCTGAGAATTTGGGATCGAATCATTCTTTTTCTACCCAGCCTCTTATTTCCCCTGACCCCTTTTTTCTTTACAACCAGCGCAGAATGGAGATTCAAATTTGCAGCCTCTCAAACTGGGAGATGCAGAAAAATATTCCACTGGAGCATCAGCTGTTCCAATGGCAATTTATTTTTCATAATGGTATTGGATGTTTGGGTTAATTTGTCTTCCTCCATATCTTTCCGTCCCAAGACCTGCACCTTTTGATGTTTAAAAGGGGGAAGTTATTTGACTTTGTAAGGTCGAGCCGCCGCAATGTGCGCGCAGAACAAAAAGGCGCTTTAAGGTCAATCTATTCAGTCTCTCCGAGTGATCTGTCACCCATTCAAGCGATTGTATTCTAGGGGAAGTGCGAAAGAGGAGACCTACATGTATGAGTCTATGTACTGCGGAGGGCATGGCTTGTCAATAACATGAGGGTAATTATAAGAGTGACACCCAAGAGATGGCCACTGTTCAATGAAAATATCGATGCGCTTCCTATATTCTTCTGATGACCAAAAAGGCAATCAAAATGGGACACATTAGCCCTTGTTATGAAAGACAGAAATATGTTCAACTTGGTCCCTCTCCAGCTAAACTAATGTTCCTCTGGCCTTTTTGGTATTTTAATTTTCATTAATAAATAATGCAATAGATTTCTTGAACATCAGACCTTTTTGATCTAATTAAGGGCTGAAAAAAGGGCTGTGTTGCCAAATACGATGGGAGGCAAACTTTAGAAGGCATTAATTAAATAAATGAAAGAAGAACTGTATACTTTACACATAAAATATACAGTCAATTCACTTTCCAGTATATTCTGTGAAGCGCTTTGAGATGTCTTGAAGATGTAATAAGGTGCTATATCAAATGCAAGGATTATTATTATTAGTATAAACAATGCGCAGGAAGCTTTACCTGTTTTCAGCCCTTAACCAGCTCCTAATTCATTCTCTTTCAATGAATAAGTTGCAGAGCCATGCTAGTGTATGTGAAAGGAAGGGTTGTGATGACAAAGGTGGCTTATTCACCAGATAATAATTATTATAATCCTTGGCATTTGACTTTCCTTTTCAAAAAACACTTGTGGATCCCAAATTTTCTCTTGAACTCAACCTTAAGGAACTGTCCTTAAAGCGTAAGGTCTTCCAGATCTTTGGAAAAATTCTCGCACTCACTATTACTTTGGAAGTGCCTTATCAAGTCCTTGAGACGTGTCAAAGCACATCACAGGATTGTTCTGCAGGGTGCAGTCACTGTGTGTTTGTAAAGCAAACCCAGCAGCTGGTTTGTACATAGCAATGCCACCCTAACGTGATGGGTGAGGGTTAAATACAAGTTGTTGCTTGCTTTTTGGTCCATTTATTTGTTGTTAGAAGAGTGAAAGCCGGTGGCGTCATCGGTAGGTTGGGTTTGGGCTGAGGAAGTCATTCAGTCTGACAAAGCTGAATTAATGCTTCTGAATACACTGCCCAATTGCAGGAGAACCTTAGGTTAATGACTGCATCTCCGCTGATGTAAATTCTGCTCCCCCCCCCCCCCCCTCACCCTCCACACTGACAGCCTCAGTAATCTTTCCAGCTTGTAATGTCAGCAGTGTTCAGCGTTTAGACAAAAATAAGCATTTTCGAAAAATCAACTGCTGTAAATTACGAAAAAAAGGACGAACGTTAAATTCCATTCTTTAACTTCACTACTTTTTAAAATGAAATCACATTCTTCTCGGGTCCTGTGCCGTCTTATGTTTCCAACGGATCATAGAAAATTTACAACAAAGACAACTGCATTTATATAGCGTCCTATAAAAGAGTTAGCCATTCAATCCCATTCACCTGTCTTTCTCTCACAACTCTACGAATGACTTCTTTTTTTAGATACCTAATCCCCTCTTAAAAGGGGATTAGGTATCATTGCTGTGCGCAATTGGCTGCCGCGTTCGCCCACAAATATACGATCAATTCACTTTACAGTGTGTTCTGTGAAGCGCTTTGGGACGTCCTCCCGACGTGAAAAGCGCTATATCAAATGCAAGGATTATTATTATTATTAAAAGGTAATATGGTTTCTGCCTGGATCATTGATAGGGCATTACGTACCCAAACAACTTAGTGCAAAATAAAATCCTTTGAATCTCCTCTTTTGGTCCCTTATCTTAAATTGATGCCCTCTAGTCACTGATTCATTGACCGGTGCCAATCTACTCCAGCAAGAACCCTCAGCATTTTACAGACCTCTATCAGGTGTCCTCTCAGCCTTCTCTATTCCAATGTAAACAGGACCAATTCCTCTTGTTCTGCTCGTGAGCTCTTGTACTGTAAGTTTCTCTATATAACAGCATCAGAGTGGGAGATGTGTAGATTGACTAAGAACAGGAAGGATAAGTGAGTATCAGTGGAAAGCTCTGATATTCAATGGGTTTCTGGACTTTCAATGCAGTTACAATTGGAAGATTGGTTTTATTTACAAGTGGGACGTATTCAGAGAAAGAATACAATCAACACAAATAGGCCAGATCGGGTCAGAAACCATGAGAGAGAGGCTTAAGTGTTTTAGGTTTGCCGTCGAACTGACTAATTAAACGACTCCTGCAACTCACTCAGAGACACTGGGTGTCATTAAAAGTAGACATATACCATAGTGGACTTTTATTGTAAACCACTTTTTCCGCATATTTTCAACTGTTGTGATATCTGTAATGTGTTGCAGGATCAAGGAGATTCTGTGTTATGAGATAAAAATAAAAATCCTTATAATCCTTGCATTTGATATAGCACATCGTTGAGACGTCTCAAAGCTCTTCACAGGATATACTCTAAAGTGGATTGACGAGTATATTTTGTGGGTGAAACATGGTAGCCAATTACACACAGAGGTGTCCCACAAACAATCCTGGATTGAGTGACCAAGTTATTATTTTATCCAAGGGATTATTACCCCCGCAGAGCAATCCGCCAATCGACTAACAACCGAGTTCCTACTTACTGCTGGGTAAACAGAGGAGTGTGGAGAAAGGAAACTTGCCTAAGATTTCACCCTGCCCAGAAATCGAACTTGGGTCTTCTGACTTGTGAGGCGAGCTCTCTAACCAATACGCAATATGTTCTGTTTCCAGCCCTGAGAACTCAGTCGAGGTTGGTGACGGCAGGGGATCTGTGAAAGAAGTGATTCGAAACATTAATGCCGAAGGCATCAAACGTGTATACGTGCGCTGCGTTGGTTCTGATCACATATTCTTTGAAGCATGACCCAGGTCAATGGAAGAACCTGTCTTTCCTTCAATTTCTTAGTTGATGATAGATTTTTTTTAAGTTCAATCATGACTTTGTTCTTTGGTAGTGCCTTTTTTTTTATCACTGTTCATGATTAACAGGTCTTTAAATCTTCCGCTTGACCATGCTTACTTCCACTGAGATATTGGATAATCACATTGAGATCAAGGGATTTAAGCCTCATATGCTGCCTGCTAAAACAATTTTCTATTCCCCAATCCAATCGAAATCGAAATCTTGATAACCAGAATATAAATCTTTTAAACTGTACACCGCGCATCAGTTTCAGCGCAATCACTGTTGTAATGGTTTCAGTGACTATTAATCAGGTCTTCAGAGAAACTTTCAGAGGAGTTGACAAAAAGATTGACGGGGGGTGGGGAAGGGGAAGGAAGTTAAAGAATAAATCACTCTCCGCCTCTCTGCGATGGTCAGGAGGAATGAACCGTAGCGTGGAAAGAAGGGAAGAGACAGGTATGGTTGGGATAAACGACACCCTAACAGGTGTCAGCACATCTCCAATGGTCAGTAAAAGAAAGCGAAATTCAACTGTGATCAGTCAATCATTTGTTTTACGAATTGATGGAATTAATAATAATAATAATAATCCTTGCATTTGGGACAGCAACTTATCACGTCACTGAGACTTCTCGAAGCGCTTCACAGGATTTATTGCAAAGCTTGGCTATATTTCTAGCCAAACATAGCAGGACAGCAATGTCCCACAAACAGCCATGAAACGAGCGATCGATTTTATCTGGGGGATTGTTGGCTCGTCCCGAGCATTCAATCAGGTTCCCCGTACGCCCGAAAGAGATGACATAATGTCTAATCATTCCAAAAAAAACCGAAAACAAATGACTTTGCTGTTGCTGTGTCAGTGTAACAAACAAGTGCGAGTATATGAAATTTGATAAGCGTTCTGTCTCTGGGGCCCTGTGGCCATTTTGCTTATCACTTTGTAATTCCATTATGTTCGTTTTCATTTACCTCCTCCAGACTTGGCTGGATCATCAATTTCTTTTCAATAAAATCTAATTTCCAAAATTATTGGCATAAATCAAGTTCCTCCCCAATTCTGGTACGCGTCCAATATCGTGTGCCTGCAACTCAATGGGAATGCAGTTGAGTTGGAGGCAAGCCGGACTTACCTTATGCCTTGTTCCCATCCCCTATCATCCATCGCTGCCACTCTCTGTACAGCCCAAATAAACCTCATTTACAGCAGAACAGCAGTCCGTGCTGCGATCGTAATGATCACAGAACACTGCAGCACAGAAGGAGGCCATTCAGCCCATCGTGGCTGTGCTGGCTTTTTGAAAGTGCTGCGCAACTAGTCCCACTCCCACCTCGCGCCCCCCTCCCACTGCGTTTTACCCACTGCCTTGCAATTCTCGTCTTTTCAAGTACATATATTTACAATTCCCTTTTGAAAGTTATTCTCGAATCTGCTTCCACCATCCTTTCAGGCAGTGCATTCCAGATCGTAACAACTCTCTGGGTCAAACAAATTCTCCTCCCCTCTGGTTCTTTTGCCGTACCTGATGATACCCTGGGGGGGGGGGGGGGTGAGGGGGGGAAGCGGGTGAGGGGGAAGAGGAGGGAAGAACAGGGGAGCCAATCAAATTTGCACACTTAGCCATTTGTTCCACTGCGTTCAACTTCTGAAGAGTTTGTGCAGATCGGAGCTTAACAGAGACAATGATTTACGAACCACTTAGAAAATACAAAACACGAAAGCGTTTGGCACGACAGGTTTGAGAAATGTTAAACATGCTTGCGATGATTCCTTGGCGGGTTTAATTCTGATCCCTTTCTACTTTTCCCACATAAAATACGAATATCTTGCTGCCAACTTCATCTCCTGTGCGAAAAGTCCTTTGGTTTCAGTGTGAACAGCGTTCAGTGGGCAAGAAGTTTTCCTTAGCACATTGGCAGATGCAGCCAACTTGATTTACTGGAGAGATTGCGAACATGTCCACAGCAAACACACCAGCCGCTGTTAAATCTGATGTATGAGTGTCTATTCCATCATCTCTCTGAACCTCTGCCAACAGAGGAATCTTCACTTACAAATCAAAATGGGATGTTTGAGATCTTGGCGTCAACAGTCTTGGGATAAAGCTCCACAATATCGTTATGCTACTGTTTCCATATGATCCGTATTCCACAGCCCCACATTTGTGTTGCATTTGCGATTGTCAGGGAGATGAGCGTTGCAATGTTTGCCTGGACTGAGGTTGGATTTCCGCTTTTTTCCAGTTAATTCGACACCTCCAAGAAGTCTTTCAGCCATTGCGCCCCTAAGCTCTGGAACTCCCAGCCTCAATCCCTCCGCTTTGTCCTCTTCCCTCCCCACTTTTAAATCCCACCTAAAGACCTTCCTTTTTGATCGTGGTTAAGGTCACTTCCCCCCCCCACCCCCCTCCTTCTCCCGCTGGCTCGGGGTCAGACTCCCCCACTGTCAAGCGCTCCGGGACATTACCCCTCGTGAAGGGCGCTACGTAAATGCAAGCTGTTGCTGTTGTAGGCTGAATCCTGTCTCTGCCCCCCAAGCTGTGAGGTCACCAGACTGCGAGCTGAAACCAGGCTGGATGTGGGAGAGAGCAATACCTGGGTCGAGTCTTTGGTAGTGATTTATACCTGCTGTCCCGCTGTTAGTGATTAATGGAGTTATACCCCCAGGAACGTTTTATTCTACATTCCATTGAGTGTCTTCATGTTCCTGCCGCACTTACACAACACATTTTTTTACCGCCCCCCCCCCCGACATGTACTTCACTCTTATTAGTATCCAACTGCATCTGCCGCTAACCCACCCATTTCTCCACTCAGTTGATCCACGTCCTCGGAAAAGTCTTATAATTCTGCTCCGCACTCGGAGGTAACGGCTGGTGAAGCACTTTGAGACACGGTGGTGAGGTAATGCCTCCACAACACTACGGGGTCTTTTCCTCTTTCTTGTCAGATTGGTGTCATTTGAAGTGTTCCCTGGATTGTGATTCATTCAGCCGCGAGACGGCGAAGGTTGGAAATGTGGAGAAATTGTTTTGAACTCCAAACATTATCTCCAGCCATTAATATTCATATGCTTCACCAGAAGAATTCTCATTAAATGACTCGTTAGTGTAATAATTACAATCTGACATTATGGACATTAATTTATTTAAAGTAGTGATAATAAGGGAATTTAATTACAGTATCATTTGCGGGTGTTCTTTAATCTCTTAAGCACTTCTCTGCCACAAAGTAAATTTTCCTCTTTGCTTGATGCAAAATAACTGCACTATATCATGTTTGCACACACTGACCACATCATAAATGCTCCAAGGATAAGTGGAGCATTACTTGTTAAGTGTTTAGAAGACAATGAGGATGTTCACTGATCCAGAGAGAAATTAAAGTCAAGATAAAACAAAATGCTTCATTCAGAAATACTGGATACTTTGCAAACACCCTGTGGAGACATTCCACCGGGGTTTTAGATATAATCTATTCATGTAACATTTTAGGGCATCCAGAATCTTGGCATTTTCTAAAATACAGCCTCAAATTCTTAGAAGGTTTTCGTAGGTTCTTTCAAGAATCTAGTTTACGATGGATTTTTTTTTAGGTTAAGACTGAATTCAACATGTGCCAAATTCTGGATGTTCTAAAATATTACATCGATAAAGTAAAGCTGGACCCCGGTGGAATTTCTCCATTCCACTTTACAGTATATTCTGTGAAGCACTTTGAGACGTCTCAACGATGTGCTAAGGCACTATATCAAATGCAAGGATTATTATTATATTATTATATCGACCTGACTTCATTGGTAGTTGGATCCTTTCTGAAAGGGTCGTACAATAAGTCTGGTCAAATTGGGGAAGTCGGGAAATATTGACGGAGATAATCAGAAAGCAGAATCTTGAGTTCTCGTGCAATTTTGCAAACCGGTATCGGAGCTGAATTGTTTCACTAAGGATCCTGATCAGAATAAGCATCAACTAGGCCTGGTACTTAGAGTAGGAGAGAGGGTTGGCTGGTTTGTTGAAGTAAATGGGGTCGAGTGGTAAAATGGAGGGCACGTGGAGGATACACTGAACACAGATCGGAAATAACAGCTATTTGGCTAAATCCATTAGAAGAGAAATCATGAGAAGTGCAGTAATGAGGTGACATTTTTAGGATTTCAGTGAATACTATAACCTTTATCCCACCCGTGAAGGAGATTGTGGGGTGAGCCTGTTTTTCAGTATAATTTGATACAATGTGCTTAAAATGAGATTTTCCATTAACCGGGCACTAAGGACTGCCATTCAGAGCATCGATGTGGAGTATAGTATTATACCTGGTTAATTTGCACTATTCTGTAGCTCAGTGGTTACAGCACTCGCCTCGCAAGCGAGAGGACCTAGGTTTGATTTGCTGGGCAGGGCGAAACTTTAGTCAAGTCTCCTTGCTCTGTTTATTTAGCAGTAAGTCAGAACCTGGCTGTCAGTCGAGAAGCGGGGATCGCTTTTCTGGGGGTAATAATCACTTAAAAAAAAATTTGGTCACTCATTCCACAACTGATTGTCGAACACTGCTGTGCGCAATTGGCTGCCACATTTCGCCCATAAAATAATAATAATACTACTAATAATAATCCTTGCATTTGATATAGCGCTTTTCACGTCGGGAGGACGTCCCAAAACGCTTCACAGAACACACTGTAAAGTGAATTGACTGTATATTTGTGGGCGAACGCGGCAGCCAATTGCGCACAGCAATGTCCCACAAACAGTCGTAGATTGAAAATGACCAATTTATTATTGTTTGGGTTTTTGGAGGGATTATTATTAGGCTCTGTGTGGAGTAAGGAAACTTGCCCAAGGTTTCGCCCTCTGCCTGGAATTGAACTCAGGTCTCTCACTTGCAAAGCGAGTGCTCTAACTACTGAGCTACAGGACTCCACTTTGTGGTGTATTCTGTAAAGCGCTTTGAGATGTCTCAAAGACGTAATAATGAGTTATATCAAATGCGAGGATTATTATTATTATTACTATCCTTTTTTGACATGCACATTCCACTGCAAATTCCACTTCACCCAATGTTCTTAGCATTTCAGAGCTAAGCAGAATTTGCCGATCCTTGAGCTCAGTCTTTGCTTTCCAAGCCGATTTTCTTTCTTGCAGGCGTCAGAAAAAGTGGCTTCGAAACTCAGACCGAATTGAAGGATTTGCCAAATTCTCTGAAGGACTGAGAATATAGCGCCAGTTGATTTTTTTCCCCCGGCGAATAGTTCAGGAGGGAAAACGCATGCGTTGTGGGTCTTACCTATGTGATTGTCAACAGGGTGACTCCAGCTGTGTGATGTACCCTTTTACAGGTGAGAGGGCTCCTAATCAGACATTGCCGTCCTTTATTTATTAATGAACTTAAGTGAATTTGGCTTGTCATCCCTCACAACTGTGATAGAAATTGGAAATCTCTTTGTAGCCAAAGGATTTGCGCAGGGAACAGTATGAATCAGTGTTCAAAGCGACAGCTACCCAGCACAATTTCACATTCCGGAAATCGAATAGCCTTGAAAATTGTTCTCTCCCCACGTCCCGCTGGGAAATCTGTGCTCATTGTCTCTTGTTAATGGTCTGTCTGAGATGATTCCCACATCTCTGGAGTGTCTTCTGCACGTCTCGGTGTCAGCCTCTGTACACGTACACTTCACCGACGATAAAAAAAAAAGGAATAACTAGTCTGTGTTCATCTCAATGTCAATTCCTCTACGTTGCTGTAAGCTCGNAAAAAAAATCTCACCCTTGGCTGAGGTGCCAGCCACTATTCCCTCGCGAAATCTCTTCGCCTTGTCTTCAAAACTCTTCTAATAACTTACCTCGTTGACTGTGCCCTCGGTCACATTCCCCCTTCGCTCCCCCTTCTTTCTCGGTTGATCGGTGATCAGCACCGTCCCCAGTTCTGGAAGTGAAAGGTCCTCTATAAGCACAAGATGTTGGTGCTGGCGAGGGCGGGAGGGCATCGTGAACCAGTCAAGGTAGGAAAGGCCATGGTTTGATTGATCGCCGAGCGTGCAATGAGTTAGCTGTGCTGGCTGTGATATGGGATATACTACATGAGTACAGAAGGGACAATAATCAACCAGTGGCGAACATGTAGCTATCAGAGGAAGAGAGGATCGGGCTAACTTATCAATCAGCCATGATCTAATAGAATGGTGGAACTGACTTGAAAGGCTAAATGGCCTACTCCTGTTCCTATGTTGCTTTGTAATCAGCCCCGCTCCCAGACTCTCACGTAAAGAATGATCGCTTGGATAAAGTGTGTGGCTCTGGAACTCTCTCGGGATGAGGTCCTGTCTGTAACATGGATCAAGGATATGTATGCAGCCCTCGTAAACTGGTGCTTGATTCCCAGTCAGGCTGTTGTAGCGAGTAGGAGAGAGGGGAAAAGCAGATAGAATAACCTAAGGCTTCTATCTCATGTTTCCAAATCATTAGTTTTGCAATGACTGGTGATTGGGGGTTGGGGAGGAGAGGAGAGGAAGGGAAGGTATCTGCAGGGCAAAAAAAATTCTCATTCTCAAGGTCAATATCCACAGACCGATGCTCTCTGAACATTCTCTTCCTTTCAGTTATAATAAGTGTTTGACTTTTGAAGTGTTTGACATTTGACAGTTTGAACTCTTATGCTTTCACGCGTGTATTATGTAATGATAATATTAATAGTCCTTGCATTTGATACAGCGACTCTCACTTCGCGAGGACGTCTCAAAGCGCTTCGCATGATTTATCGGAAAGTGCAGTGAGTGTGCTTTTGTAGGCGAATTATTATGAAGAATAAACCTTTCCTTGTGTTGGCTGTGTTCTTTTATATATGTATATATATATATATACGTTCACAAAACACAGAGTCACTACACTTTACAGTCTGTCCTGTGAAGCGCTTTGGGATGTCCTCCTGACATGCAAGGCGCTGTAGCTAATGTGATTATTATTGTCGGATTATTATTGTCACATACGGCTTTATTTTTGGACCACTGTTGTGAATGATGAATGTTGCTTTTCCGGAAGCTACCTCAGGGTGCAAGACACAGTTTTATCTAACAAGGCACTTGGGACCTATCTGCGTTTTCATACCTCTCAATCTGTCTCACCTGATAAGACTAAAATGTAACAAGGAGGTTGCACAGTATGTGTTCAGAGCTATCCGTAAACCAGAAGGATGAAGGTATCTTCATGTGACTTGACCCTCTCACTAGTACCTAATATCAACAGAAGGTGCTTTGTAGAACGATTGGGAGATCTCACTCCCCCCACTCTCTCGTTCCTTGTTCTTGTATTACGAGGTCACAGAAATAACCGAGGCACAAGGAGCTAATCTCCGGAAATACTCCACTGAACATGAGATGCAAGTCTCTCAACATAACACTTGGAATTATATTCTGTTGACTCTCCCTCGACCAACAATATGTTGAGATCAAACAGAGCGTCACGTAAAGGGATCACATCTGATGCTGGGATAATGAAAGTGTAGATCCTGAATCCAAACTCATCACCACACAGATGACATTTGTTCCTTCATCTCATCGCTGTACGTGGGATGAGGCTGACATTGCGTCACCCGCCAATCTTTCATAAGTCACCGCACTTCAAAGTAAATCATCGCATGAAGCTCTTTGAGATGTTTTGACACTGCGATATCAAATGGAAACATTCCTTTTTTTTATTATTACTGTATTATCATTATTTCGCCGTGAGATGCATTTAGAAAGAGACTTTAGAAGGGAATGCAGAAAGCCACTCTCTGATTGTTCGGAAACATTTTAAAATTGCTCGTCTATTTTTGCAACGTGTACTTTGCAAAGTGTATTCCGAGTACATTTCGTTGGTTCTAATGAGCTTTTTTTTGAGTGTGGCTTGCGTCACTCCCGGTGGTGACTGTTTTCCAAGTTGCAGGTCCATCGTATTGTCCCACCCGTCCTCGCCTCTACCCTGCGCTGCCCCTCTGTGTGTCTTGGTGACTCGCCTGGCAAAGAAAGATTCATTACGCTGAGGGTAATGCGAAGCACAAAGAAACCAGCTTGCTCTTCATATCTCTCTCGGTGAACTATTCAACGAGGCTCAGAGATACCGTAATTGGGGCGAGCTAAAATCCAATTACTGAAGGGCGGAAAGCGGACAGTTGCCCGTTTATGATGAATTAGCATTCTGGCACAAGTGGAAAAGTGAGAGCTAATGCAAATGCTGGAGAGTGCTAAAGTGAACCATTAACCAAGTCATTTAGCTTAGTATTGGAAATCCATTACACCTTTCTCCCCAAGGAGCTGAGCAGTCGAATGCCCTCTGAAAGCATTCGAAAACAGGCAGCAACTTAAGGATTTGGAGCGAGTTCTCAGCGAGGTGTCCGGAGCTAGTCAGCTGAGTCACCTCGCCTGGACTGCCGTTGACTGCTCCGCACCGATACTGTGCGTGTCCGTCCGGTAACTGTGAACTTCTCACGTCAGTCACCTTAAGAAGTGCTTCATGCAGCAGAGGCAGGAGTGGGCTGGGCAAGAGCAGGAAGGATGATTGAGAAATCAATGAGGAACCAGTTTCTTCTCTATTCAGATTGTTAAATGTATCTCACGTGAAATGTATTTCACAGGGAAACACATGAACACAGAGAGTACATATCACACGCTTAAAAAGAAAGATAATAATTGGACACCGGTCTCTCTCTCTCTCGTCCCTCCATTGAATTCTTCAATTTATCGTTATCTTTACCAATACCTTTACCAACCCAATCCCCCTTCATCACTTACCCTGGGTAGCAGTTCACTATTCATTGTGTAAAGTAATTAAAACTGTTTGCCTTCCCTCTTCTGAGCTGGAATCTGTGCTCACTTGTCCTGGACTTGTTAACCGTGTTAAACATTAATATTAGGGGTTTTGTTTATCCATATCCTTTGAAGGAGGTCCCGCAGATAATTTGATTTTATAGGTGTCAGCCTGGCTCAGTTGGTAGCACTCTCACTCTGCATCCTTCAACCCCTCCCTTCTTTCAACGCATCCTTCGAAACATACCTCTCTGCGCTTTCGGTCATCTCTGTATGAAGGGGCTGCATCAATGCATCAAATAGATACAGGACCTCAGCACATCGTTGTGACGTCTCAATGCGCTTCACCGAATATACCCTAAAGTGGATTGGAGATGTACTTTGTGGGCGAAATGCGGCAGCCAATTGCGCACAGCAGCGTCCCGCAAACAGTCCAAATTTTGAGTGGTCAAATTAAAAAATATATATATTTTTGTGGGGGGAGAGATTATATTACCCCTGGAAAGCGATCCAACAAACGACTAACAACCGGGTTCCTACTTACTGCTAGGTAAACCGAGGAGTGTGGAGTAAGGAAACTTGCCTCAGGTTTCTTTCCGCCCGGGAATGAAAGCCAGGTTGTTTCGCTCGTGAGGAGAGGGTGCTAACCACTATGCAATGGGAATCCAAGTCCTTTTATGACTGAAGGATTCAATAGACTACCGGTTTCAGCATTTGAAACTTGATGATTTTTACCTGGCCCTTTGGAGATATTTTACTCGATCCAGCCTTAGGTTTCTCGGAAAAGAATTAATCAGCAGTCATGTACACGCAGAGATGTATGGATTATATATTCTGGGTTGACATTTAACATGGGGAAGCGGCTTCAAAACGCAACATGATCATTGAGCAGCTCCAGAAAGGCGAACATTTGAATAACTTGCGTGCGTGTACAGATCTTTTTCATTAATGTTGATTTATGCCACTTTGAGACGCACACAATGCTTGTTCCTTGTCGCTTGGTATTTAAGTGACAGACACTGCGGAGGAAAAGAGATTCAGTCAACATCGTGGTTGGCTCTGACACCACTTCCAATTCTTCATTCACAAGCAGAAAATCACGCACGACACTTTTCAAATTGTTGTGTTTAAAATTTTACAATATGTTCCTCCTCGCAGCAAATGCCATTAAAGGCACTAATTTCAGGAATTTGGATTGACACCACGCCTTTCTTATGCTAACGTTCCCTTTAACCAAGCAATAAAAACCTCCGCAACAAACCTTTGCAGAAATTACTATTTGATATTTCAAAGCATAACAACCCAGTTACTTCATTAGGTTCATTTAAACACGAAAACAAACCGTTTCGGTGCAGACGATGAGAGGGATATAAATTCTAACTTCTGAAGGCCCTGGTCTACAGGGATTCCCATTCTAGCCAATGTCCACCCAAAGGAGCATTGCAATGGAGAAATTTTGGGAACCTGATGGGGGGAATAAATCTTAAGAGTTAGATGCTTTTAACAGCATGTACTATATTGACTGATTTACACTGGAAGAGGTCTGATATGTGCGCTTATCTCTATCAAGTCGTATATGTGCAGAAGCTGAAATAAACCATTGATTTAATTGGACGTAAAGGAACTTAAAGATGGGATGACAAGATAACCCGGTAACATGTTAGTCCAACAACCACAACAAATCGGGAGGACATCCCAAGGCACTGGACAGTCAAGGGTTTGAATCCGAGCTGGGGGTGAGGGGTTGGGATCAGGAGGATTGGAGGGTAGGGAGTGTGGGGGTAGGAGGGTGACCGAAGGCACGGTCGAAGAGGAGGGTCTTGAGATGGGCCCTGAAGGAGGTAAGGAGGGGGCCTAAAGTATTAACCTAGAAGATATCCTAAAGCTGAGACTTGATACGGTTGGAATCCAAACTAGGTTGATACCTTGTCCATTCTCATAACGTGAGGTTTGAGCCACTATTAGCACAGATTGACATTAATTAGCCAATATTAGCACAGGTTGGTAACAAGAGTCAAACGATTGATTCATCAGAGGTCTCGGTCTGTATGTCACTGGTACACTATTCAATGGCGCACTATACATTTCACAGGAACTCTCTGCAGTGTATCCACACTGCTCATGATCGATATGGAGCCTCTCGTTCCTTGGTGCTATTTTACTGTTGTATTTTTATGGCTCCTAAAAAGCAATTTTACAGAAGAGGTCCGTGTATCCTCTAAACTAGCTAAAACGTGTAAATTTTATTCTTCCCATTAAAATGATGGACAAAGTTTTAATTTCCCCCACAAACCCATATAATTACCGACTCTGCTGCTTAGAGCTTAATTGTCCGGCTCCCTGGTGGACAGTAACCACAGAATTCAGAAACGTGTCTCTATAATCGCTTAATGATTTTTTTTTTTTTATTCGAATATTTACACCAGTTCAATAATTGATTGGAATTAAGATCAAAGATGAATTATTAACGCGTGGGAGACTTTGCTGGTGTCTCGCACGTGAGAAGCTGTGTTAAACGTGAGGGCCTCGCGTGACATTTTTATTGAGAAATACAAATCAAGTCAAACTATCAGACAACTAGTGGAATCCTGTAGCTCAGTGGTTAGAGCACTCGCCTCGCAAGCGAGAAGACCTGGTTTTGATTCCATGGTAGGGCGAAATGTTGGGCAAGTTTCCTTACTCCACACGCCTCTGTTTACCCAGCAGTAAATAGGAACCCGTTGTTAGTCGATTGGCAAATCGCTTTTCTGGGGGGAAATAATTCCTTCAAAATAAAAATAATTTGGTCACTCAATCCACGACTGTCTGTGGGACGCTGCTGTGCGCAATTGTCTGCTGCGTTTCGCCCATAAAATATACAGTCAATTCACTTTACAGATTACACTGTGAAGCGCTTTGAGACGTCTCAAAGACGTGATAAGGCGCTATAACAAGTGCGAGGATTATTATCAGTGACATGTCATGGTGTGTAGCATCAATCAGGCCCTTGGTGGCTCCCGATCATTGATGCGAACTCCATTACAGACAAGAATCGCCTGGAAAATTAACAGTCACTACGTTTTAAAGTGTATCTTGTGAAGCACTTTGAGACTAACGTGAAAGGCGAATCAAGGATGCAAGGCTGATGGTTGTTACGTCACATAGGGTTCCAACACTTTGGTTGCATTGAGGCATTGTGTGGAGATGAGGTCTTCACCAGTGCGCCTGAGTTACAGTGGATTCCCTTCTGAACACACAGTGTTTGCCAGGAGGCTCTTTTGACTGCGACCTGATGCCAGTAACCATTCCATCATCGTTAATAACAATAATACTTGCATTTGATGTAGCACCTTATCACGTCACTGAGACGCCTCAAAGGGCTTCGCAGAATAGACCGTAAAGTGTAGTGACTGTGTATTTTGTGGACGAAACGCGGCAGCCAATTGCGCACTAACATTACCACTGGCAGACAGAGAAAGATGTCTGTGTCAATTAATGCCAACGTATGTATCTACCATCTATGGCAGTATTAGGTTATAAAACCTATCCAGCAGTTAGTGCAACAAAATGTTTCTAAAATTCTCCGTATTCAGAGCATTAAACTCGCGTCTAGTGAGAAAGGCACAAGAGATAAGCGAGGAACTGAGCTGCCTTGTCTCAGAGCGCCACAAAGTCAAACCCCAACTCCATCATCTCCATAAAAACCGCTCGCAGCAATTATCGTCTTCACTAATCTGGGCAGCGAGTGGCTTCCTGAACTACAGCCAAGCCTTCATATTCAATTTACTTCCATTTCGTACCTTGGATATCGTGTTCGCCAGTTGAAAGTCAGGGAGAGTTTAATGCAGAGTAAATTTGGTCGTGGTTGTATCGGGAATGGGTACTGGGGGGAGCAGTAGTGATTGCTCTGGCGATTTCTACAAGTAGACATAAATGCGTTTGTTTTAGCAACTAGAAGACTTATTGGCAAGATTTGTGCACCTCTATGTTGTGCCTTCTGTGTTGCCTTGAAGGGGAGTAAATTCAAAACAGAATTTGGAAACACTGAAGCCCCAACCTGTCTAATCATTGCTCATGTCTTATTCCTCTAACACTGGGCACCATCCTCATTGCTCTGCTCTGCACCACCTCTAGAGCCTTGGAAGCTCCATTTTTGTCCTCTCTTTCGCCAAATAATTCACAATCAATCCACAGTGTTTTCAGGATACAGCCGTCCGGTGTGAAGGGCGCTGTACAAATGCAAGTTGTTGTTGTAGCTCTTTGAGAGGTCCCAACCATGTAATAGGCTCTATATCGAATGCAACACGAACAAATGCAAGGACTATAATTATACAGCCTGAGTATGTCATTTTGGGGATCTCAGCTCAACAGATGTAGCAATGTAGCGCAGGATCCTGTTTGCCTCATTTATTGCCACCTCACGCTGTTCTGACATGGTGAGCGACACAAATCAACTAACACCCGGAGATCTCTTTCAGCTTCCTCCTGGGCGAGTTCTATCCCATCCAAGGAGCGCCTGACGTTCATCTGCATCGATAAATATAGGATAGCGCCTCGGAGTGCTTTGCAGTGTGCTGGGCAATGCAATTTACTCCTTTGATATTCTCGTCACTTCTAGGCTGCTTGGTTCTGCATCCAAACACGTTATTGGAATATACACACATATATACATACACTTCTGTTGTGAATTTTCGGCTCACTTTCACAGGTGTTTTGCTACGTTCTGCTGAGGAAACTGGGGGCGGAATGGGCAGGCGCTTGTTCAAAGGTTTTGCGCTGATTAAAACACAACAGGTACACATGTGCGCAATTGGCCCACAAAACGTACGGTCAATTCACTTTACGACATATAACGCAAAGCTCTTTGAGACCTCTCGACGGACGTGATAAGGTGCTATATCGAATACAAAAGTATGATCATTTTTACGATTATTATTATTGCGAAGGGCATAATTCGCACGTTTGCTTCACTATAAGTGGAAGCAGCACAAGGCGAGGTGAGGCAAGATTCAATTCATCCTCTCTAAACCTTTGGAAAACCTTGAGAACTCCTGCAGTTCAGATCCTGCCTGGGAATGCAAAAAAAAAAAGCCTTTTTGTGTTACACCTGCTCGCCTTTTATTGTATTCCTTTCCAGAGCGAGAGAGAGAGAGAGAGAGAGAGAGAGAGAGGAGAAGAAAAAAAAAGCCTGGTTGTATTTATTTTTCAAGAACAAGCAAAATAACAATAATAATAATAATAATAAAGAAAGTAGCCTTGGACTTTGTTGGAAAGGTGTTGGGACTCTTTGGTGCTGCCTTGACTCTCTGATGGTTGGATTGCAAGTGAAGTGGAGAGAGCAAGAGAGGGAGAGGGAATGGTGTGGTGGTGGGAGGTGTGAAGGCTGTGATGGGTTTGAGTGAGGGATGTGGTCCTGATGTGTTCAAGTGCTGTCTCTCTCGTTTGTCTGCATTCACATCACATCCTGTCCCTGGATAGGAGGGCTCAACCCAACTGTCTGTCACACTATCCTCTGGATTGCCTGCAGAATCCCTGTGCAGTAATGCTATATCATAGCTTGCTCCTGTGTTTGCCTTCACAGCCTCCTGTCTCTTATTCACCAGCCACTTGAGAACAGCACTGCCAACAGAGGAAGGTTCTCTGTGCTCCAGCCAATGCACCTGTTTTGCACCCCCCACCCCCCCCCACCACCCAATCCCCTTTTTTTTCTTTCTTTCTCTCTTTCCAGTCTTTTCAGTCAGTCTACCTTTCCTTCTTTCTCTCCTGCTTGCCAATAAATCCTTGCTCAATGGCAAGAGCTAGGAGTGTGGAGTAAACCACACACACACATATATATACACAATATATATATATATACCTATACCTTTTTTTTCCCCCCTCCTGAAGCTTGTCTCTCTCACTTCTGCAGCATTTCAGCGACTGTCAACTATAAGCAAAAAAAAATCCCAGGTAAGGTACCTCAATGAGATCAGATGAGATGCCAGTAGTTTTGACTCTTAGCTTATTGTATTTAAGTTGATGCTCTGTGTGTGTGTCTGTGAGTGTGTGTGTGTATGTATGTATGTGTTCCTGGCAGAATGCAGTTGCTATTTTGCACTGTCGTTAATTCATCTCTAGTCATTTCTAAACAGCTGAGCACAGGTCAGGTTGTAGACTGGAGAGAAAGAGAGAGTAAAGAGAAAGAGAGAGTAAAGAGAAAGAGAGAGTAAAGAGAAAGGGAGAGAGAGAGAGAGAGAGAGGATCTGTCTTCTAAATCCAGCTCAAAATTTTGTGTGTGTGTGTGTGTGTGTGTTTTTCACCTTTTTCCTCTCTTTCTCACTAAGATCCAAAGGGGGCAATTGATGAAACCTTTTGCTCTGGCAGCCAATGCAAGGAGCAATGATGACTTTAACTGGGTTAGACTCAGCAGCTAAACGCTTTCTGGCAAAGAGGGACTTGTCAAACCCCCTTTGCAGTCTCTCCCTATTAATATTGACTTGCACACAGCTCGCTGAAGACCTGCCTTAATTTCTGGATGTAGTGCATCGACAAGGCTGAGCTACCTGATCTCTCTATTTCATTCATTTCTTTTACTCCCCCTCTCCCCCCCACCCCCAGGTACAAATTATTGTGTGACAATATTGTCAAGGCATGAAAGTGTTTTGTCTGTGTGTGTGTGTGTTCATTTATACCCCAAGGTGGCAGACTGCATCCTCTAGGCAGTTAATTTGTTGTGTAATTTGTGGGTTTGTACATCCCCAGCTCCTTATATCTCCTGTGGGAATCGTCTCGTAATGTATCTGCCGGTGGGGTGGTGGTTGAGGGCATTTAACTCATGTCTGGTACTGTTCGAGATGCGCGTGTGCTAGTGTGGGACAAGCGTGTCTGTTGTCAGAACTAACAGGTCCTGCAAGCGGTACCAACTCGGTTAGAATGAGCACCTGCGTAGGCTGTGCAACGCCTCCCTGTCGCTGACCGGCTGCGTTCGCGCCGTAATAATCATACAATAATAAACGTTGCGTTTGATTCAGCGCCTTACGGCGTCGCCGAGGCACGTCTCGAAGCGCTTCACGGGATATTGTGCAGTTTATTGCAAAGTGGGTTGACCGTCTGCTTCGCGGTCGGAAAGTGGCGGGCGATTGCGCACACCAGTGTCCCGCAAGCAAGTCGTGGGTTTGGGCGTTTTTGAGAACGATGACACTCCCTGCATTGCGGTACAGCGCCTATCCGCGTCGTCGAGACGTCTCAAAGCGCTTCACGGGGCATACTGTCCTGCAGAGTGTTTTGTGGGAGCCACACGTCCACTGTAAACTAAACGGAAGGATTATCAAATTGGATGAGTTGCACGTCCACTATTACCAGGGAAAGTCAGTTTGGGAACAGAGCAGTGGAGAGGAGAAGGCAGTATTTATCAGTCTAGCGTCTCAAATGAGCACAGAGAGGCACGTCTCCAGTGCAAAATGGGTCCAGCTCCCGTTTCCACCCGTGTCACCGTTTGATGCTTTTCCTCGCTTTGCCCCCGAGGGTTCTGAGCTTCTCTAAGGAAGCGCAAACGCCTCAAAGGCTCTTTATCCTGAGCGTTTTCTCCAGCGTAACGCGCGATGACGCTATCGCCGCTCTTGAACGTTTCCGTTAGACGCTCTGAGACGCAACCCTGGGTGGAGGACGCTAGATAAGCGCAAGTTGTTGTTGTTGCTGCTGCTGCTGCTGCTGACCATTCTGTTCCTCACTCTCTGGAATTCCAGCCCGGAGTCTCTCCATCTCTGTCTCTCTCTCTCTCTCTCTCTCTCTCTCGTTCCCCCACCACCCCTCCCTCCCCTCTTTCTTAAAAGGTACCTCTTTGACCACTTTGCATTCGGTCATCTTCTCCCCACCCCTCAGCTTCCCAACCCCCCCCCCCGCGCCCCCCCCGCTCAGCTGCCCGCCCTTGCACTGTGAATGCACCTTGGGACGTCCTCCCGACAAAATGGCTTTGCGACTAAGCTTTTATTCCTCCCTCTTCAAACTATCCTCAGACTTCCCTGCTTGGCCAAAGAGGTCAAACAGGCAATAAGTTTGCTTGGAACACTTGGCCTGTGGTTGACCGATTGAGAAATCGTACAGAAGCAGCTCTGATCTTCTGATTCTATCCCTTTATGTCCCTGTTCCCCACACGACTTCTCCCTGTGGGAAATTAAACTGGGAGTCTGCATCAGTCTTCCCTATTTATACAGCCTGGCACTTATGTTTTTACTATGCAGCAGCATGTTCATATAACCAGGACTTTAAACGAGTAAATATATTCAGGTAATAACTCTCCCTCAACATTAAGGCCAGAGGTATTGCGAGAGCAGCTAACTGATGATTCTGGTTGCCAGCTCATGTTTTCTCTCCTCCCTCCTGAGGCTACTTGCTCACATCGGTTGACAGTGCCTCAGACGCAGATCGCCCTCCAGTATCTTGTCCGTTCGTTGCGTACAAGCTTAGAGAGTGAGCCTTGGCAGGCTACGTGACCATGGGTAGTGTCCTGAAATGTGACATGCACCTACACACGTGTTAAAGATGTCTCAAAGCTTCTCCTGTGAGTCTCTGTAAGGGTAGTGACTTTCTAATTTGCAGGCGAACATGACAGGCAACTTGCCATGTCTGACAAACAGCCAGAAGGGTACGATTGCTTGTACCTGGGGCGTTGTCGGCCAGGGCACAGGGAGACATTGGAAGTGTCGAAACTTGGTTGTGATCCCGAGTTACTCCTGGTTTTGGATGCGGGCAAAACTTCAGAATTTGGCAGTGTTTACACTGGCAGAAGAAGCTGGGTATATGGCAGCGAATGTTGACCTCTGAAGTTGGCGATGTGTGACGTGAGATTTGAACGCTGTTGAGCTTAGTCCTCGATAACGAACGAAACTTGTCCCCCTTGCAACTGTCAGAAAAGAAATGACTTTCCGTGATCAGATGAGTGACTCTCCTCACCGTCAGGGTAACAGCGGGATTGACCTGCGTGACAAGAAGAGCCACATTAAATAAGTTTCATATAAATTGGAGAAGTTTCCCCATAAGTTCTTGATCTCAGTGTTATCGAGAAATGATAGTGAGCATCATTTAGATCTGTTAACTTACGAGGCAGTCTGAAAGAGTGACAGACAGATATTTGGGTGGTTGAGGCATAAAGGCGTATCGGTGAGAGATTGAGATTGGGACTAAAAGATCTGCTAAAATCTAGTAATTTGGTGGAACAGGCTCGATGGGCTGAAAGGCCTCTTACTATTCCTGTTTTCCTATATTCCTAACTGAAGTGGGAGCAACAAAGGCCACAAACGAACAGCAACAAATTACATTTGTGCAGCACCATTCTGGTCGGGAGAACGTCCCGAGGCGCTGGACAGTCAGGGATTTGGACCCGAGCTGGGGGTTGGGATCAGGAGGGGGTGGAGGGCAGTTGAGGGTAGTTAAACATCAGTGTTGAACTGGGCTGTTTCACTCGTGCTATGAATAAGGATGGATGTCTTTGCTTCCTTGTGATGGGCTCTCCCACTTCTTCTGATTGTAAGAAAGAGCATTGAATCCTGGCCCCCTGCAATTGATACCGTTGGGTCGATAGTCCGAGGAACGGAGGAGGGGTGGGGGGACGGTGGTGTGTGGAGGTGCAGGCTGAGCGATGGCACAGAGAGACCCGAGACATTCAAATGGGCTCTGCACGCGAACGGCTGGCTCACAAACGAGCAAAATTGTGTCGGAGGCGGCGAGATTTGGCTTGGGAATTGGAGAAACGTGCAGGTAAAGGGAGATTTGCCCAGAAGCAGGCTGTGTTTCACTCCCGTCGCTGATACGGACCGACTTGAGAATTCTGCTTCTGGAACTGCATTGTAAGTAGATTTGACGGCAATGGATTTATTTATTGAGTGAATAAAACCAAGGGCTGCGATCTTGACGTCAAAGAAGAATGCTGAATCTCTGTGGTGTCGATCCAGATCCCTCGCTACGATATTGGATTTTTAGATGCTGCTTGTTGCCCTTTCATTAACTGTGGTTAAAGCTCGCAGCCGGTTATGTGGGCATCAGCATAAAATATCGCACTCAGCCAACCTCTGCTCAACTGGGCTCCGTGCACGGAATCTGACGTACCAATGATAGGGAGGCGCGTGCAGTACCTTGAGTACGTCCTCCCAACGTGACAGTCGCTGTACGAATGTTAATCGTAACTGCGATCTCTTCTGTAGCTCCTCGCTGCCCCACCCAATCGGCGGCTGCTTGTTTTGCTCGCAAACGTTTCAGAAACGATTCGTTTTTGCAGTCTATTCCGCGCAGCGCTTTGAGAGACGTCTCGAGGACGCGATCAGGCGCCGGACCCAATGCAAGGATTGTTGTTGCTATTAGACGGGAGAGTCGGACTGTATTTGGATGCACTTGCCGGCCGCTTTGTGGTGAGATTTTTGCCGATTTTTGCCGTCCTCTTACAGCCACCTCTGACAGTCCTCTTGTCAGCAAAGTTCAAGCCAGCGCTACCTAAGACGCTATAAAATGCACCGGCGATAACGTTGATCTACACGGGCACTCAAAGCGTTGCCTCTCAATGTCGCAAAGGCTCTCAAACCTCGAGAGCTCTTCCGCCACAACACAATTACATTTACCAGGGCTGAAACGGTTGCAAATGATGGGGTTTGGAATGAAGAGGGTTGGAGGGTAGTAGTGGGGGTGGTGGTGGGGGGACGGGTGGCAGTGTGGCCAAAGGCACGGTCAAAGAGAAATGTCTTCTAGACTTCAATGGGTGCCTTTTAAAAACTCTGAAGTGCAATGAGTGCGGATTATGGAGGAAGTCGCCATTGCAGGGTTTGAGCCTAACACCTGATCAATAGGCACCAGCCATGCAGTGGATCATGTCTCTCAAACTGGTAAGACACCAGGGAATGAGTCATGTGTTGACCAAAAGAATTCAGCAGCTAATATTAATAAAAGTAATCCTTGCATTTGATACAGCGCCTTATCACGGCTTCGAGACGTCTCAAAGCGCTTCACAGGGTACACTGTAAAGCGTATTCACTGTGTATTTTGTGGGCGAAACGGGGCAGCCAATTGCGCACAGCAGCGTCCCACAAACAGTCGTGGATTGCAGTGACTAATTTATTTACTTTTCCGAAGGAATTGTTACCCCTGGTAAAGCGATCCGCCAATCGACTATCAACCGGGTTCCTACTTACTGCTGGGTAAACAAAGGCGTGTGGAGTAAGGAAACTTGCCCAAGGTTTTTGCCCTGCCGGGAATCAAACCCAGATCTCTCGCTTGCGAGGCGAGTGCTCTAACCACTGAGCTACCAGACTATTTAGAAAAAAGAAGGAAGTTTCTCCCAAGGTCTTGGACAACAATCTTCCAGATATATTGGTTGTTTCAATGTTTATTGGTGCTGTAGTGACTCCAAGGATCATTATTAGCATCAATGGTGGGTATGATATCAGGGTCAATGTGTTCAACATGCAACAGGTAACAGTAAGAACTTCTCTTGTGAAGTGGAACCAACGCAGACACTACTGCTGCATGAAAGCCACTTGGTTGTTCCCCGAAGAGACTAATCTCTCTCAGCTTTTTCTTCTGTTCTGTCTCTGTGGGTAACAAAGCGATATTGGCTGCAGAGTGTGGACTCTGCCCACATAAGGCATATCTGAGCTTGTAAACGTGGGGAGAGAATCGAGTGTCTGGGAACAGCGTTTAAACCTGCTTGAGTTGTGACTTGCGATACTCTTGTTTGCATCTATATTGGCTTAATTGGTGTTCAGCACTTGTGTGCTAATTCATTAGAGGTGGGTTGAATCTCGTGTGGAAAATTCAACCCTTCTGTAATTACCATGAACGTTATATTGTTGCCTTGTGAAAACCTACCATTATATGTGGTGAGTGGAAGGTAAAGGTAACACCCACAGAACAATTTGAGAGCATATCTCTAATGATGTTAATTCAGTTCCCTTTCACTGGAGCATTTAGTAACTTTGCCAAGTTAGTTCCCAGAGGGGTGTCATCACTCCTCATAAATATTCAGAGCAAGGAATAGGAACAAATCCAAAAACGATGTTCCGTTTCCACCTAATTCTTTGCGACAGGTAATTTTGTGAAGGGAATGAATGGTGAAACTTTATTTGTAAGTGTGGGTCTACTTTGATACGCAGTCACTACGCTTCACAGTATATCCTGGGAAGTGCTTTGAGACGTCTTGAAGACGTGATAAGGTGCCCTATCAAAGGCAAGGATTATTACGGTTACTTTTATCTAGTTCCTTCTCAAAGGAGAATGTGGGTGAACCCAAAGCTGGGTGAACATCAACCAGTGAGACTGGAATTGCTGGAGGTGACCATTTATTTAGCAAAATCAGGCGTAATAGAGGTATACCAATGTACAAGGAGCAGGCAACAGCACTGATGTACAGTACTTATGTGAATAAAGTAATAATAATAATACAGATGCATTCGAGCGCTCCGAGATGCTGCCCGGTGTGATTGGCGCTGTGTCGAATGCAAGTTGTTGTTGGTTTATTTCATTGGTACGACACAGACAAGAGATAGCATTGTCTGGAAGCAGATCGTACAGATCGATGTATTTAAGAGGAAGCAAGAAATAGTGCACATGAGGGAGAAGGGAACAGCAGAGAAGGGTATGAGAGAGAGAGAGAGAGAGTAAGGTAGAGACTCTTGTGGTAGTATATGAACATGGACTGATTGGATCAAGTGGCCTCTTTCTGCGCTGTCTATGTAAATCTGTGTCAGAGTTTTTCGATGTCTTTGGTACAATTTGGCACTTGCCCATTGTCTTCCAAACCCATCGTGACCTCGAAGGTCGACAAAGTGGAGTACGGACAGTTCCAGCCTGTCTTTTGTCGTCCCCCCACCCACCCCCAACCACCACCACCCCTCCCACCCCCACGTTTAATTCACTTCTTTTACCAAATGCTGGCCATGGCTTCCCCGAGATCCACATAAATAATGCTGCTTTGATATTGCGAGTTTGGTGACCTATCCCTGGATTTTGGCAGCGATTTGTGCTGACAAGTGCACAGTATCTAAATGAGGCGTGAGTAGCACAAAGTGCGCTGTAATCCTAACACTGCCTGAAGGGAGAAATTACAGGAGCACTGGGAAACGCACGCCTGGATTTAAACACAACGGCATACGAATCAAGCAAGGACTCGCCTCCTCTGCGGTCCATCACTGCTCTCCCGGGAATGTTTGTAGCGTCATTAAAGAGCCAATCACATTTCCGACTTTAATCCAGTCAAAAAATGAAACCCTTGAATCGGTGAATGTGTCACGTTACCTCACACACCACACACACACTGGCAACCTCGAGTGTTTACTTGCTTTTCGCAGCAATGCAGACCCGGAAATTTTAATGGGGAGGAATTATAGACGGGCTCCGTTTCCGGAGCATTTCAAGACAGAGAGAGAGGGCTAGATTTTGGCAAATTGCTGAATCGATTTTTGTCTTCCGAGTCGGTTATCCTAAAAGAACTTTGAGAAAACTGGTCCCGAAATTAAAGCTGTAGTTCAGCAAAGTAGAATCCTGTAGCTCAGTGGTCAGAGCACTCGCCTCGCAAGCGAGAGACCTGGGTTTGATTCCCAGGCAGGGTGGATACAGGAAAGACCAAGAGAGATCAGACAACAAGAACAGCAACTTGCATTTGCGTAGCAACCTTCACGTAGGACAGTAGCTTGGAGTGCTGTACAGTGGAGGGTTGGACGGCAACAAATTACATTTATGTAGAGCCTTTTACGTTAGAAGGACGTCCCAAAGAGCAAGACACTGAGCAAGGGGGAATTGGGATGGAGGAGGTGATAATAGGTGAAGAGGTAGGTGTTCAGATGGGTTTAATGAGGGGGATAAGAGAGACAAGATGTGCAAGAGGTTGAAATAGGATACAGATTAAAATGTCAATTGAGAGTCCCTTAATAAACTGTAAAGAACCCCTGTAATCTCTCAGCATAAACCTTATTCTAATGTACAATACATTGCATGTATACAGCGCCTTTCACATCAGGAGGACGTCTCAAAACGGTGCGTTCGCAGCCCATTATTTGGTTCCGAGACCCAACTTCCTTATTGTGCTGTTATTCTGCTTGAATCTGGAAGCTGGAACACTCTGCCCACAAACCGTGTTGTGATCGGATAATGAATATTTTTATTTTGCTGTTGTCTTATTTCCATTTTAATTGGCACCACAAACGGCAGATTTATTTGTGAGTTTTGGCCTGACTCCCAGTCAATTAGAATGATGGATTCCTGAGAGCTGTAACCCGGTGCAGCATTGAACGTCAGCAATATGTATATGGATGGTATTAGATAACAGGAGAGCGATAAACCATAGTGACACAGGGGACATCGTTGTGTATGATGTGTGCAGGAAGCTCATTGCCCCCGAGCAGCAGGGGTGAGAGACCGGGGCAGTTCTGACTGTGCGAGAGTTGATGATGTATGAGTGCCGGTGCTCACCGTGCGGTCTTTGTTTTACAGGAAGATGCCAAGATAAGGGAATCGCTCACTGCCTGGCTGTTGACACACGCACACACGCGCCCGCGCCCGCGCGCCCGCACGCACAAGAACGGTGAGTGACCCCGGGAATTAAACACGATGATGATGCTTGCTGCTTTTGTTAAGGATTTTTTTTCTCTCTTAAGTGATCGCTTGCTGTGCCTGGGATTTGGCTGTTCAAACAGCGCTCTGTGTGCCTTGCACGAATCTCTTGAAATACTTTGACAGGCTCTTTGGAGAAGCACCACTTGTACCAAGCAGATCGAGAGACTGAATAATGCATGACCAGGAAACTGAATATTCAGAAACCAGGGCAGTAATTGGTTTGGATAAGGCGAGAAAATGTACTTGCACTTTGCTTCACTAAGTCTATTATCTTCCCCGCCAAAGCGAAGATCTGTTGCTTGTTGTTTGGATAGTTGAATCGCTTTACCCTCAATGGTTTAAACTGACCACTTTGCTTGCGCCGAGCTTGGCCGAGGAAATGCTGGGGTGACCTCCTGTGCTTTCAGCCACTACTTCACTCCGCGCCTGAAGATCTTTCTCTTCGACCGTGCCTACGGTCACCTCCCTTTTCTCTCCCCGGCTCGGTGTCAAACTCCGCCATTGTTAACCGCTCTGATATTCTACCCCACGTGAAAGGTGCTGCAAGTTGTTGTTGTTGTTGATTATCCACCGGGCAGAGAAGCTGTGCGATTTCTCTCTACTGCAGCAGGATAGAGTCTAGTCTGTAAATCTCCACCACCCACCCCTTCTGGCGTGGTCGCAATCAGAAGCCCCAAATACCTCTCAATCTTAAACCACTTTTTAACTGCAGTAAAACTCACATAAGTCAGTTCTGTATAAATCGTATTAATCGCCTAAGTCATGCAACTGCCCAAGTCCTGTTGAATTTCCGATAACTTATGCAAGTTTCACATAACTCATACTTGGGGATAAGTCATATTAAATAAATAGTTTCAGTAAACTTATGCGAGGTTCACTGTATCTGTAAAGCTTACAAAGGAGCCCTCGCTTAATCAGTAGATATAACTGGGATATTGAGCAGAGGCACTGCATAAAAGCAGTTGTCGATCAAACGATGGTAGGATGGCCTTCTTCTACATTGTCTGTCTTACTCTCCCAAGCCTTTCATAGCCGCCAGACACATCGAGGCCACATGTAATAGCTCTTTAATTGGTTCTTTCACCCCGACCATGACATCAGGTTTGTCAGTGTACCCGGGTTAATGTTACTATTTTGCACTTGACACTCTTGCACGGGTGATTGATGAACGCAATGGCTACTTATCTGCCGAGGCTAACTTCAGAATGCCTCTCAGCCTTTTCGCAATGCAAGGTCTTCCAGTATATCCTTCCTTTTCCCGCCTGTGCCCACCGAAAGCGCTCCGAGACACTACCTGAGTGCAGGATGCTCTATATCTATCTATCTATCTATCTATCTATCTATCTATCTATCTATCCATCTATCCATCTATCCATCCATCCATCCATCCACCCACCCACCTACCTATCTTAGTGTCATTCATATTCTGTTTGACATTGTCACTCCGTCTATAGAGTTGCCCTTTTCTTTTTATTTCAACCCATGCTCAATGTTGGCCAGACTTTGCTAGGGCCGAGCTCTTGAAAGATAAATAATTCAACAAGTTACCTTCGTTTACAAATTGATTAATAGTGGGGTTCAAATGTGCGGCATTTCTCAGCGGGATACGAGATCATTAATGGGTCAGTTTTCTTGTTCCCCAGCTCTTCGAGTCGTTCACTCATTCATTTAAATCAATAGCCATGTTAGTGGCTCACTCTCCCCGTAGTTGCTCTACACTCACGGAGCCTATCATTGGAATTTCACCTTCGCTTTCAATCCTGCCCTCCGCACACTTCAGGCGCTGACAGCATCATCATCCACGGTTACCCACCCCACCTTGCTAAACCAGTCTGGAACCTTGGGGTCTTGTTTGACCCTCAACTACCCTTTCTACCCCACATCTGAGCCAAGACCCGCTCTGCATTCCCCCCACCTCCGCAATTTCGCCCGGCTCCGACACTGTCTCACACCGCAGGCCCCCGAGACCCTCATCAATGCCTTCATTACCTCGAGGCTCAACTATGCAAACTCACTGCTTGTCGGCCTCCCCAACTCCTCCCTCCAAAGGCGGCAGATCATCCAGAATTCTGCAGCCCATGTCTTCTCTCGCACTAGGCTCCGTGACCCTATCACTCCCATCGTTGCCCAATTCCATTGGCTTCCCATCACACAGAGGTTACAGTTCACGATCCTAGTCCTCACCTTCAAAGTCCTCCATGGGTTTGCTCCCCCCTACCTCTCCGACCTCCTAACCCCCTACCACCCTGTTCGCCCCCTCTGCTCAGTTGGCTCTGACCTGCTTCACTTTCCCCGTCTTGCTCGCCCCACTAACAGCGGGCGGGCCTTCCGCCACTCTGCACCCACCCTCCGTAACTCCATCCCGCAGTCCCTCCGTCTCGCCCCCTCCCTCTCCACCTTCAAGACCCTCCTCTTCGACCGTGCTTTCGATCTCCCTGCTTCACCCCCACCCGCCCCCGCCCTTTCCCCTACGCCCCACCCCGACCCTCAGTTCGGGTCCGTAACTCTGTCCGTCCAGCGCCTTGGGACGTCCTCCCGACATGAAAGGCGCTCTACAAATGTAATTTTGTTGTTGTTGTTACTTTAAGTATCACTTTTGTGAGCTTAAACATCTTGGAGCATTTAGGCGCTAGTAGGTGAATGGCACCGCTACATAAGAACAAGTTGTTGTAGCAAAGGACGATTTTGTAGCAAAGGACATGTGTATATCAGGTCTCTCATTATCTGTGTTCTTTTTCATAATACTCCTTGCATTTGACATAATACCTTATCACTTCGCCAAAGCATTTCAAGTCTCAAATCATTTCTCCAGAATTTACTGTAAAGTGGATTGGCTGTATATTTTCTGGGCCAAATGTGCCTTTGGCACTTGAGGCTCGGAAATTGAAAATGCACAGTCACTGCACTTCACAGTAAAAATCATTTGAAGTGCTTTGAGTCCTGTAGCTCAGTGGTTAGAGCACTCGCCTCGCAAGCAAGAGACCGGGGTTTGATTCCCTGCAGGGCAAGTTTCATTACTCCATACGCCTGTTTACCTAGCAGTAAGTAGGAACCTGGTTGTTAGTCGATTGGCGGATCGCTTTTATGGAGGTAATTAAAAAAAGTAATAAAAAAAAGATAAATTGATCACAAACACAACGACTTGTGGGACACTGCTGTGCGGAATTGGCTGTTGCATTTCGCCTCCAAAGCATACAGTCAATCCACTTTACAGCGTATTCTGTGAAGCCCTTTGAGACGTCTCAAAGATGTGATAGGGCGCAATATCAAATGCAAGGATTATTATAATCCGAGATGTCTCGCTGACGTGATGAAGCACTGTATCAAAATGCAAGGATTATTATTATGACCATCCCTACAGTATGAGTTCTCAAGTATTTGCTCTTTAGGCTTGGAGGAATCTTGTTAATGTTCTTTCGCAAACAAATCACCCTATTTGTTTACTTTTGTTAGATTCCTTGTCGAGAGATAACATGTTCACTGTGGGTTAGTCTCTGACTGTGTTCTCAGTCAATGTCATCTCGCTGTGCAGCACACAGATTAATGTCTTGTAGATACACTTTGTACTGTACATTTTTATGTAGAACAGCTCATTAAAGTCCAGGGCAGAATTATGTGGATCCCTCCAATTCGACAAGCATCTGATGGAAAAATGAAATGAGTGTCTCCGAAACAGTATGATTTTAATCAAAACATCGAGCACTTCAACTGCAGAGAAATCGATCCTTGGGGACATGGAACAATTTATAATTTTTACACAATGTTTCAGCGTTAAGCACATCCAAGTCAGGTTACAGAATAGGCTGGATGGCAGGCTGGGTCTCTTTTATACAGCCTCAATGCCTCAATGTACCTTACCTCCCAGCAACAACAACAACAGCAAATTACATTTCGTATAGGGCCCCTCACGTCAGTCAGGGATCTGCACCCGAGCTGGCGGTTGGGATCAGGAGGGGTGGGGTAGGAGGGTGACTGAAGGCACGGTCGAAGAGTAGGGTCTTGAGGCGGGTCTTGAAGGAGGCAAGGGAGGGGGGCGGGTCGGAGGGATTGTGGGATGGAGTTCCAGAGGGTGGGGACAACCTCCTTAAAGCACTCGATAATACACTGCTTTTCACTGACGTTCAAATATCATCTGCTCGAAGCTTCTGTGAGAAATAAGTAAGTCAGAAGCTTGTGGGTTCAAGCCCCACGTCGGGACTTGGATTCACATTGTCTAAGCTGATGCTCCATTGCAACACCGGGGGGGGGTGTTGCATCGTCAGAGGTGCCGTGCTTTGGACGAGAAGTTAAACCGGGGTCCCGTCTGCTTGATTCAGTGGACGTTAAAGATCCCATGGCACTACGCAGCGAGAGAATGGATTTTCTTCCAGTATTCTGGCCAACTGAACCTCCGAATAGAATTGATCACGCCATTGCTATTTGTGGGACATTGGTGCGTGCAAACTGGCTGCCGTGTTTCTCTGACAAAATACTCAGTCAATCCACTTCAGAGTGTATGCTGTGAAGAGCATCGAGGCGAGTTGATGACGCGATAAGGTGCAAGGATTATTATCATGTTGTTATATCTAATAACAATAATCTTTTTTTTTCTCCTTTCGCATCAGGAGGACATCTCAAAATGTGTAGTGTGTTCTTATGTGAAGTCTAATCTAGAATTACTCCCATTTACATTACATTTTAGGGAGCCCAGAATCGGGCAAATTCCTATGTTTTGAAGCCGGTCTTCTGTAGGTTTCTTTTAAGAACCACGAAGAAAAAAAACAGCTTCAAGGTTAAGACCGGTTTCAACAATTTGTCAAATTCTGTGCTCTCTGAGATGCCGAGAAAATAGCATAAATCTTAGACCACTTATTTCTCCTCAGTAGTGAACACTTCAGAAATGTATAAATCTTACAAAATTCTGCTCTTCTCCAACCTAATTTATTCTCTGGCTGAAGTAAGGTCCATGGGGTGACATTTCTCCCCCTTACGCATTACAAATCAGCAGAGATGCCTATCCATACGTGTGTATGTATGCATGTAATTAGTTCTATGTGTATATATATATATATTGGTGGCCTGGCCAAAAATCCCCCTAAATTATTTGATCATTCACTTCATTGCTGTTTGGGATGTTGCTGTGCACATTTGGCTGCCACCTTTCGCCCACAAAATACACAGTCACTACACTTATATTACAGAATATATCACACTACAGTATATTCTGCGAAGCGGTTTGAGACGTCTCAATGACATGATAAGGCGCTATATCAAATGGAAGGATTATTATTATTAAAATACAGAGTCACTTCACTTGACAGCGTATCCTGTGAAGCAATTTGGGACGTCCTCCGGAAGCGAAAGGCGCTATATTTAATGTAAAAATTCTTCTTGTTCCTCTTATAATGCATGTGGGGAGCGCATGTCCGCTTCTAGGTGCAACTGTTGAATGTCACAAATTAAAGTTGCTTGCTATTAGCCTTCAAGGAAAATTCCAGACACCCATATGCTTGCACGGGTGCAGATTTCTACTCAGGCCCCTCGTCTCAATCTCTTTATTCGGGGGATGGATTCATTTTTTTTTTCTCATTTCGTTCGCACAATGGAGAGCCGTTTGAAAGCGTGGCTTTTCCACTCACCTGGAAGCAGAACCATTAACATCTTTGGAGAGATCATTAACTGCCTTTTGTCACCGTGGATTGCTGCTGCTGGCCTGAAAATCACAGGACGCTGGAAATGTCAAAACAGGAGGCACTTTTTTTTTATAGGTATTAGGAGCTTTCATTAAAATGGTCTCTTTTTTTTTCCCCCCCCCGGTAGCGATTCAATGGGAAGCGATGAAACATGTCTGTTAGCGGACATTTCCACAAATTTTAATGTTCTACATTTCAGCTTCTTCTGCCTTCGAGTCGTGCAGTGCCAAAGAGATAATGAGCTTTGAAGGGGGTGGGAGTGGCGGGGTGGGGGGAGGGGGAATAACTGCTAGATTTCGCCAGGAAATATTAACAATAATAATCTTTCTCGTTTGGTATAACAGCACCTCTCATGTTGGGAGGACATCTCAAAGGGCTTGACATTTTACGCTGAAGTCTAGCGACCGTGTGTATTTTGGGGGCGAACACGGGAGCCAATTTGCAAACAGTGGTGTCCCACAACCAGCCCTGAAGTCAACAACTAATCTACTTTGAGGAATTGTTGGCCAGGACACTGGGAGAAAACTCCTTTCTCTTTTCAAATAACGCGACGAGATCTTTGTCGTCCACCTTGGCTCCTGCCAACCTGCGCCTAATACCTCCCGGAATTAGGTAAACAGGATGCGATCCTCCAAGAGAGCGAGAGAGAGCGTATTCCATTCCGACAATCTATCTCTGGGATTTCCCCGTGGAGGTGGGATGCGTGGAATTCTCAGGTTGGCTTGGATACTGTTAAGCGACGGTGATGGGTTTCCGTACGTGTCAGACACCCGGCTGACCTCCCAATAAAAGAACAGATAGACAAGAACTTGATTCGATGTCTCTGTCTCTCTCTCTCATGCAAATGACGGTACCTCCACCAATGCAATGCCCTCCCAGCCCTGCAATTGGCGGCGGTGGCGTAGATTACGGGAATTCGAAGTCCTAAAGTGGGGCCACAACCTGCTGACTCCGAAGGCAAGAGGTCTTGCTCCCAACTGAGTGAGGCCAGGGCGGGGGACACTCATTGATGGAGGAGGAAAGAGATCTCGTGTTGTAAATTTCCATTTGTATTCACACAGTAACACAGTCATGGCACACAAAGCTAGGAATCTGCTGGGCTGTCTGGCGGAGTTTATAATCTGTGAGCTCCTTCCTTTCAAATCAGTCACCTTCAACAATATCACCACAACTGGAGACGTTTAACTTCTGCTTTGTGATGTTTTATTAAACGTAAAAAAAAAAAAATGAAGGGGCTGCGAGAATTAGTTTCCATCTCTTTCATCCCCAGTGCTGTAAATTTCCAGTGGAAAATTATGAAAGATCACACTCACCGTTGCATTTGATGTCGCGAATGATCACGTGGAAACATTCCGATTCGCTTCACAAGGTTTCGCCCACAGAACAGTATGTTTTTGTGGGCAAAACTTTGCGAAGTTGCTCTCTCCTGCTGTTCTGGTCAACAATCCCCAAACGTAATTGGTCACTCACTCCATGGCCGTTCGTGGGGACGCTGCTGTGCGTAGTGACTGTGCATTTGCAATCAGAATCGGCTCCCCATTTTGTGCACAGCAATGTTCCACAAACAGCCATTACGTTTATGAGCAATTTTGGCTCCGACGCTGAGAGAAACTCCATTCTCTTTTCGAACAGTGGGGGGAGGGGGTGAGATCTTTAACAACCTCCCGAACAGGCAGAAAGGAGATGGGTTTAATGCCTCTTCTGACAATGCAGCCCTACCCGGGTGTATCAGCCTCGACTGTGAGCTCAAAGTCCTGGCGTTTGGTTTGAATAACAGTCATTTTGAACGTTAAACATTCATGGTTTCCAAACCAATGAAGAAAACCTGACCAATTTGCAGGTAAATACATTTTCTGAAGTCAGCGGTTGCTTTCCGCAGAAGCCTAAAGGTCCTATTGGAAATGTATTCCATCAATTTTTTAATGTATTGACGATTCAAAAGGTCCTGCCTTTCCTCCCCCAGGCAAATTAGCTGAAGAGTGATAATTGTGTGACTATCACTTCGGCTAGCAGTCGAAGAATGTAAGATGAACGCAAACGTGTAGGGGGGGGGGGAGAGAAAATTCCCACAAAGAGAAATCTCAGTGTATTAATAATAAATTTGACATATCAGGAGAGAGTGCAGAGAAAACCAGTGTTGCTATTTGAGATCATTCGGGATCTTAATGTACATTATGCCTCAGGAAGCATTTGCACCCGGTTTAGTCACACATGTTTCAGCTGGAGCAGTACTCTCAGAACCCAAAGCTTTTCCTTCCTTCCTTTCCACAGCGACGTGTGTGCCTTTACCATCAGTCAATTTAGTTGGTTATTTGACCGAAAAAGTGTCATTTTCTATGCGCTACTTTTATCTTGAGTTCCAGTCCACGTTCTCTCAGACTCTTGGTAGAGAAAGTCGTTCAGCAGGGTAGCTAGAAAACGGATCTCTAAGTCCAACTTGTTTTATTGAAGAAAAGAGTCTGGTAATGTAATTCAAGACTATTGAGTTGACAGAAAACGTTCAATTTCCACTTTGATGCTTCCGTGCCTGGTCGGAACCTTTCAATTCCAGTAAGAAAACAGTTTTGTTAAGGCTACGAGTCCAATCCTGTTGTGATGCCACACTGATATTGCCTCAACACAGCGGAATTAAATCAGCTGGCACATTGCTGTCAATGAACATATCTGTAATCTCCTTAAATGGGACTTTGCATTGTGCCTCTCTGCCTTGATGGTAGGGTCACAGTTCTCAGTTACTGACTTTATTTCGAAGCTGCATGAACAGTTTTCCACCGGGCCATTAAGGGCCATTAAGTGAAATCACTCCTGTGGTGGATGGATGGACATTATTCAGTTTATAAAATTTTCTGTACCGCCTCCTGTGATGCCTGGGAGAGAGAGAGAGAGAGAGACAGAGAAGGAAAGAGAGAGAGAGAGAGGGAGGGAGGGAGAGAGATTTAAAAAAATGCTTTTACCCTTTTTAAGCCCACGTGGTTGGCTTTCCATCCCTTTTATAATTGGTGTTCTGAAGTAGATTCATGGACTGACTTTGGGCCGTAGCACTTGTTTCAAAGGGGGAAGAACCTTTCCATCTGCACACCTTTTGAACAGAAGAGCGAGAGCTACAACACCCCTGGGACCTTCATTGAAGAGTAGATAGAGTGTCAAGAGTACCTTTTAACAATCATTGTGTGAGAACAGTTTCGGTTTGGCCCTTGCGGAGCTGCGTTCCAAGAACAAGAATCGTTTCTGCTAACTCTGTCGCTAATACACTCCCCTGGGCCCCTGTGCTACTGCTTCCAAAATCCAACCCAGAGCTCTACGGCAGAGCACATCTCTGCCCTCCACGCCAGACTGCCCTCCGGATCAACTTTACAATCCTCGGAAGTAACATCAAGGTCTACCATCCGTTGGATGAGATGTTATAATAATGATGATTTGCATTTGATACAGCGCCTTATCACGTCTGAGACGTCTCAAAGCGCTAAAGTGGATTGACTATGGACGAAGCACGGCAGCCAATTACGCACAGCAGTGTCCCACAAAGGGTGGTGATTTGAGTGAACAACTTTTTTTTAATGGAGGGATTATTACCCGCTGAAAGCGATCCGATAACAACCGGGTTCCTATGTACTGCTAGGTAAATAGAGGTGAGTGGAGTAAGGAAACTTGCCTAAGGTTACGCCCTGTCCGGGAATCGAACCCAGGTCCTCTCGCTTGCTCCAACCACTACACTATGGGAATATTACACTGAGCTCTCGAGGTTTTGGTTTGACTCTCCTTCATATGCATCGTGTTTCATATGTTCCAGCTGCGCTTCAGAGATTTTCCCGTGAAGTGTAGTGACTTTGCCTTTGTAGCCGAAATAAAATGAAAGACAAAGAATAATGCTTTGACATTTTTAGTTGAAAGGATTGGCTGATGTTGCAACGAACAATATTTCAGTCCCCCAAAAAAGCCCTAAATTTGTCTTGTGATCTTAATTTCTGTCCCGATGCTCAGCCGACATAAAGTGATGTTTTAGTACTATATGGTAATTGTTATTTAACAACAACAACAACAAGATTCCATTTATAGAGCGCCTTTCACGTCGGGAGGACGTCCCAAGGCGCTGTACAGTTGGGTCAGGACCCGAGCATTGGGGGGAAATGGTCAGGGTGAGGGGAGGGAAGGGAGGGAGCGAGGAGGGGGTAGAGAGTCGAGAGGGGAGATGAAGGCTCGGTCAAAGAGAAAGGTCTTGAGACCGGCCTTGAAGGAGGAAAGGGAGGAGACGGCGAAGGTACTGGGGCATGGAGTTCCAGAGCCTCGGGGCTGAGAGGCTGAAGGCCCGTCCACCGATGGTAGGGCGGTTGGGGCGGGGGATGTGGAGCAGACCGGAGCCAGAGGAACGGAGGGTACGGGCAGGTAGGTAGGGGGATAGTAGGTCGGAGAGGTAGGAGGGAGCGAGGCCGTGAATGGCCTTGAAGGAGGGAACGCAGAAAGTCACTGCGTGTTAAGCTATCTTTATTAAATTATAAGATCCTGACCATTATAATGATAAATTATAATTATCTTATGATATAAGATTATCTGCTGAAACGGATTGCGGCTGTCAATGCATTATTTAAAGGCTCGGACCCGCGCGCGCATGTGTGTGTGTATAAAGTGAAGGTTCTACTGCAATATTAATGAAAAGAAATTCCGAGCTGCAACACACTGATTGTGATACATTGCAACCGAAAAGCTCTTTGATCTATCTCACTGTGCCTCAGAGAAGTCTGGGGAAATGTGTGCTTTCTCCGCGTAACTAAGCTGCTGATCCTCTGCCTGACTCCATGGCAGGAGAGGGCAGGGCAAGTGTTGGGACCAGAGTGCAGCTGATTTCACTGCAAGCAGCGAGGGTACGAGTTTGGAATCGGCTCGCGGTTACAGAGGGCTGGGAGCATCGTTGGACTGCCTTCTCCACTCAGTGGGGGAATGGAGCGTAGGGGTGGGTGGGAGGTGGGGCGAAGGGGGATGTCGGGAGAGGAAGAGAGAGAAGCTGAAACAGGAGGGAAAGGAAGAATGAAACTGAGGCCCAATCGATCCGTTCTGTGTCATGCATGGTCAGGGCCATCGTCGATAGTTGCTGCTTGCATCCAGAGCAGTGTTGGGTTGTAAACAGGACACAGTGCAAATAGCAGTCCTTGCACTTGACACAGCGGCTGGTTGCCTCGTCGAGACGTCTCAACACGCTTCACAGGACTTTAATCTAAAGTGCAGTGTTTGTTGTATTCTATAGGCAAACGTGGCAGCCAATTTGCAGGCAGCCAATATCCCACAAACAGCCAGGAAGCGAATGATCAATTTTATCTCGGGGGATAATTGCCCAGGTCTTCCTCCTTTTCAGTAGTTCTATGGGATCTTTAATGTCCACCTCAACAGGGAGACAGGACCTCGGAATAACATCTCATCCAAAGCACGGTACTGGTTCCCCCCAGCACTGCCTTCGAGTGTCGGCCGAGACTATCTAAGTTCCAAGTCCCGACGTGGAGCTTGAACCTTCTGCCTCAGAGGCGAGAGTGCTACCAGTAGAGCCCGGCTCGAGAGAAGCCCCTGACGCTTTAAGCGTTACGGATTTAGTATATGGCAATCAGCGAGATTCCTTAATTAAAGGAGTGACTGGAGAATGTCAGGCCGAGCCTCGGGAACTCCTCTTCGGAAACAGATTGTGTTTCAGAACGAAAATCTTGCTAGGCTTGTGACATACTTCAAGTGTTCGTACTTAAGGAATCCCTTTAGAAATGGCAACGTATTGGACTTTCCCCTCACCGCCACCCCCCCCCCCCCCCCCCCCACCACAAAGGTATCTTTCTCCCAGAATATAACGCAGCTCACATTGCCTTCTTGTCATCTTCCAAGTTGCGTTCCTGACTTGGAACAAATTTGCATCTTTTTCACTTAATGTTGTTGGTGAGTGCGGACAGCGGAACCTGTATCGGTTTCAAGCGTCAATTGAAATGCCAAGCGCAAATATGAATTCTGACCGAGAGGTCACGTAAGTTAATTGTTGAATTCCTGGCAGTCAAAAATATCTATTAAACCGAAGCTTCTCGGTTTAAGAAAAAGCAACGTGTATTTTTTTTTCCTCTTGGAGTCCCAAATGATAGCTGTGTTTTGACAGCCCGTCATCCGATTCACTGGAAAAGTTACGTGTCGAACTGAATTAAAAGCAGCTAAGTATCAAAAGGGAATGAATCGACGCAACGACTACAGAATAGATGTGTCGCAAATAGAGGGAATGTGTAATTGTTTGTCATCGTCTGCCTTCATTCCTTCTCACTTGAACAGTATATCCACACACAGAGTTTTGATTCCCACTACATTGGCGGCGATAGAACACAACTGTATCCTGCACAGTGTTGTAAATGTTGATCACTTGATGAATATTTTAAATATGCTTCTGGACTTTCTTTATTAAAACTGCCAATGCCAGTTCACTGGGGAGCCCCACCATCGAACAGTGCAATTAGAGATAGAGTTTGTTCCAATCTTGTCCTCCTTCGCTCCCCACTTCCCCCCCACAATTGGCCCTGAGTGACGCAGGCTGGAAATTAATATTAAACATCATGCCCCAAATATCCTTTTGTTCCAACCAGGTAAAAGAACCGTAACACTTTCTTCTTTGCTGGAAGGTTTTGAGGGAGAATAATGCCACCCGGGGGTTTCTAGACTTGAGCTATTCTCTTTGTGTCTCGAAGTCTGCCATTTCCGTAAGTGCTGTCTCTGGTTTGAAGCCAGTACTTTTTTTTATTCCTGCCGGTTCTTTTTAAGGACCGGCTTGGAAATTGAGACCAAATTGAAGAATTTGCCCAATTTCCGCACGCTTTTAAGGAAATAATAATGGTAATAATAATAATAACCCTGTTATGTAATGCAGCGCCTTATACCATCAGTGCGACGTCTCAAAGGAATATACCGTGAAGTGAATTGTCCGTGTATTTTGTGGGCGAAATGTCAAAATGAATTAGAAGACCAGCAGTGTAATAGTGGACACAGGTGGGCTTTCTCTGTCCTTGCATTGCACGTCCTTGACCCTTGATGTCCGGAGTCCATTTGCAACCACAGCTGGTACGAAAAAGGGTTCGTTCACGGTCCCAACAGTGAAAGGTTTGTCTCACAATCGTGCAACAGGGCAACGAGTCTTATTGCACTCCAACCCTGGTCTGTGTTCTTCTGAACTCTCCAGTGCTGCCCAGATGACGAAGCCATTACCAGTGCCATTTGCAATTCTGAGCAGCTATTTGGAGGATTGGAATACAATCAACATATTTGTGGCGACTTGCCAGACTCTTAGCGTCTAATTCATTTTGACGTCCGCCCTAAATTAATTGATTAATTACTGCAAAGTATCTTTGGTGCACTTAAGTGATATGGACCCTGAGCAGAGCCCATCTATTATTCTATCGAGCAATGTTGCTTTTGGATGTAATCTCCATTAACTGCACATCAAGATGGGCATTTTGCAAACGCTCGACCCATTGCCCGGTTAATGATCTGCTCACTGTAAGCCCTGGAATGAAAACAAATGGAAAGTGAAAACAATGCTCTTTACACCCGAGCTTTTAAACCCCGCTATCATACTAAAAAAATAATCCTTATCCATAGTGCCTTAACACGTTGTCCAGATGTCTCAAAGCGCTTCGCAGAATTTAGCCAAGTGTGGTGACTGTGGATTTGCAGGCGAACGCAACAGCCAATTTGCGCACAGCGATGTCCCACAAATAGCCGTGATGGATGTAATAATAATCCTTGCATTTAATATAACGCCTCATCACTTTGTTGAGACATCGGTTGATGTTCTGATGCGCTTTGCAGAATGGATTGTAAATGGACTCTAATTGACTGTGTATTTCGTGAGCGGGGGGGGGGGTGGGGAATGATGTGATCATTTTGATGTGATAATTATTATCACCGATAACATCCCCAAATGGAGATCAACAAAACGTGGCTTGGTCCATTGCAACTGGGGCAAGGTTTAATTCCACTCGAAAACTTTAGACTGAGAGGAAATTATAGAAGTAGGATCTTTATAGTTCCTTATAATTCCACATGATATGAGCGACTGGTAAAGAGGGGAAGTGAGGAGGGTTCTTTGTTGGGTATGAGGTGTTTTAACAGGACATCAACTGGTTCGACTAAATAAAGTTAAGACAAAGATTAACATCTTTCACTGTACACGTGGCGAGTCTTTTTGACTTAGATCCGCTTCACTAAACTTCACCCACGTGTAACCAAAGGAGCGTACGCTGGTGAGAGTTGCTGGAACCCGACTGGAACAAAGTGAAGTCGGAACAAGGGAGAGAGTATTGCAATGTTTGTAGGAAAACAAAGGACGGCGCCGCTTCTTAAAGGTCTCAAGGGAATACTTGTCTGAGTGAGGTTGAATTCCATCATGCATGATTTGCCGTTGAGCTTCTCTCCTGGGAGCAGATGACCACAACATCTGGCAAGTATTACCTCTTGCTGTCAACACTGTTCCTCATCCTTCAGCTGGGTACTCACCCATTCATTTGATCCTTGGGTGAGATGTTTGACTCCCGTAGATTATTCCCCCGTGTACAGTAATTGTTACCGGTGCGCTGTCAATGGAAGACCGGATTATTAAGAGTCTATTTCTCAACGCTGGAGCAGTCTGATCTGCTCACTGAAAACTAAAACAGCGTGGCGAGATGTAAGGCTAAGCTATAAGGCTTGTCACTTTGTGAAGCGTCAGATTAGAGGTTCATTTGGAGACGAGTAAATCTTGTGTGGCAAGGTGATCAAATTGCCCGCTATAATAATCATAATAATAATAATAATCCTTACATTTGCAGGGTATCACGTTGTCAAGACGTCTCAAACCACTTCACAGGATATGCTGGAAAGTGGTGTGACTGTGTGTTTTGTGGGCGAACTATAGTTTGGACAAAGGAATTTATTTTTTTTGAAGATCATTCAAGGAAAGAGACCTTATTCGGGAAGTTATGCTGCTGAGAAGCAATTTGAATAGGCAGACAGTTCCATTAGTTGAGAATTAACAATGATTTGAGACGCGATAACAATGACGCAATGGGGCACTATATCAAATTGCAAGGATTATTATTGTATCCGGAGCGTCCTTGAAAAAGGCAATTCCGTGGACACTCTTTTTCTCAACAGAACACTTGAATAGTATTTGATGTCTTCAACAGTAAGTTGAAGATGGTCGGGAACAGGATTGGAAGTTAATGGGTTCTGGCGTAGTTCGCTGACCTGCACTGACTGGTCTGTGCTGTGTTTATTTGCTTGCCTCTGGGAGACAACACAGCATGACAAGGGTTAAATAGCGGCGTAGTTTTGTCCTCGAGATTAAATGGGTGGTGGAGAGGCCATAACTGCGTGGATTACGTGGGCTGCAGAAGGCTTGAGGGCCTCTCAGCCTTATATCGCAGCCTAATATTGAACGGCGCTGGCTATTTTTCTTATCATAAATTGTAAAGGGAAAGGGAAATCTCGAAGCTTTCATCACCCCATTCTGTGCAAGAGCAGAGAAAATGCAATTCCACTTGCTCCAGTGTTATTACTTGAACCAGGAACCAAAATACCTGTAAGAGAACAAATTGCCTCCAATTCGCACGATGTCAAGTGGACAAACCCGGAGAGAAAACGCAACGCAAAGACTATCACATGGTCAAACAGGTTTTCAGTTGGCGGAATTGATGGTGTGTTGTGAGCTCCTGACTCTTTGCTGGAGTTTGGTCAAATGTTCAATGGCCAAGTGGCTTTTTTTCCATCTGGGTTCAGTTAATAACAATGGAATTTCTGATATAGGCACTTCTTCGGCAAATTGAATGTGCTGCAGACAGGAATTAGTTGATGCATAAGCTGAGGTGGATTGATGTTCCTTCGAGATACATACAGCTCCTTCAGGGCACGCATTTCAAGAATATTTAACCAACTGTGACTCAGAGCTAAACAAGCCCGGGCTGAGAGACAACTATAATAATCCTTGCATTTTATATGGCGCCTCATCACGTCGTTGAGACGTCTCAAAGCGCTTCACGGAATGTACTGTAAAGCGGAATGACTGTGTATTTTGAGGGTGATAAGCGGCAGCCAACTGCACACAGCAGCGTCCCCACAAACGGTCGTGGATTGAGTGACCAATTTTTTTTTAAGGGGTTATTACTCCCGGAATCCACCAATCGACTAAAAACCGGATTCCTACTGAGGCGTGTGGAGTAAGGAAACTTGCCTAAGGTTTCACCCTGTTCTGGGAATCGAACCCGGGTTCCTCTCGCTTGCGAGGCGAGAGCTCTAGCCACTACGATACAGGACTCCAGTTGCTTTGAGATCGCTCATCCAATGAACGTGAATGGACAAGGAAATCCTGCACAGGGCATTTTTTTCTTAATAATAATAATAATAATAATAATCCTTGCATTTGATATAGCGCTTTTCACGTCGGGAGGACGTCCCAAAGCGCTTCACAGAACACACTGTAAAGTGAATTGACTGTATATTTGTGGGCGAACGCGGCAGCCAATTGCGCACAGCAATGTCCCACAAACAGTCGTAGATTGAAAATGACCGATTTATTATTGTTTTGGGTTTTGGAGGGATTATTATTAGGCTGTGTGTGGAGTAAGGAAACTTGCCCAAGGTTTCGCTCTGCCCTGCCCTTCTTCTTTCCCTTGTTAGTTTAAAACTTGTGAATGAGCGCTGAGCGGAGGGCTGGGAGCAGAAAGCAGAAGCTATGTAGCAGAACAGGATTTCCGAAACATTCGGTTGATTTTTTTTTGTTATGAATCAGCAGCTTTGAATTTGTTTGCTTTCCGTCCAGCTCCGATTGAGCTGCGCTCTCCAGCAGCGTTGACATAACTGAGCACTTTTTGTAACTTTACATTGCGATCAATCAGAGGTGACTGAAAATACAATTACCATCAACATCTGTATCGGCAAGTGCTGGACACAGTAATTGGAAAAGTCTAGCGCGATTGTGAAAAAAAAAGGTACAGCAAACACTATTTCTGTTTTGAAAGCTTGCAATAAGGGAGGATCAACAGTACTGATTAAGCTATTATCTGAGCTGATCCATGCCGTCCGTTCGATTAAGACTCCTGTAGCACACCTTTGAACAACAACAACAACAAGATTTAATTTATAAAGCGCCTTTCACGTCAGGAGGACGTCCCAAGGCGCTGCACAGTTGGGTCATGACCCGAGCAGGGGGGAAATGGTCAGGGTGAGGGGAGGGAAGGGAGGGAGCGAGGAGGGGGGAAATGATCAGGGTGAGGGGAGGGAAGGGAGGGAGCGAGGAAGGGGGAAATGGTCAGGGTGAGGGGAGGGAGCGAGGAGGGGGGAAATGGTCAGGGTGAGGGGAGGGAAGGGAGGGAACGAGGAGGGGGAAGAGAGTCGAGAGGGGAGCTGAAGGCTCGGTCAAAGAACAAAGATCAATCGGCAGCGTGAACGACTTCGGTCCTCGGTAAAGAACAACAATAACAACTTGCATTTATATAGTGCCCTTCATGCTGGACGGCATCTCGGAGCGCTTAACAAAGATTGACAAAGAGCAGCCCAAATAGTTTGCAAGCAATATCTACATTGGTGCAAGGAGCCAAATGACACTAATTAATAATAATAATAATCCTTGCATTTGATATAACTCCTCATCAAGTCTTCAAGACGTCTCAAAGCGCTTCCCAGAATGTACTCTGGAGTGAATTGACTGTGTATTTTATGGGCCAAATACATTTTGTGGGAGAAAGCCTGAACCAACTCTACGATGTCAGGCGAGTCTGTGCCTTCCAATCGCTCTCCAGAGTATTGCAAACATTACGAGTTCATGGAAATCTGAAATGATTCACTTTTTGCAACGCTTTTGTTCATCTCAAAGACCAATTCGGAAACGATGACTAATTCAGGATCGCGGAATGCCGGTGTCTGGCAGTTTATCCAAAATGACGGCGTGGGGTTTCCTTTCAGGGGTCAAACAAGTTACAGACTTCAAAGGAGTAGACTGAACAACAGATGACAAAAGGTGTTGGATCGAAGCCGAGTGCAGGTGAAACTTCGATTAAAGCTCAAAGGGAACAGTAGATAATTCGAAGCTCTTTCAGCGCAAGAATGTCATACTTGTGGGTGAAGAGAAGAGGTTGGTAAATGGGAGTGAAAGAATTTCTCTGTGCTGTAACTTTCTATGGTTCCTTGGTTACAACTAATGCTAGGATTTGAAGGATTCCTCGTTGGGGTTTAGGAAGCAATATCTCACCGATAATGTTATTTCGGTTATGGGGCTTTATTATTGTTAGCCGTAGCCCCATGTCAGGACTTTGAACTCACATTAGTCTCGACTCGCGCTCCAGTGCGGGGCTGGTGGAGTGCTGTATTGTCGGAGGTGCCGTTCTTTAAATGAGACGTTAAATCGCACTCCTGGCTTCCTGTTACTATTAAACCTTAGACAACAGTAAAGATAATGGACAGTAAAACCTTCATCTGGGAAACAAGGGAAATATGATCATAATAACAACCCTTGCATTTGATACAGCGCCTTATCACGTCGTTGAGACCTCTCAAAGCGCTTCACGGCAAAGAGGAGTGACTGTGTATTTTGTGGAAGGAACGCATGAGTTGCGCGCAGCAGCGTCCCACAAATAGTCGTGGAGGTAGTGACCAATTGTATTTAGGGGATTTACTGGCCAGGACACCGGGAGAGAGAATCTCCCATCTCTTTTCGATGAGCTGACACGGGTGATCGGTTGAATTGGTGAACTTGTCCCATCACAGTAGGCGAGTTCAGCTCTCAGCACGACAGAGGCCGAGCCCGAGCCACGTGTGAACGTTAAACGCTGAGGGAGAAGGGCCCAGAGGGAAGGAAAGCGTTTCCCGAAACAAAATTAAATATCATATTCTGCATCTTCACAAACAAACTCAATAAAAGCCTTTCCTCCGTGACTATTCAGACTTGACAATAGCCCTTTGTGAAGAAGAGAAAGCCGAGAGAGAGAGAGAGAGAGAGAGAGGCGTTTAGCTTTGCGCTCCCGGGAGAAAGCTGTACAAAAGGCACGCGCCTTTTATTGTGTGGGTTTCGGAGGCGAGTTCGTGCTCCGCTCAATGGTCCATAGGACTGCACGGGCATCATTGTGTGTGTGTGTCACCAGAAGAGCTGGGGGAACCCTGCATTGTCGGAGGCACCAATTTGTTGAGTTTCCAACTGAACAAAAGAGTTACAAGATGAATGTAGTAACTGTCAGTGGCAGAGCCTGACTCCGAGCCGGTGCGAGGCGGGAGGTGATCTTAAGCGCGGTCGGTCGAAGAGGAAGGTTTTCAGTCAGTGACGTAAAAGAGGGGAAAGTGGTTGGGGAGGGGAGGGGGGACGAAATCCGCCGACCGCAGTCAGCGCAGCCGATGGATGTGTTGGAGCCAGTCGGCAGCATTCTTGCGCAGCGTTAACTTACGAGTTAACAGGTCGTCTGAGCTGCGACACGTGGAAACGCCGGCCGGTCTCGCGCATCTCCACATTTCCACGACGCCATCTGTAATTCTCCGTTGATCACGCGCGCACGCGGGATTAATTACGCTGTCGGTTAACAAATTCACGTCTTTAGACATGGCGTCGGCTTGCTGGGTTTAATACGATCGAGCCCGCCACAAGTACCCCGGAGTTTGCTTTTCCTAATCACCGGACGGACGACGGATTATTTGTGCTTTAAATTATCCCGATGAAATCGTAAGGAACGACGAGGGTACTGAGCGTTAGTTATTTATTTGCCGAAGCCATTGCCTTGCAGCGCCGAAAACCGTTCGAGCAACAATAAACAGCTCTGCTGTTTCGCGGTGCGTGTGCCACCCAACCTTAAGGAGTAGGAGCTTCAACAATACAGCGCCTTATCAGGACGTTGAGACGTCTCGACGCGCTTCACAGGATTTCACCGTGAAGGTGTAGCGACTGTGGATTTGTAGGAAAATTTCCACGTTGACACTTGATCCGCCTTTACTGGCACCGAAAGACTTTAAAACCCTTACGAGCAACGGATCGCTTACTGTGTAAGTCCTCGGAAAGGAATTCCACCCGGGCCGAGATTTTTTTTCATGGGACGCCGCCGTGCGCAATTGGCTGCCGCGTTTCGCCCGCAAAATACACAGTCAATTTGCTTCGCAGGATATCCTGTGCAGCGCTTTGAGACGTCCTCGAAGACGTGATAAGGCGCCGTATCAAAAAAATGCAAGGATTGTCATTGTTAACACGGACTATCCTGTCGCTGCTGCTGAGGTTGTCGCGATGTGGTTTGAAAGTCACTGTTGCTCTTCGCTCTCTCTTCAGCCCACTCCCGGCTCAGAGCGACACTTCACATGCGAGCAGAGGGGAAAGCGATGATTTCAACGGCAAATGCTTAAAGACTGCAATTTAATAAGGTGCAAATTAGCTGTGGGAATTGAACAATTATTGCCAAGGGGCTTGGCTGGCGTTACAGCGTGTTGGGAAAACACGTCTGGGTTTGAATCAAGTCCAGATGTGCTGAAAGTCTCTTAACTCTTGAGGGCGTGAAAAATACGAGAATCTAAGGCAGTCTCCGTAGGCTTCTCAATGGTGCACAAAGCATTTGGCTGTGGCTCAGTGCTAAATGAGGTTGTCCCACTTAGCCCATCGAGATGGCCGATGAGGGGAATGTAAGCACCACACTGGTGCAGTGAGGGCGCGGGCTGGCTCTTCTGAAGCTGCCCTTGATAACGAGACATTACGGAGTGAGTTGTGCGCTGTGTCTTAGCTTATCCTGCCGTAGCTGGTGTTCATTGCCGACCTTGAGTGGTCAAAGTGTGGAAAGGAAATGTTCTATCCTCCGGCACTGACATCGCTCATCGAATGTGACCATTGACGCGGTTGAAGAGGTAGATATTAAGGTGAGACTTGAAGGCTGACAGAGAGAGGTCGCTGGAGGGCATTCCAGAGGTTAGTGACAGAGAAGCAGAAATCACGAAGGTCATACACTCCATAGTTGTTTGCGGGATGTTCCTGTGCACAGAATTGGCCTTGTTCACCTACAAAATACACCGTCACTACACTTTACAGTACAAATCATGTGAAGTGTTTTGAGACATCTTGACTATATGACAGAGGTCAGATAAAGCACTATTATTCAAAAGCCGGACCGTTAACATCATTTTTTTAATATAAGTTTACGAGTCTCTGTTATTATTGATCCAGTGCTTTAAAAATTCTTTCCAGCTAGTGTTCGCAGGCAATATTTTACGAGGCTTTTAAAGAATGCAATTGACTGACCCAGTTTGTTTGTGTTATATCCCTATCGGCCCGTTCCCAGGAAGTGTGGAACAGTTAATCTCCTGACATCTTCCCGAGCTGTAATTGTGCAGACGTGTGGCAAAGGCATTATAGTCATTCACATCGCAACGGGTGGCCTAGGGAGCTTTGGGACTGTACTCCATCTGTAGCTCCTGGTGTTGACAGTTCCCAGCTTCCGTCAGACATAATGCAGACCTCAATCAACTCAATGATCAAGACTGACGTTTGTCTACAAAGTACAAACCGCAGGAAAATTTTATATAACTAATATTAATAATAATAATCCTTGCATTTGTTACAGCGCCTCATCACGTCTTCGAGACGTCTCAACGCGCTTCACAGAATATACCGTAAAGTGAATTGACTGTGTATTTTGTGGGCGAAACGAGGCAGACAATTGCGCACAGCAGCGTCCCCACAAACAGTGGTGGATTAAGTGACCAAATTATTATTGGGTTTCTTTATTTGGTGGGGAGCTTTTTTTTTTAATCCGGGCTGATACTCCAACGCAGCGCTAGGGGTCTGTTGGCATTTTTGGAGGTGCCGTCCTTCAGATTGCGTGTTAAACCGAGGCCTCGTCCACCTTTTCAGATGGACGTTAATAAAATCCCGCGCCGCTATTCGACAAGAGAAGGGAGTTGTTCTCTCTCGGTGTCCTGGGTGACAAGTTCCCAGACGCAGTTCAATCTGTGGCTCTTTGTGGAACATTGCTACGTGTAACATTGGCTGTTGCGTTCGCCTACTTAACACAGGCGTTAAACTTCAACAGCCAACAATCCTGTGAAGCTCTTTGAGAGGTCCTTCTGACCTGAAAGGCGCTGTACCAAATGCCATGTCTGGGTAGGATTCCAGAACGGTCAGTAACTGTTCCAAATAGTTTGCCCAATTGGCCAGCCTTCACACAGGACCCACAGGCAGCACTGATCTGATTGCGGTACATTGAAGCTGACCACATTAAATGGCATTTTGTGTCCAGTCGTGAAATACGTTCTACTTGTGGCACTCTTCAGAGGTCGAGAATTCATAGCATCGGGACACCATAAATCTGACGATTGATATTCCACGGAAAGATGCTCCCGTTATATCTGTAGCAAAGAACCCACGGGGGTTTTCGAAGGAACAAAAGAAGCAGTGAGCTGAAGTTCAGTTTCCAATGATAAAATATAAAAGCTTCCGCTTCCATTTACATTCTTAGGTTTTGCCGCATTGGACACGTGTGTAAAAAATATTCTGCGTTGTCACACGCATCGTCTCTGGCAATTATTGGGATTTCCCATTATTAATATTAATAACAATCCTTGTATTTGATATAACGCCTTATCACGTCATTGAGATGTCTCAAAGAGCTTCACGGAAGCTTCTGCGTAAAGTGAATTGACCGTACATTTTGTGGACGAAATGCGGCAGCCAATTATGTGCACCAGTGTCCCACAAACAGTCGTGGATTGAGTGACCGAATTATTATATATTTCTTTGAAGGGATTATCAACACAAGAAAGTCGATCCACCAAATAGGCTAACAATCACGTTCCTGCTTACGGATCGGTAAACAGAGACGAGTGGAGTAAGAAAACTTGCACAACAACAACAACAACTTGCATTTATATAACGCCCCTCATTAGTGTCTAGTGTCCCAGAGCGCTTGGCAGTGGGGGGGCACGACCACAAGCCGGGGGTAGGTGACCGTAGGCACGGTAGAAGAGGAAGCTCTTCAGGGAAGGAGGGAAGGAGGAGGCGAGGCGGAGGGATTGAGGGAGATAGATCCAGAGTTTCAGGGGAACTGTTTTACGGAGAACTGTTTTCACTCTTTGTTCTGCGGCAATGGTAAGATTGGCTACCCTGGGATTTACACTTGTCAGCCAGCCTTGCGACCGGATTTCACATGTCCTGCAGGAGAATTGACTCGCTTTATTACTTTGCCCTGCGCCTCTGACACGCAGATGGAACTCGCTAAGAGGGAAGCTGGAGGAGACCTGGGGTGTGAGTTGACTCTTTCCTCACAGCGCGAGACAATAATAAATAAAGTGAACCGGTTGCTAGGCTGAATGGCCAAATCAAAATTCACATCCCCAGAAGTCACGCTCATTCGGTACAATGCTCTGAATCAGTCTGCACTCGCACATTGTGTACACTGCTGATCCCTGGAACGTCAAGGCCTTGGCGTTCCTTGAATGGAGGCAATGACCAAGGCTGGTTGGTGCCCATTGCTAATGGGAGTAACGCCAATAAATGAATTGGATAACCTTGGGCTTTTCAGCCTCGACTGAGTAAACCAAGCCTTGCAGAGGATTCGAAAACTTTTCCCGGGATACACGAGAAATAAGCACGGAAGAACGCTTTCAGATACGCTGAAGCAGCAGAATAACATGATGGGGTGGGGTGGGGGGGCAGGATTTTGAAGAGCAAATCTAGCACACGTTATTTATACTAACAGCGTTGAACAGGTGAGGTGCAGAGAGATTCTCAATCCACAACACTGGTGCATTAAGTAACTCCTTTATGCTCAGCTCACACCTGTCCCAATATCGCAGCCACAACCCACACACTGGCTCCCTTCCCAGGAACCTTTTATGCTTCCTGCTCCTATTTATTAAAAAAAACAATTTGGTCACGGCTGTTTGTGGGACACTGCTGTGTACAACTGGCTGCCGCATTTTGCCCACAAAATACGCAGTCTGTCCACTTTACAATATATTCTGTGAAGCGCTTTGCGATGTCTGAATGATGTGACGAGGCATTTTATTTCATCGGCTCTTTCTGAATGGCCTTTTACTTCTCAAAGGGATATCCTACATCTTCCCTTCTCTTTCTCTCTAATGTTATTCCATTACTCTTCCTGGTTTGGCTTCGCTTCCACTTGAATTTCTTGATGAAATGAAACCAACAACCACAAACTACATTTGTATAGCGCCTTTCGCGTCAGGAGGACGTCCCAAGGGCTAAAGCAAATATGCTTAAAGGGACTTTTTCGTCTGAACTTCTCTTCCAATTGCCTTTACATTCTTCTTAGAGAGTGCGGTTAAAGATCCCATGGTGCAACTCAAAAAGAGAAGGAAGTTTTCCACCAATCTTGGCCAACAACCCTACAAATAAAATTGGTCATTCACTTTATGATTGTTTGTGCTGCCACGTCTGCCTATAAAATACACACAGTTACGCCCTTTACAGTATATCCTGTGAACACCTTAAGACCTACTTTCCACATGGTAAGACGCTGTATCAAATGCAATGAAACGAAACAGCCGTGAGGAATGGATGGCCCAGAGAGTTGTGAGAATGACCCTTCACTTAATAATTCTTCCATTTGATACAGCGCCTTATCACGTATTCGAGACGTCTCAAAGCACTTCACAGAATATACTGCGAAGTGAATTGACTGTGTATTTTGTGGGTGAAACACGGCAGCCAATTGCGTCACATTGAGTGACCAAATTATTATTATTATTTTTTTGAAGGGATTATTAGCCCCGGAAGCGATCCGCAATCGACTAACAACCAGGTTCCTACTTACTGCGAGGTAAAAACCGAGGCGTGTGGAATAAGGAAATTTAACCAACGTCTCGCCCTGCCCGGGAATCGAACCCAGGTCCTCTCGCTTTGCGAGGCGAGGCTCTAACCACTAAACTACACGCCTTCCGTGTGCTGTGCCCCTGAATGGCCCAGATTGGCTGTCTGATCTCTCTTTAACGGCTGCAGTGGTCTGGAATGATACAACTCTGGACTGTGACAACTCAACTAGCAGTTGGCCTGGATCCACAGCAAAAAACCCAGTGTAAACACTAATTGAGCAATCTTGCTCCACACTCAGCTGACAGTCATGCCACTGCCAAAAAATCCAGCTCAGCACCAGGGCCGCGAAGTGAAAGAGCTTCGTCTGTTGCCTCCGGACGCTTTTATCACCTAAAGACGTGATTTTCACCAGCACGAGGCAGAGAGCCCAGAAAAGACTTTTAATTCCTGCTTTCAGTGGCTCTTCCCCAAGAGTTAGAAAGCAAGGCACCACCATCCGTCAGGCAGATGACATCCTTCTGAACAGGCAGACGGGATATAATGCAGTCTATATATAACGTAGCGCTCCCCAGTTACTGGAGTCCTGTAGTTCAGTGGTTAGAGCGCTCGCCTCACAAGTGAGAGACTTGGGTTTGATCCCCAGCACAGGGCGAAACGTTGGGCAAGTTTCCTTTACTCCACACGCCTCTGTTTACCCAGCAGTAAGTAGGAACCTGGTTGTTAGTCGATTGGCAGATCGCTTTTCTGGATGTAAAAGCTCCTTAAAAAAATTTGGTCAGTCAATCCACGACTGTTTGTGGGGACGCTGCTGGGCGCAATTGGCTGCCGCGTTTCGTCCACAAACCACACAGTCGATTCACTTCATAATACTGTGAAGCGGTTTGAGACGTGATAAGGCCCCATATCAAATGCAAGGATTATTATGTTCATTAATTTGCCTCTTTAAGGACTTTCCTTTATGTTTCGGTGTAATTCAAATGTTGGATTGGATACATCGAGACAGCTAAGCACTTTCCCTCTTTCGTTGCCAGCGTGCCATTAGCACACACTTACATTATTATACGCCTGTTATTATTTTATTTTGTAATTTCGTAAGCCGCGTAATATTTTCTGCACCAGCATTGCATCATTAAACTGTCGAGCGAGTCCAACCGAGATGTCGGGAGAAAAAAATCCGTTTGCTTCTTCACGCGAATGAGTGATTTTTATGCGTTTTAGATACACTGTCCTGAGTTTTATTGACCACGGAAGGGACAAGCTATCGACTCCGAAAGAGAGCATAAATTAGAATTGCATCGGCACTGGGAAAGGGCAGGCAATCCACAGGCCGAGACAGATATCAGATTGACGATGTTTATGATGTTTCCACCACGACGTGCCGCATTGAATATCCCTGGAGATTGAAGCAGTTCAGTCCCTGAGTGCGCCAGGTGATTGTCCTTTAGAGATGCGTGGCTCATGGAGTAACATTTGAGCTGTGAAAAGGGTGAGGCGTTTGCAGTTCTGGCAGCTGGAGGTGGACGGGAAGAAATTTGGCGGAGTTCCTTGTCAAAGGGTGCACTTGTGACCAGCGAGGGGAAGAAATCAACTGTTGCTGGTGTGCAGCAAAGTCGCTGTAATTATCTGAGTGAGCTGGTGGCGAATTTGAGCGAATTTCAGTAACTTGAGTTCAACCCTCTGTCGTGGTCTCCTTAATAATAATAATAATAATAATCCTTACATTTGATACAGCGTCTTATCACGTCTTCGAGACGTCTCAAAGCGCTTCACAGGATATACCGTAAAGTATAATGACTGCATGTTTTGTGGGCGAAACGCGGCAGCCAATTGCGCACAGCAGCGTCCCCACAAATGATGGCGGATTGAGTGACCAAGTTCTTTTTAAAGTGATGATTATCCCCGGAAAGCGATCCGCAATCGACTAACAAGCGGGTTCCTACTTATTGCAAGGTAAACAGAGGCGGGTGGAGTAAGGAAACTTGCCTAAGGTTTCGTCCTGCCTGGAATCGAACCCAGGTCCTCTCGCTTGCGAGGCGAGTGCTCTAACCACTGAGCTACAGGACTCCATAGGCTTGTTCCTGGGCAGGGAAGATCTACTCTACTCCAAGGCTCTGCTGATGACAGACCAGGGGTCCTGGCTCATCGGTAGAACTTGGAGGTAGTTTGCCTGACAGTGCTCTCAATGATAACCTGTTCTAGTTGGTCAAACTGCATTGTCCAATCTGGTGGTCCCCAATCTTTGTCTCTCACCAACCATAATATTTCCGGAATGAGGTCAGCAGGGACGTTCCTCCAAGGGAGAGAGTTTGCTTTCCATTTTCAGACATAGGGGGAATTTGTACGCTGTAGTCAAACGCAGTCACTTTGGGTAACAGCAATGAGCCACAGACTCCCATGACACGAATGACCGATTCTATCTGGGAGATTGTTGACCAATCCCTTTTCTTTTTGAATGATTGCTATGGGATCTTTAACGCGCACCTTAATAGACACGGATGATTTTGTTTTAAGGTCTCATCCGAAAGGCAACATCTTCAGAATTGCATCGCATTGCACCCCCTCCCGCCAGCCCAGCCCGGATCATGTCAGTTCCAAACCCCGAAGTGGGGCGAGAGTGCTATCGACTGAACCAGGCTGCAAACCCTGAATCTTGTTGAACACAAGTGGGTTCTGAAAGTGGCAATTTAAGATGAATCAGTGCAAGTGGTGTCACGGATTAAGGCGATAACTCATGTGGGTAGAGTGCCTGAGCAATAAAACTCCAATTGGTAACGTAAACAGAACTATTGCCTTTTGCCTGTGTGGACTGTAGGATCTGATAGTGATATATACAAGACATGAGTGAATTATTAAGTAATACGCTGTGTGTACTGAGTATCAACGAGAGTCAACACCGAGCCATAAACAAGTCATACAGCGGCAGATACAGATCAATTATCTCCTTTGCTTGGCAGTCTAGTATTTCTGTGCAGGAGTTTTTTCGGGGAGACAAAATACAACTCATTCAGTGCAAAAGGATGAATGAATGAACTTTGCCTCTTTGCTGCATGACTGCTGCGTTCACTGAAGCTGATAGGCCGAGATGTACGTGTGCCCTCCGGCCTGGAAGCGAAGGCAGAAGTGATACTAAAGATCAGGACGTCCACCGCGAGTTCCGAAGAAGGAGTGGAGGAGAGTGACATCAAACCCCTCGAAATTCCAACTTTCAACGAGGCCACAAGCCATTTGTGGACCGCAGGCCGGATTTGACGCTGTCCGCAACTGTTCGTATCCGGCGATCCTTCGCCAAAGAGCGGAGCAAAAATGACCTCAGCGTAAATCAATCGTCGAAATCATCCGTCTCACTCTATCCGGTGTAAAATATATATGTATCGCCCAGGGCAGCATCTCGGAGCTAACAGTGGCGTAATCCGCCGCTAAACGGGCGGGTGGTGGGGGTGGGGTGGAAGGGAGAATGTGACCGTAAGCACCTTATTATATTTATTGCGTAAGAAGTTCGACACTAAGTGGGGGAAATATATCGAAGAAATCGATTGGGAGAGAATAACACACACGAGCACTTAGAATGCAGTGGAGTGGAGTGGAGTGGAGTGGATTTGGCCCTGACGATGCCTGATCTCATACCTTTAACCCTTGTTCCTCTTACCCGATGTGCCGCGCGCTGCGGGAAGCTATCCTGTTTGTGAGGGGCCCTGTACAAATGCGAGTTGTTGTCGTTCTGCTGTTGTGATGGAGTTCCCCAAGCTGCCACGTTCTGCCGTTTGACCCCCTTTGCCTCCTGAAGCAAACTCGGGGGTTACGAGAAGGCCTTCGCAAGGTGTCGTCAAGAGAAATAAAGCCCAGCGATTCAGATCGGCCTCATCGAAATTCAGCCCGGATTAGTTTTGTGTAAAGGACAGGCAGCGCTGAAGAATCTGTAACCATAATCACTAAACAGCGCTTTAGCTGTTTTTCATTAACGGCACGCTAGCCGAAGCCATTTGGTCCAATTCGCTGCAATTAGAATCCTCTCCTTCTCCGTCTGAAAACATTGGAGATGGATGGTTAAGAAGTATAGACGTCCGCAGTCTCCAAATCAATATTTAAGTGGGCTGCTTGGACTCTTAATTGCTTTTAATGGGACAAGTGGTTCTCACTCATCAGGTAATAAAATACATTTCGTGCATGCTAAGGATGAGGAGTTGGTGGGGGTGGGAGGGGTGGGGGTGAGAAATTAGATTGCGAGATTTTACGGCTGCTTTTTTTTTGTTTGTTACGTTCATTTTGGTAGGTTTAAATAATGCAGCTGTATTGGATGTGAAAGAGGGTGTTCACAGTTCATATGAATACAGCAAAATGCCTGGAATCGGAGGTTGCCAATTCTGCGTTGCCAAGGAGATCAATTTATCTTTCAGGAGATGTTGTGCACAGATGTGAGACTCAGCTGAAAAGTAAAATTATTTCCGAGCAGTTTTTTTTCTTTTCTCTCTCTCTCTCTCTCTCTCTCTCTCGCGCGCGCGGGCGCGCCTCTCCACTCCACGCCCACACACCAACGCAGCTGTAAATAGTTTGTTTTCTTTATTATTCAGTTATTTTTTTAAATGTTGTTTTTATTGAGTGCTGTTAATATCGGGGAAAAGGCAAGAGTTAATTGGCGTAAGAATGCTGCCTCCATGTTTGTGAAGGGGCAGCGGTGGATGCAAGGTTTAGAAAAGGCGTGTGTTGCATTTTTTTTTGATCTCGTGTCAGATATTCCAACGCCACCAAAGTGTGAAGCACTGACTGAAGGCCAACAGAAGACCCCGGTGCCGTGTAAGTTGTTCTTTCCTCCCTTTATTTCTATTAGAAAAAGAAAACTTCTTTATTTCAGCTATTTAATGGCTATTTAAACTCCCATGCAAAAAGAAATAAAATCCTTGCACTTATTTGATCCAGTGCTGTTCACGTCTCACAGGAGGACGTCTCAAAGCGCTTCAAAGGATTTACTGCAAAGTGTAGCGACTGTGGATTTTATAATAAATAATCTTTGCGTTTGATGTAGCTCCTTATCGCGTCATTGCACCATCTCAAAACGCTTCACAGAATAGACTGTAAAGTGAATTAAAGTGATTGCATATTTTGGGCTGAAATGTGGCAGATCCATGTGAAATGTGGATTGAGTGACCAAATTTTTTTAAAAGGGATTCTTACTCCCGTAAAAGTGATCCATAAATCCACTGACAACCGGGTTGCCGCTTACTGCTCGGTAAACAGAGGCGTGTGGCGTAAGGAAACTTGCCTGACGTTTCCCCCAGCCCGGGAATCGAACCCCAGGTCCTCTCGCTTGCGAGGCGAGCTCTCTCACCGATACTCTGCAGGACTCCACAGCGTGTTGTAACCTTCCGTTACGCACATTGGGTTCGGAACTCCACCTTTCACCTTGAGATGGGAAAGTTGCTTGGGGTTTGCCTGCCTGCACGTTGCATGAGCGGACCAATAAGAAGGTTAAAAGGGACATTTTTTGATTCACCCGGTTCAAACGATTCGAAAACGACCACAAGGTGACTGGCACTGAGCAAGTGAGATGAAAATATCCGTGGATGCATTCCTATTCCTTTCTGTCGCTCAGTATCTCCAGCACACACAGATATACTTGCAGGAAGCACATATACACACATATATACACACGCATATGCATTCGTATGCCCACATGGGATCAATATTTACCAATGCCGCCTTTAATGTACAGGTGTGTTAGAAATGGCCCTGACAGATGTTTCAATAAAGACCTTTGTTTAAATGAGCTCAAACACATTAGCACTCTGTGAAAAAGGGAGGGAGGTGGGGGCGTTGGGTGCTGGGAGTGTTTTTGTTAATCCATTTGAAGCGAGATTAATGATATTCAGATCAGAAGCGTTTGTGAAACCGCGGGTTAAACCTTTCACGGGGGGGGCCTGCCCCCATTACAGGTGGTAAGCCATTCTATCTCTCCTCCTTTATCTTTGAGTTGTCAGGGAAGTGAATCCGATGATGATGATGGATACATGAGCTCTCTATCAAAATACACACAACTACAATCAGACCCTGCTGACTGTGATAGCTGTGCAGAATTGAACTGCGCCTGCTAATTAAGAATGACAAATAGTGCCGAGTTTTCCGGAGAGAAACAAAATGAATCAGCTAGACTTGTGAGACTGGAATCCCAGCTTCCCACTACGTGCAGCGACAGGCGACCAACGCACAATATCGGGACTTGGTTTTCCTGTGTTTGCTTATTATGGTGGAAATGAAAGGTGTGTGGAAACCGTCGTGTAATAGCAGGCTCCTCAGAACTGGTCCCAACTGATCATTACTCCTAGCGCATTGTGTGTCAGTCTGGCTCAGTGGCCACCAGGCTGTGGATTCAAGCCCCACGTCGGGACTTGGAACTCATATGGTCTAAGCTGACACTCCATTGCGGAACTGGGGGATATTTGCTGCATTGTGGAGGTTCCGTCCTTTGGAAATTGTTGTGTGCAAATTGGCTGCTGCGTTCGCCTCCAAAACACACGGACCAATGCACTCCGTAATATACCCTGCGAAGTGCTTTGGGACGTCCTCCCGACGTGAAAGGCGCTGTACCAAATGTGAGGATTGTTGTTATTGTTTACCACTTCAGGACGACGGCTGATGCTTTCAGTGAGAAGGGGAACGATCGATTACGGGTGCTGAGCCATCATTGCCGGGCCAGTAAAATAGTGTCTCGTTCTGCCTTGGGCAGCTGAAAAGCCAAATCAATTCCCCGTTGAAGGTTCTAGATGCGGTACGAAATGCAAGGATTGTTATTAAGAGACAGCAAATCCACCTCACATCATTGCTGTATGTTGCGACACTCACTGTCTCTCTCCACTTTGAGGTTGGACGCAGTTTCCTGGCTTACCTTTTGCTGTGCGGTTTTCAAGTTAACATGTATATCCATTATAGAGTCTGGGTTAGCTCAACTCCTCTGAGTCTCGTCATCCATAATTTATTTGCTAACTGTGTTATCTCTACTTTCTAGTATTCTACCACTGTTGGCTTGCTCTGTGCCTGTAGCTCTTCCAAGCAACCTATACGATCTATTTATTCCGTGGTTTCTCTTTCACCTCTGTCAGCCACCCATTCTCAGCCTTTGTATTCCACAATACCTGAGCTCGCTCTGTAACGTATAAATTATCGGACACGTTTTCATTGTGTAGTTTCCAAACCATCTCTGCGTTCAGTACTTGTGTGAGTGTGTGTGTGTGTGTGTGTCTGCGTGTGTGGTTGGGGGGGGAGGGTGAGGTGGGGGAGAGGGGCTGGTGGTATTTATTGATTCCTGGCTAGTTCTGTACTTTGTAATATCTTGGCCAGTGCTGGGATTTTAGCATGATTTTTCTTGGCTGGCTCTCTATTCTATAATTTTTCTGGCTCGCTCTGTAATCTATCAAATCTTTGGCGGCTCTGCATTCTTGTTGCATCTGAACTCCCCACTGTGTTCTATAATGTCTTGGCCACCTCTGTATTCCATTGATTCTTGGCTCCCTCTGTAGTGTTTCTTTTTTACCCTCCCCGTTGTCTCTCAGCTTTATTGATTCAAGGCTAGCTCGGTATTTCGTATTTGTTCGTGACTGCTCCTGTTCTCGTCTTGTCCTGGGGAATAAGTATGCAGAATTTATATAACGTCAGCAGTGGTCTTGAGTTTGTGATCGGTTCTTACACTCATTAACCATTAAGGGGGTTCATCTCAACACAGTAAGAAAACTTGGAATGGAGTCATTTATTTATAATATTAATAATAATCCTTGCATTTGATGTAGTGCCTTATCACGTCGCTGAGACGTCTCAAAGCGCTTCTAGATACCATTCAATCTATAATCTAGTCATGCTCCGCTGTTTGGTAGAATAAATGCTGTTCATTTTATTAATGCTTTTGTATGACCTTGGTTTTGTCTCCTTTCACTCCCTCAACGTCTCCAGTTTTCATCTGTTTTACGTCCACTCTTCCTTATTTAGTTATTCCTGAATCCCTGTACATCACCAAAGTGAATAGTCTTGTGCCAAAATCGTTGCCAAGTCTATTGACCTCATTTTCACAGAGGTTGATTAACAACTGGAACGAGCTCCCAAGAAGGGCAAGGCCAGGGCACTGGACTCATTGAAGAAACAGCTCGATGTTCAATGCTGTAGTGGGAAGCAGTGGGGTAGATGTTTGTTGAGATCAAATCAAATCAACCCAATCGCAAACTGTAGACTTCAGTCACTGCCTTAAAGAACGATCTATTTCTTCTTAAAATATGCGTCTCAAATTTCATCTTTCAGACCGTCTGAACCAAAAAATGAAATGAGACGAAAGTTCGAGTGTCCCGTGTCAGTTGCTTTGTTGAGCTGTTTATGTTCTTTGATCTCTCTCTGTTCTCCCAAGAAACACCCAATTTCATCTCTCACAATGTTTCACTTCAAATGAATGTCTTCATTGGACAACACGCATTGCTTTGAGCGAACACAGAGCATTCCACTTTCAAGCCCAGGTCAGTTGCAGCAAATTGCCCTTCTCTGCCCTAAAAAAAAATCAATGGGAAATCAATCAACAGTTTCTCCGCTCTCTCACATTACCGCTCTGGACCTGGGAAATAAAACTGTAAGCAGACTAAACGGTGTTTGCCTTGGGAACGAGGAATGGAAAGCAAACTGAAATTGCGAAACCCTCACACGTCGCGAACAGAGTCAGATTCGATGAGAAGTTCCTGCATCTTCGTGTCTTCATAATAATGCTAACAACAAAAATCCTTGCATCCGGCACAGCGCCGTATCACGTTGTTGAGACGTCTCAGAGCGCTTCGCAGGACACATTGTGAAGCGTGCGTAATTTGCGGGCGAAACACCACAGCCAATTGCGCACAGCAGTGACCCACAACCAGCTGCGGATTGAACGAATCACATTTTTTGGGGGGAGGGATTATTCCCCCTCCCCCCCCTCCCCTCCCCCACCCCCCCCCCCACCCCCTCGCACCCCCCACATCCCCGGAAAGCGATCTACCAATCGACTAACAACCGAACTGTAAGAAAGGACACCGTTACAAGTGGACACGGGCCGAGGGAACGTTCCGCAGTGTGTGCGCGAAACGCGCGGCTCAAAATCTTTCTCTGCTCTCAAATTGCCGAGCAAGCGAGGACCAAAATGAACGAGCGTAGAGAATCCCGAGGCTTTTGTGGCAGCTTGGCTTTGTAACAGTACGTCAGTGGTAGTGTTTTATGAATTCAATATTCTTAGCTGGCGGCATCTCACAGTCTTGTAAAACGTCAGGACTGCCTTGTGCCTTTCTCACAAAGCGATCCCCACACTTTTATATTTATGTACTGAGTGGGAACATCTTCAGACCCAATTGAAAAGGGGACATTTTTCAGCGTGTTGAATCCAATAAATCAGGAGAGAGCTGCTGTACTCTTTACTCAACTTGTGCCTCCAAGCAGATGTCAGCACTCGTGTGTTATACAGCTGCTGTCTGTAAATAACTTAAACGTTCTTATAAATAACATTATGGGATATAGTACGTATGTAGTTCGGGACATATGTAAACGCGACCGGCAGGAAAGGTGGAAGGCAAACAAGATGGGACCTTAGTCATTTATTTCCTCTAGCATTTCTTATGTTAATAACCCTCACGTTTGGTGTGAACCCTTCCACATCAGGAGGACGTCTCAAACGCTTCACAGAACGTCGCTGCGAAATGGAGTGACCGCGTGTTTGTTGGCACAGGCAGCAGCACAGTTGCTTGCGCACAGCGTGAAATGAATGACCAGTTTTATTTGTTGGCCAGGACACTGGGAGAAACTCTCTTCTATTTTCAAATAGTGCCGTGGGATCTTCCAACCTTCCTCCTGGATAGACCGCTGCACGGAGGACCATTTTAGTTCGAGATATAAAATCGCACAGACTTGAGTTGCTTTCGATTCAGTCTCGATGCACGGTATCTACAGTGGAGTCCTGAAGCTCAGTGGTTAGAGCCCTCTGCTCGCAAGCGAGACATCTGGGTTCAATCCCAGGCAGGGCAAAACCTTTGGCAAGTTTCCTTACTCCACACGCCTAATAATATTCCCTTCAAACCAAAACAATAAATAAATTGGTCATCTTCATTCCACGACTGTGTGTGGGGACGCTGCTGTGCGCAGTTGGCTGCCGGGTTTCGCCCACAAATATACGGTCAATTCACTTTACAGCATATTCTGCGAAGCGCTTCGAGACGTCTCGAAGACGTGAAGAGCGCTATATCAAATGCGAGGATTATGATTATTATTGTTATCATTATAAGCCATTCTGTTTTGCATTTATATTTAGCTAGCGTGCGTGATCCTCCAACCCTTCTCGCATCTCATATCCCCCATCTCGTTGCGATCATTTTCAACCTGAACAGCCACCAGTTGATGTCTCGGTAAAGCAAGCTTTTACAGCTGTGTTCTTTCTAGGTTTCAGGAGTGACCCGCTGTGCGCAGCAAAGATTTTAACGCATCCTCAGCGGTGATTTAAGCTAAATGCCTGTAATTCCGAGCATTTGACGAGGTTGTTTTTTTTTTGTGTAGTTTTTTTTTCAGACCGCACTTTCGGTCACCCTCCTACCCCTACCCTCCCTGTCCTCCACCCTTCCTGATCCCCCCCCCCATTTTAGGACGTCCTCCCAATGTGAAAGGCACTATACACATAAGTTGTTGATGTTGTCGTTCTTGTTAAATGGAATATTAACAAGAACTGAAAAACTGAGGAAAAGATATCCAACTTGCGATATTTCTCAATGGATTTCTCAACAAGAAAAGTCTATGTATCGGGTTTCTGAAACATTGACAGAGCGATCAATAACGTTTTAGAAATTCGATAGCGCCTTCTTACACATTCGATGGTTCGGAAATGAAATCCAGGGTTCTCATTAACAAAAATATCTGTCCAGAAAATACCACAAATTAGATCCCGAACTGCTGTTAAATGGTCAGTTAAACGTTCATTACTCGGGTTTAACTCGATCTTGTTACCATCGTTACTTACACGCTGATCGGCTGCTATTCATTTGTAGTCATCACATTGGTGTCTTATGAGAGGCTTAGTCATTGAGATTGAATTCAAACCTCCTCAAGTCTGTGCCACCCTAAAGTTCAAGGGCAAAGCATGTCTGATTGCGCTGCGCTATTTCGAAAAGAGAAGGGAGTTTCCCCCAATTTAATCTGAATTGAAATATTCCTCCAGTTAAGCTTCGACCCAATGTTTGGTATGGAATAGCAGGCAAAAGACCTGACGCAAACGCGCGTCGTTGCAGTTGTGTGCTTGGGCCACACATAATGCCTCCACACTATAAGTTTAGAGTGTAAAACGGCAGAGGGGTCTGTGCATAACTACTGAGAGCGTGAGGTTATAATAATACATTTGATACAGCCCCCTTATCAAGTCGTTGAGATGTCTCAAAGCACGTCACAGGATATACTGTTAAGTGGATTGACTGCGTATATTTTGGGGGCGAAATGCAGCAGCCAGTTGCGAACAGCAATAATAATAATAATAATAATCCTTCCATTTGATATAGCACTTCATCATCTCATCGAGATGTCTCAAAGCGCTTCACAGGATACACTGTAAAGTGAATCAACTGTATATTTTGTGGGCGAAACGTCCCACAAAACATACAATATTTTATCCCACAGTCCCACAAACAGCCATGGAGTGAGTGACCGACCAATCTTTTTTGGGGGAGAGGGGAAATATTGATTATTAATTATTGATTATTATTAACTATTGATTATTGAGGTTACAGTGTGTGCGCACCACTACTGACAGAGCGAGATTTAGAGTATCTGTGCACCACTGACAGTGCGAACATTAATGGCAGCCTCAGTGACAAACTCAATGAGTGTAATCTCCAGCGTGTGTTTTATGTGGAGTCTTTTCAAATTAAATAATAAAAGATCTGGTAGCCGGAAGGTCTCGGGAGCAGTTAATAAATTTCCAGTGAATCAGCTCCTTGGGTTTATCTTGATCTCATTCTCTCCGTATTTAGTAATGATGAGAGAACATTGTGCTTAGCTGCTTTCCATTTTTAGGCTATTCTCGGATTGATTTAAGCTATCAGGAATATAAATCCGTCAACATCTATTGAAAGAAAAAATTCATGAAAATGCGAACACCTTTGATGCCTTATTGGAGTATCTGTGTGTTAATTGCACCCTGATGTTCCAGAGTGTGTGCGCGTGTGTGTTAATGGGACATTGAAAATGTGCGTGCGCATATTAATGGCAGTGTTAGGTGGCAGTGCGTAGTCTCTGCGAGTTTCAAGACTGTGTTAAGAACAGCGTTGAGTTTGAAGGCTGCGTTGATGACAGTGAGAGGTTAAAGACTTTGTCAATGGCAATGAAGAGGAGGTTGGAAGCTGCGTCAAGGTACGGTGTACAACATCAAAACATTTCAAAGCGCTTCAAAGGCAATTACTGTCAAGTGTAGTGACTGTTTTGGGGTCGGTTTCAGACTTCGGGATCAAGCTGAGACAGGTTGCCGCTTGCATTTAGCGAACGTGCAACTTTCTTCTCGTTAAGCTCACTTAAACCCCACAACTTCAAGCTCACGGATCATTGCACGTACCTTTCAAAAAGCGAATAGAGTTTCTCTCTCCCAGTGTCCTGGCCGACAATCTACCAGAAAAAACGAATCATAGCTGGTTGTGTGCCAATCTGCTGCTGCCTTCACCCACAAGTACAGTCACTGCACTTTCCAGTAAATCAGTTGATGCACTTTAGGACATTCTCCCAACGTGGAACACACTATAATCAAATACCGGGATTGTTATTACCAATGGCTTGGAAGAATAAAAGTGCAAAATGCCTTTAGGAGAGAGAGAGAGAGAGCGAGAGAGAAGGAAGAAAATTAATAGTCAGAGGTTAGAAATAGATGCTTTATCAGACATCAAAGCTCCTATAAGGCAGAGCGAAACCTTAGGCAAGTTCCCTTACTCCACACGCCTCTGTTTGCCCAGCAGTACGTAGGAACCCGGTTGTTAGTCGATTGGTGTTTCGCTTTCAGGGAGTAATAATCCCTCCAAAAAAATAATAATTATTCGGTCACTCAATCCCTGACAGTTTTTGGGATACTGCTGTGGGCATCAGCTACAGTGTTTCGTCACAGTATAGAAATATAAGCAGAATACACGGTATATTCTGTGAAGTGCTCTGTGACATCTGAACAACATGATAAGGAGCGACGTCAAATGCAAGGAATATTGTCATTATTATTATTTATAAGAGAAGTGGAATGAGATTCCGATGGTGGGTTATGAAAGCAGAGAGCTGTTTGGGCTTTACAGAGATCTGATATTCCCAGTTACATTTCAATATTCTCGGTTTGAAGTGATTAACCGTATCGCCAGCTCCCGAGCAAATCGTGACAACCGACGGGTTTGCGAACGCAAACAATCGCAGCAGAAATATAGACCGCTGCCACGAATTGGAACGGGCAAAAGGAATCCCTCTGGGTTGTCTGGGGCTGACATGGGGATTTAGAATGATTCAGACAATAAAACACTTTCTCGTTGATTTGAGGGATTCGAAGGAATGAAAGGAAGGCAAAATTAACATGCTAATCCAGGTGGCCGCTAGGGTTGGCAGTCTAGCATCCATTTGGTGGGGGGTGTTTTTCCCCCAGATCGGGTGGATGTGTTCAGCGCTGGGGATTTGGATCCTTTCTTTCGAAGAAGACTCTCAAATCTTCAAAAAAAAAATCTAAAGTCTGATCGTATCTTTTTTCAACCGAAAACCTAGCGTGCGCTGCGCTTGTTAAATGCCTCCAGGGCTGTGTCGTTAATGATATTAAAGAAATACTAATTGTTCTACCCTCCCTCCCGCATTGTGGGGACGTCAGTTGGCACATTTTAGCAGTAATTGCCTGAGCGTCGCTCCTTAATAGATCACTTCAGGCAGACACAAGAATTAGCGGACACGCAGTCAAGGGGAGTTTCAGCCACGCTCTCACCCCCTCCTCCGAGCCAGCCCTCAACACATTATTCGTAATTCATATTGTATTTTATCAGCATAAGTCAGGCAGCGGCTGAATCTGAATCCCAGGCTGGCAGAGAAGCATTGTAACTCGCTTTCAGAGCCCATCTCTCATCTGAAGCCAGTGGACTGCGAGTTGGGCAGTGCTATAGCTTAACCAAACAGGGCAAAGGGTGCATTGGATGATCTCTGTCTGACTGTTTTGTGTGGAACGATTTTCTCCTAATCGTAATCCTTGAATTTGACCGATGGAAAGGATCGTCGCAAGGCACGAGGCAGGATTTACCGTGAGGTGTAGTGACCATATTTAGCAGACGTCCAGCAAAGGGCTGTCTCGTTGCTTTGTGAACCAATTTCCCTGTTCTACCCTGTTTTTCCGAGTTATTGGTGCCAGAACAGATGGAGCTAATTTTGGAAAGACATTTGATATAATATAAGACGACATAGAGTTCAAGCCTATAGGACATATTCAAGTGCAGTAGCGAAGGGTGAGATGCAACTCATCTGGTGGTGAATGCTGACTTGTTGAATCCTTCACCAGGTTATCCGATCCATTTTTTTTTACACATTGACCATTTTTTTCGGTAATAAACATTTAAAGAGAGCTGGTAACTTGCTCCCTGTGTCTCGTTTGTCCTTTGTCTTTTCAAAATACAAAGAAATTGGGTTACCCGGGTATCTGACACGCGCGGAAACCTTTCACCGTGCCTAAGAGTCTCCAAACCAAACATTGGTTCCGTGCATCCCACCTACGCGTGGAAGTTCCCATGTATTGGGATGCAATGCGCACTCTCTCCCTAGAGAGACACATCCTGCTCACCTAATTCCAGAGAGCAATATGCGCAGTGCAGGCTGGTGAGGGTGCCTGATACTCTCTGGAATTAAGTAAGCAGGAAGCGTGTTTTAAAACAGTAACGTTCCCTCAGTGATTCCCTCCCTATCCCCCCAACCCCAATCCCCCGCACACAGACACACGCACACACGCACCTTGCAAGATGCCTGCAGAATGGAATCTCGAACCGACAGCCCTTAACGGTCAGTCAGTGCCGAAGGGCAGTTGGAAATGAGGCAGTGACCGTTCTGTCTGGAACACAGGTTGCCACGCAAGGTGGTCGAGGCCAGGACATCGACGCTATGAGGGCGGGTGTGGAGATCGGATGGGCCGAAGGGCCTTCTTCATTCGTTCAAACCCACTTTGTGATGTTGCGCTGTGTTTTCACAGGGCTAATGGGACGTCCTCCTGACGTGAAAGGCGCTACACAAGTGGAAATGTGTTGCTTTTGTTATTTTAGCTCCAGTCGCAGGTCAATATCACCACACACGCCTTCCTCGGACACAAGCAGATACTGGGACTCATTTAGAAAGCAGCTTAATAATAATAATAATAATTATAATAATCTTGGATTTGATATAGCACCTTATGATGTCTTCGAGACGTCTCAAAGCACTTCACAGAATATACTGTAAAGTGAATTATGTAACGTATTCCGAGGACAACAACATGAACAAAAAAATGGTAAGGTGAGTGTACTTGGTTTAATTAATTGAAGGCCGTGCATTCTGCTTAACAACAGGGTGAAGAGAATAACTCGCTATTATTATTATTACTATTTAGAAAACTAATTAAGCATTGTTCTCTTTCTGTCGGCTGTTCGACTACATTTTACGTTTGACACAACCCTTCCCGTCATACGATAACACGTTTGATCTTTAAATCCCTATTAAGCTGCTTGAAGCCATCTCGGGGCCCCCCCTGATATTTTCATTTGAAAAAGGCAAAGAATTTGGACTGTCTTTGCTGCCTCCGTCCCATGTGTTATGTTTCATTTCGCTTATCAGCGTTCACGGTGCTTGTTTGAGCCTGTTTCGAGTTAGACTTGTCTTATTTGAGGTGGGTTGCCTATTCTGGTTGCTCTTTCTAAATACAAAGAGGGCTTAATTATCATCTGAATGCAGAGCGGGAGCCGAGAGCAGGAGAGAATTCCTCTCTAAATGAAATTGGCAGACGATTTTGTGTTGCTTCACCCTCTCTCTATTCTCGCCTTCTTATCAGACAGTAATTATTACGGCGAACGGACAAAACCCACTTATTTTGCCATTGTTGTCGGCTTAATGCAGTGCATAGATTATGCCTTGCTTTTATCATAATTGCTGTACTCCAAAGAAATAAGCAAAGCTAATTGGGGTTGATATCCTGAAACTAAATCATACTTTTCAGGTTCAATTGCCTGGAGATCAAGAATTTAGGAAAGGCCAAAATGTGATTTCGAAACTTCCAGACAACTTCGGGTCTGAGCAGCGATTTTATTTTTAACATGTGTTTGCCACCGTCCGCGTGTGTTTGCGCTCAGCTGGACACGGCAGTCAACCCTCCAGCTGTGAGGCTGTAGCTGGTTAAACTGCAATGCAAAGGCCAACCTGCACTCCAGTGCTGTCCAGTGTTTAGGTGAAGCAAAGGTTCGACAGACAAGCTCCCCCGGGACGCTACCCCTCGTGAAGGGCGTTATATAAACGCAACTTGTTGTTGTCGCTGTTGTTGTGGTTGTGAATCGTTTCAGGGAGAGAGGACACACCATTCTGTTCAGGACACAGGGATCCCCCGGGATCCCCCGGGATCCCCAGGCGTAGGTGGGATGCATGGAATCCTCAGTTTGGTTTGGGTACTTTTAAGCACGGTGATGGGTATCCGCGTGTGTCAGACCAATTCCCCCTCCCTCATCCCAGCCCCCCGTCACCGCGCCCCACCCCTACCCAAAAAATATCAGTTAACTTTACAGGGCTGTGACTTGTTACAAGCGAATACAGCAGCCCATTTGCACCCTGCGAGTCCCACAAAGAAAACACACAGTCAATTCACTTTACAGTATATTCCGTGAAGCGCTTTGAGACATCTCGAAGTCACGATAAGGCGCTGCATCAGATACAAGGATTGTTGTTGTTACGAACTGAAAGGCCAGTTTTATTGATTGATTATTGACCATAACACTGGGGAAAAAAAAATCCCTTCTTTCTTCAGACGTCGTCAGAATATGTTTAAAGTGTACCCGAACAGCCAGACGGGACTTTGGTTTAACATGAGGACAGAACGTCTGACAATGATGTGCTCCCTAGAACTGCACGAGGATGTCTCGCCTGGACTATGATTTAGCACCATTTACATTGATTGCAAGCAGTTCCCAGGGAACTATTGTCAAGTGCAGTGACTGCATTTTGTAGGCAAATAGAAGGGAGGGAAGAAGAGACAGATTGTTGAAGAGGGAAGTAGCGATTTGCTGACAAAATTAATTGAAGAGTTTGAGAGAGAGAATAGTTCAGGATCGTTTTGTTTTTAAATTGTCGGAATTAACCACGTGAACCACAATGAAAGCATTGAAGAGTCGATGTTGATTATTTTTTCACACTGACAGCGGCGACAAAATTATTATTTTTATACCGCTGTATCGATAAAGAGCCTTCCGGTTACTTTACCTCTTTCTGCTTCGTCCCAACCCGCTCTGTAACATGGAAGAAATGATTGTTATTAAAAGGATTTCCAATAGATTTAATCAACCTCGGGCTTATGTTATTCATTAGAAGCTTTGATTCGATTTTTATAGAGCTACTGTCAGTGGTCAGTTACCCAAATCAGTTATAGCAGAACCTAGTCTCGGGAGCAAAACATTATACAGTGATTAGTTGCCTCTGGAAGAACACAACAGGTAGACAATCCAGGAGCTCGCAGTCATAATGCCAATATAATAATAATAATTAATAATACCTGCATTTGATATAGTGTCTTATCAATTGGTTGAGACATCAAAAAAGCGCATTGTAAAGTGGAGTGACTGTGTATTTCCTGAAATAAATAATAGAATAATAATCCTTGCATTTGATTTAGTGCCTTATCACATCTTCGAGACATTTCAGGGCGCTTCACAGCAGACATTGCAGAGTAGAGTGACTGTGTATTTCGTGAATCATATGTATATATAAAAATGCAAGAGGCACTGTATAAATATGGGTAACCAGAAATGAAGTGTTCGGGCATTCACGCAGAGGAAAGTGCAACGCGCTGTGAGGCTTTAATTGGGTTGAAATAATCTTGTTATTGGACGAATCTGATCGTTAGCCATGACATTAAACTCACGCATTGACACCAGCACTTTCATTGTTTGGAGTCATTACGTTAGATCATTGCAGTAATGGGCTGACTTCTTCTCACTGTAAAATAAAGTAATTCCCTCTTGACTGAAGTGTGGCATTAGCGACCATTCCAATCCGAAAAGAGAAGGCAGTTTCTCTCTGCTGGTGTCCTGACCGAAAATCCCACGGATAACAGTGACCATTCATTTCACGGCCGTTTTTCTGTGAGTAAGTTTGTCTGCTGGTTTGTCTGCAAAGTACACAGTCCTCGCTGTGATTTACAATAAAATAATAATAATAAACCTTGCATGTCATGTAGCACCTTATGATGCCTTCGAGACGTTTCGAAGCGCTTCACACGATATACTGTAAAGTGCACGTTTTGTTACTTTTTTTAAAAGGAAATATGACACTCGGTAAAGCGATCCACCAATTGACTTAACAACCGGGTTCCTACTTACTGCTTGGTAAACAGAGGCGTGTGTGGGGTAAGGAAACATTTCGCCCTGCCCGGGAATCGAACCCAGGTCTCTCGCTTGTGGGGCGAGTGCTCTAACCACTGAGCTATAGGACTCCACATCCTGCAAAGCCTTTGAGGTTTGGCAAACGACCAGGTCCCGTCCCCACTTTGTCATCATAAGCTTCAGCATTTCCCTCAGCTGGACAGCGTTGATGTGAAGTCGCGAGTACCTTCACCTCAGCCAACTCCCGAGTTTTTTTTTACCCCCTTCCGGTTGGGTTGATGATTCCACATTTGCCCCTAATATGAGAATAATACTAATAATACAGCACTCACATCTGCTATAGCACCTTTTATGTCAGGAGTTTGTACCAAAGCGAGGCAAGGAGGGGACGAAGCGGAGGGACTGCGGGATGGAGTTCCAGATGGTGGGGGCAGAAGACCCGTCCGCCAATGGTGGGGCGGGTGAGGCAGGCGAGTGGGGCATTGGTTTCAAATCTCATGGCACCTCCAACAATAAAGCCCCCCCCCCCAGCACTGAATTAGAACGACAGCTTAGACTGTATGAGTTCCAAGTCCCCACCAGCATAATATCGTACTCACTGATACAAATATTTATTGGATCAGGATTGAACCGTCAGGAGGTTTTCTACTTTCTCCCTTGTAATAGTGCGTGCAATACCTTTTTAATTACAGTGGAAAGGTTTTGGGAAACGTAATCTGCTTAATACCATCGTAAGGCAACCCGCTATATGGTGTGTAAACCACGGCTGTAAACCTGGTAGAATGTACGATCTGAGGAAACGTATATTCACTTAAGAGGAATTTACAGCTCAGAGTATTAAGTTAGCCCGTATGAAAAGAATGAAGATAGTAAATGGTTCGGGATTTTCGATTTCTAACGCTTCAGCAGAAAGATGCCCTTATCGGGAGTTCAGCTAAGTGGAATTGACTGTATTCCAATAAGCCTGATAAGAATCTACAGGCTGAAATGATTCCAGTTCTGCTCTTGGTTTGTGCTTCAGACCGGCACCACATTGGAGCCAGCTGGCAGTCTTTCCTGCCTCTCTGTGTGTGTGTCGTGTATTGTGCAGATCTCCTGTGAAGGAAGGATTCAGGACTTTGGCCAAAACACCGCACGGGCACTGAAGAGGGCCGAGAACATATGCTAGGTACATAGCGGGGACAAGGACTCTTCATGTTCTTTGTAATGGTGTGGGAAGGGCAACACAGAAATTCAGCTGCTTGCAAGGAACATGCCTTCAGGCCAGTAATTGTGAATGTGACTGCATTCTTTCTCTACCAGACCATGCAGGGAGCACAGATGCTCGATCACTGCAACACCGTTAAGGTTGGGAGGTAGACCCATCCCACTGCAGCCGTTAACAACAGCAGCAATTTGCATTTACATAGCGCCCCTCAATCAGGGCAGCGCCTCAGAGCGCTTAACAGTGGCGGAGCACGGTGCTGAGCCGGGGATGGGGGGGGGAGGGATGAGGTTATTGTAGGCACGGTCCTAGGGGAAGGTCTTCAGGTGCGACCTGCAGATGAGGGAATGAGGGGGAAAGGCGGAGGGATAGAGGAAGAGTGTTCCAGAGTCATGGTGACTGAAAACGCAGCCACTATGCCCCGAAATGGTGGAACAGAGGCCACGAAGGAGGCCAGAGGCAGGCGAGCGGAAACATCGCCAGGGATCCAACAGAAAAAAGGACATTTGACCCATTCGAATTATTAAGGGTCATGTCTCCTTGGCTCGGGCTGACTGTCTGTCTACAATGCTTTTACACCAGACCCATCGCGCATGTATTCCCTGCTGAATCGGCAACCGAAGCAAATTCCCTTTTGAGGGCTCGAATGTTCAGATTGCTTCACGTCTCTGAATTGCCATCATTGACGGCGTTCAAGCAATTGACCCAAAACGCCCTTAAAAGAGAAAGAAATGACACATAATCAGAGAGGCGTTTAAAGACGCTGCATTCAAAGAAGGTTGCTCGGGAGAGATATTCATGTGGAGTGATTTCACTTCTGAACGCGGACTAAATGTGGAGTCTCCCTTACTCAGAGACTCAAACCGCCCTCCCCTTTACCCCTGTTAAACTCTTTCCGTGTCAGAAATACACCACTCTGTGAGGCAGTCAATTAGCTGGGATCAGGCTCTTTCTTTCCGGAGAGCGTTAAGCTGAACCCTGTTCTTTCTGTTTCAGGTGTCTGAGACTCAGAAAGACCTGGAGATACGTTACCGCAGATTTGATGTAAGTACTGGAGCTGAAACATACCGGGAAGAAAGACACACATTTCTCCTCTTATTGGTAGTGCATCGAACAGTGATCTGTCGGAGGGAGCGATAAATAGACCAGTAAAGCAACCGAGGACAGATGTCATAAATTGCAATTACCGTTCATGTAACGTTTCTGCACTTAATGTTGATTGATACCTCTCGCATTGTCCAGTGTCGTCCTGATGCTCACATCACGCTCCCGTTTTCCTTTCTGTTTGTTGAATGTGGTCCCTTCCCAGCTCTTTCCAGTGTGTAGACATGACCGGAGCCACTCTTCTGTAGTCAGGGCAGGCAAAGAGGCCAGGCATATTTTTGGAGCTTAAGCATATATGGATTAATCTGAAATAGACAGACTGGTGGGAATTCTGGACAGATGAAATCACATGGGCTGAAGGGTCTTCTTCATCCAAACCTCTCTTGTGCTCTTGTGAGCGGTGGAAGGATGTTACAAAGTTTTAGGGAATAGCTCAGCCTATCTACATACTGCAACGCACTCAAAATCTCCGTGGTCTGCTCTATTATTCATTTGCTCCACTTTAAATATGTAGAAGAGGTACACTGATGTAGTGCAGGAACATGAGGTTAAGGATAACCCAAACAATTAATGGCTGTGTTTCTTTGGCCGATTCTCAGGGAGAGTGAGTGAGAGTGATGGAGGAAAACAATTTACGTAATGACGGATCTGTATTAAATACAGTGATGATGATAATAATAATAATCATAATCATAATTATAAAATGAGATGTTAAATTTGATATGGTGCCATAATTGTGTTGAAACATCTCGAGTGCTTCAAACATTGAGCTAATTTTTTTTATACTGTAGTGACTAGTTATTACGTTGTACATTGGCAACTAACCTATATGGACATTATCTCCGAGACCGCAATCAGGTGAATGACGTGATGATTCCAGGGTTCCAAATATCTCAATCTAGAACTAATATTAGCTTGACGACAGCTGTGGGGAAATTATAACTTGAACCCTTTCCATTGAATGCTGCACACATTTACTAAGCCTACTGGAGAGGAGTTTAATTCTTGCTTCCTGTGTTAATCTTGGTGACAGCCTGGCTCAGTTGGAAGCATTCTTGTCTCTCGGTCACAAGGTTGAGACTTTGCGCTATAGTGTTGCATTGTCAGAGGTGCCATTCTTTGGGTGGGGGATAGTTTTCAGCGCCTTGGGACATCCTCCTGATAATAATAATAATAATAATAATCCTTGCATTTGATATAGCGGTTTCACGTCGGGAGGACGTCCCAAAGCGCTTCACAGAATATACTGTAAAGTGAATTGACTGTATATTTGTGGGAGAACGCGGCAGCCAATTGCGCACAGCGATGTCCCACAAACAGTCATGGATTGAAAATGACCAATTTTTATTATTGTTTTTGGTTTTGGAGGGATTATTATTAGGCTCTGTGTGGAGTAAGGAAACTTGCCCAAGGTTTGGCCCTCTGCCTGGGATTGAACTCAGGTCTCTCGCTTGCAAAGCGACTGCTCTAACCACTGAGCTACAAGACTCCGATGTGATGTGAAAGGCGCCATATAAATCTAATTTGTTGTTGTTGTTCCTTCTTGGGTGTCTGTTGGAAGCAAATACATGGAAAGCTACTAATCTCTTCCCTAAAAATAGATCCACCAATGATGTATGTTGTGCCTTCCAACCCTCATAGCTGTTGCAGCAGTGGTGGGATGGGAGCTGACAATCTATTAAGCTTTGGTGCTATGTCGGATGGCTGTGTTGAGCCCCGAACTGCTCAACTGTGTGTAGCAGTGGAGAGACTGAGAGATGGAGAAATGGACAAATTGGCCTTAGTAATAAACAAACCAGTATTCTTTCACCTGGTAACTGCGCTGCAGAGAAATGGCGAACTTCACCTGATTAGTTTGGCCTTCTCTGAGCAAATGGCATCCAACTACCACATGTCAACACGTCCTCTTTGACACAAGACCCTCTCAGTAAGCATAGTGGGGTAAGTTTAATTTTTTAGGTGATATTCTGTTTGCCCCGTCCATTAAACCCATTAGCCCCAGCGCAGGTTGTCAGCAAGTCTGAATGCTTTGATTTCTCTAAGCCTTTCCCCGGCCTGTCATCGCTCGTCACCGAGGAATTGTCGCTGTGTGACTTTACACCAAAGATACAAAGGGCTTGGCTGTTTCCTTTTGCAATGTGTTACTTTGGGCTTATTTTTAGTGGACGTAGGAAGAAATCTGAATCCTGAATAACCATTGTTGGGTGTAAAGGTTAGGCACCTTGCCTGGAGAATGGATTCTTTTCTCACAGCTCAGTTGAAATATGAGTTCTTTGACTTTCTCCCCAGAAAAACCTGAACATGTAACGCTGTAGGCCAGAGGAAAGCAATCTGCATTCACAAGCACCTGAGGGGGAGAGCGGGAGAGAAATCAGCTCTCACCAGCTTTTGTAAAATCGGGCACACAGTTCTTGGATGCATAAAAACAGCTTACCATAAATTTACGAGTGGGTAAACTAAGACAAGGTAGAACAGCCACATACACACACAAACCTCCAAGGGCCTGGGTTCAAATCCGCCCGTAGTTGGTGGAATAAAAAGGCTGCTATCTCTGGTGGCTTAAGGATTTAAGCAAGTTTTGGGTCAGGATTATTGCTGAACATCACTGGCAGACGACATATAAAACCACCCTTAATTCACGACTAGTTGTCGTACAGTTGGCTTGTCTCACTTAAAAAGGTCCCCAGGGCAGCTGAAATTGGGAATTGAAATTTTAGACACGTTGAGGTCTATTTTGCGTTATTTCCAAACAGGATTCCTTAATAAGGAATCTGAGGTACACAAAATGGACATCTTTAATTCAATAAATGGAAGAAAGTGGTACTGGCCTATGGGAACTCCAATCTGACATCATAATAATAATAATAATAATAATGATAATCCTTGCATTTGATATAGCAACTTATCATGTTTTTGAGACGTCTCAAAGCGCTTCACAGAATCTACTGGAAAGTGAATTGACTATATTTTTTGTGGGCAAAATGCGGCAGCCAATTGCACACAGCAGCGTCTCACAAACAGTTGTGGATTGAGTTACGAAATTATTATTATTACAATGTTTCTCCACCTCCCCATCAGCCCACAGCTCAGGTCCCTATCCATCGTGTGAGTCAATGCACCTTGGGACGTCCTCCCGACGTGAAAGGCACAGTGGAAATGTTAATTGTACGGTCAGGTTTGCTCACAGCGCATGTTCTTGTTGCAAATGTTGCCTTCCATATAGCGCCTTATCACGTCATCGAGACGTCTCAAACCAAGGTTTTACTGCAAAGTGGTGCCGTCGTGTGTATTTTGTAGACTTAACGCAACGACCAATTTGCACGCAGCAATGGCCCGCACAAAGCCCCGTGAAGTGAACAACGATTTTATTTGAGGGATTGTTGGCCAGGACACCAGGAGAAACTCCCTTCACTTTTTCGAACAGTGCCAAAGGATCTTTAACCTTCACCTGGACCTCAGTTTAATCGTCTGAAGGATAGGGCATCTGACAATGCATTCCCTGCTCTCCTCATATTCATCTAATATAAAAAGCACATTCTATCTTCTTTTTTTTTTATCCCTTGAAATTACATTCCCATTGTGAAATAAATCACTCCTGTTTCTTGGAATATCTAATCACGCTGAGATACAATGTGAGGAGAACTGTGATTGTTCCGTATTAATACCTAATGACTGCAATAAGAGGTGATTCATTTTTTCCTGCCTTTTCAGCAATCTTCTGTCATTCTGTCACAATTATCTTTTGTGAATCCTTTTAAATATACATGGTCGGACATCGAGAGGTGATTTAAGTGATATTTCAGTCTGGTAAAATAATTTTCTACTTATTGGCTATACGCACAAGGTTTGCATAATATTTATTTGGTAGGAAAGTTCTTTTGGATTCACAGTCTGTCCCTCTCTCCTTCGCAGCAAGTTCAGTGCTGCACATTTTCAGTCATCTGGGAGGGGGTTGTTCAATAATAATAATCCTTGCATTTGACGTAGTGCCTTATCATGTCGTTGAGATGTTTCAATTCGCTTCGCGGAATATACTGTCAAGTGGATTGACTGCACTTTGAGGGCAAAACACAGCAGCCAATTGTGCACAGCAGTGTCCCACAAATAGTCGTGGATTGAGTGACCCAATTTATTTATCTTCATATTTTTGGAGGGATTATTACCCCCCGGAAAGTGATCTGCCAATCGACTTAACAACAGTGGAATGTGGAGTAAGGAAACCTGTCTAAGGTTTCGCCTCGCCTGGTCCTGAGAGCAAGCGCTCTCACCAATTGTTCAATGAGATGGGATGGGTGGGTCATTGTATGGGCTGGAATGAGTCAGTAGATGGGCTGAGATGGGATGGGAGTCAGTCTATGGGATTGAGTGCAACAACAGTGGGCTGTAAAGCGGAAGGCTATGAAACTCCGAGCTCTTTCTAGAGGAAGACAAGATAAGTAACACAATAAATAAAATCAAGACCAGACAGGAAGAGGTGAAAAGTTTAAGCTGGGAGTCGTAGGCTAGATACATAACGTTCAATATCCTGGCAACAACGCTGAAGCAATTTAAAGGGAAGTTAATAGAATGTTAGGATATAAAGCCACAGCAATAGGATATAAGTCTCCTAAAGCTTCACAATCCACTGGTCAGACCACACTTAGAAATACAGCGTTACAGTTATGGTCACCAAGCCAGAAAAAGAGATATACTGTACTTTTTTCTCACTGCATCAGAAGTGAGAGAGAAAAAAAATAGACTGAAGCAATAAGACTGATGCCAAGTGTAAAGAGGATGAGCTCGGAAGAAAGATTAGAGAAACTTAAGCTTTGCAGTTTTCAAAGAAGTTGGTTAATGGGGGAATCTCGACAGAGTGTATAAAATATTAAATGGTACAGATAAGGTCAGTCCAGACTGTTCAAAGCAAACTGGGAAGGAACGACCAAAGAGGATGAATGGAAATGAACGAACACTGAATTTGGAAGAGATATCAGGAACAACTTCACTCAGAAGGGATAAAATAAACGTGTGGGGGAGAGAGAGAGAAGGAGAGAAGAGAGAGAGAGAGAGAAATCTACCAGTTAAGGAAAAGAGCAAGTGAAAGCACAGGAGTCTCGCAGAAAGGAATTATTTTCTTTTGTCGTCGCTTTACTTCACGCGGCACATTTAGTTGGGACCGTTCAACTCTGGGACACAGAGTGCAGAGAAGTAAGATGTAGCGGTAAGGGTTAGGTTTAGTTGGGTGTTGGTGGGCAATCGCACAAAAAGACACACAATAAAATCCTGTTTTGAGATGTCTCGATCGCGTGATAAGGTGCTATATCAAGTGCAAGGATCATCATCATTATTATCGAGAGCAGCTTTCCGACAGCTTCCCGCTGCTTGTCCAGCTAGGACCTACCACCCTACTGTCGGGGACTTGGTTTGCAGGGTTAACGGGAGCCGAGGGGACAGAATCCCTACTCCCGGTGACCTCTCCAAGTCCCGCCAATAAGCCCATTTGGCTCTTCTTTCATCAGCAGTGACCTGGAGTGCTGTGGACCTACCTGGTTCAGTAAGCAGACTGGAGACAACTACAGCGAGTTGACTTGATTCCAAAACCTTGGAGCTATTTCAGCTCCAAAATAATCCCACTTGCTTACCTCCTCTCCCAGGGGGATAGTCACGAGTTGGTCAAGCTTAAGTAACCTTCAGGAGAGGAGAGACTTAAGGGGATACTTATCCTACGTGTTGTGTTTCCAAGAGGACGGAAACCCACATCAAGAGGATAAATAAAAAATGAGCCACATTCTGGCCTTTGAGCTTCAAGAAACTTTATTGACATAAGAGTTAGGAGTGCATTTAGTTAATATTTCCCATTGTGCAAGCTTTAAGTGGCATCAGATGTCTCTTTCCCGAAAAACAATAAACAAGATAAATTACCTTTCAAAATATTAACAGCTTAAAAGGAAATTTAATATTAACATTGGAAGTAATTCGACGGAATGCTGTGCTGCGTAAGTTCAAATGACCTTCGTTTTAGACGTTGAGTGCTGTTCAGCTGTGGAGGGCGTCATAAAGAAGCACAGTCCTCTATCCACATGATACTTATTAACACCACAATAATAATTAATAATGACAATCATCATCATCATCATTGCATTTGAATTTCATTCGGACAATGGTTTGGAGCAGGAACTCTGGCTACGTTTACTCTATCTCCAAACCTCTTTGGCACAGTCACAACACTTCACGGTAAGTGCTGTGAAGCACTTTGAAATGTCCGCCCAACGTGAAAGATGGTGGATAGAATGCAGGGATTATTACTTATAACGATAGCAGCCGAGTGGGGACCCTGGGATAATATCAGACGGTCGCTAATTCATATGAGCTTAAGTGCTTACAGTACAATACAGCAGAAGTATGCATTTACATAACGCCTTTCACGTCGGGAGGACGTCCCAAGGTGTTTCGACTCCGTTCCATTGCTCTCGCTTTCCACGTGCTACTTGGCTTTTGGGCTCAAGAGCTGGAGGGATAAGGTGTCCTCCTGCTTGTCCCTCGTGCCCTCCGTTCCACAATCGGTGGGTGTGCTTACAGCCACCCCTCCCTGAAAACTCTGGAACACTCTCCCTTCAATCCATCTGCCTTGCCCCATCCTTCCCCATCTTCAGGTCGAGCCCGCAGTCCTTCCTCTTTGACCGTGCCTACTGAACACCCCCTGCCCCTGGCTTGGCATCGGGCTCCACCACTGTCAAGCGCTCTGGGACGCTACCCTGTGTGAGGGGCGCTGTATAAATGCAAGTTGTTGTTGTCGTTGAGGCGGAGGTTGTTCACCTCACAGCCGAGGAGCCAAATTGCTGTGTTTTAAGCAGAAAGTGCCTCCGAGCCAGAAAACCGCAGCAGAACCGGGAGGCATTTCCGTATGAGCTGAGGAACTCTCCTGCCTGTAATTTTACGGGGACTTAAAATTGATAACACGCTTCCTTTGTTTTGCAATGGTGACATTTAAAAGGCGGAATTAACGATCTTTGCGACAACGGCGAGATCACAATTCGAAAGGAATTGCGCGAGGGAAAGGCGGAGTGGGGTGGCAGATTTCAATAACTTGATCAACTGTAAAATTACTTAATCATCGTGTCTCGTGTGATTAAATATGGAGAGCTTTTTTTATATTATCTTATCACTTTGCTGCAGGAAGCTATTGTGCTTCCATGTAATGACATCTTCAAACCACCTAGTAGAATAGAAAATTAACCAAGGTTGCCTTTATATATATATTACGCGTACATAGGATGATGGAGTCCTGTAGCTTAGCGGTTGAAGCACTCGCCTCGCAAAGAGGACCCGGGTTCGATTCCTGGCTGGGCGAAACATTGGACGAAAAGCTTCCTTACTCCGCACCCCTCTGTTTACTTAGCAGTGAGTAGGAACGTGGTTGTTAGGTACAGCGCCTTCTCGGATCATCGAGACACCTCAAAGCGCTTCACATAATATACTGTAACATGAATTGACTGTATATTTTGTGACCACATTTTTTTTCCCCCAGTGACAGCTATTATAACTTCACTGAAAGCTACTACAGTGGAGCCATTGAGAATTATTAATATGAGTTAAGATTGCAAAGAGTACAAAAAGCTTTGTTAGCTGAGGAAACATTTTATGATGACGTACAGAGTATACCTTGAGTGTTTGTTTCAGTTACTTGGTTTCTCTTCTTCGTTTCCATCCATTTAACAGTCTGAATTGAGAAACCAGTTTTCAGGCCACTTAGACGATTTTATCTTCACATTTAAGATACCACAGGATTGCGGAAAATTCTTGGATCCGGGCTTTAACGTGTAAGGTGGTTATGGTTAAGAACTGGTAGAAGCTCCCCTTCCAAACTGAAACTTTATTTTAAGAACTTTCCATAATTCTGCGCAATCTTAGGTGTGGAGACAAAATGACGAGTTACTTTGCGGCTGTTTGTCGGACTTTGTGCAAATTGACCGACTGCTGCGTCCACCTGCATAGCACGCGGCCAATACAACTTGCGCTCGGTCCTCTGCAGCGCTTTGAGACGTCCTTGCCTGCATGAAAGGCGCTTTATCGAACGCAAGGCTGTTGATTCGGATTATTGGAGTGAGCGACTGATGGGAGGAGGGAGAATCCTTTTACTGCGAGTGCGAGTTTTGACTCAAGATTCACGAGGATCTTAAACGGGATCCTCTTACAATTCGATGAGTTTCATACTCCCATCTTCTGACGTCTCAGTCAGCGGCACCTGACAGGTTGAGGCGTGAAGGGAATCTCCGTCCGTCTCACTCAATCATGCATTATTCTCAAGTGCCGCATGTCTGCCTCGGCGAAAGGATGTGAGGCTCTCTCCATCACGAGCCCGTAACGGAAGCCGCACGCGGGTTGAGGACATCTGTGCGGAGGTGCAAGGCCGCAACTCTAGGTCGGAGGTATTCCAACGCATATCTGTTTTAACGTACATGCACAAGCAACGAAGCTAAGCGCAGGACAAGAGTGTGCCGTCGGCTCAGGCACTCCACTGCAATGACCATAACGGGTTAAAAAATCAAGGGAAACAAAAACTCGATCAAAGCAGTTTTGTTGGTATTTAGAAAGGTCACCTCAGTCTTGCCTGTCTATTCTATATATTTAAACCAGTCTGAGCAGAACCGCTTTGATTACATTGCCCATTCATCTTAATTCTTTGTTAACTGACTGGTTTTTTTTTAGAAGTGGAACAACTTGCTGCCGCCTCGGTGCACTGGGTGTATTTTACGTTATAATAAGATCTTCACCACCTCCTTCTCCCTCTCTAGCCTCCTCGGCAGCCTGATGCAGAGGGAGGGGGGTGACCGTAAGCACGGTCGAAGAGGAAGGTCTTCAGTTCGGATCTAAAAGTGGGTGAAGGAAGGGGGAAAAGGGGGAGCGATTGTGGGGAGAAACTTCCAAAGCTTCGGGGCCTAGTGGGTGAAAGCCATTGGTGGAACGGGGGGGGGGGGAAACGACGAGGGAGGTCGGAGCAAGGTGAGTGGGGGCAACGGGTCGTGGAGTGGGTCGGGGAGCGAGCAGATCGGAAAGCTAGGGAGGTGCCAGGGGGTGAAGGGATTTGTGGACGAGTGAGACTGTAGAAGAGGGGATTGGGAGAGGTAAAGGCGAACGTAGGCTAAAAGACCCAGTGACTGACCTTTGTCAGCTTCCTGACTGCCTCTCCTCCTCACGTCCGTTACCCCCTGTGCCACAGTTTCTCCTGAAAACCCTACTTTCCTCCGACTCTCCCTCTGTTCTCACATCCTGTCTTTCGAATCGTTTTCAGTCTTTCTCACAGCAACGGCAATCTCCCAATCTGACCTTCATATTTACTCAGGCAATAAATTATATATTTCCTCTAAAACTCCGGAGGATCAGTGTCCTCCGCTGGACGACCAGATTACCCACGTCATTCAGGGGGAAATTGAAGGGGGGAACGAGCGAGCAGCCAGGCAAGTGACTGATGTGCATTCAGTGCAAAGTTTCGGTTGCTAAGTACCGTCCAAAAACAGTTAGAGGAACCTTCCACGTCAGGAGCATGTCTCAAAGTGCTTCACAGAACATATTGGCTACTCTCTGGGGAAGGGAGAAGGTTTATTAGCCCCGGTAAAGCAATCCGCCAGTTAACTAGCAACCGGGTTACCACTTACTGCTTGGTAAACAGAGGCACATGTGTAGAGTAAGGAAACTTGCCTAACTTTTCGCCCTGTCCGGGAATCGAACCCAAGTCCTCCTCGCTTGCGAGGTTTGCGCGCTAATCATCCCGCTACGGCACTCCACATCTTAAAGGCGTTCTTTAAAAGTAGAGTGCGAGGGAGCGAAGGTGACTCTAGCATGGAGATCCAAACAGTCAGGGCAGAATGAGAGGTTGAGGAAAATGTGCCTTGCGATGTGATAATTATCTCTGGTCTTGCTCCGCAGAGCAAGATCCATCGAGGGAACAATGGGGCACATTGAGTAATAACGTTCAGGCTTGAGTTTTATAAAAAGCTTATATGTTTTATTATAAGGGGGAAGGAAAGACTGAGGGAATGAAATAGTATTGAGGTTCCGTGGGGTGGGGGGGAAAGAGTTTGAGTTGAACACAGTGAGGATTCAGATGCGTGGGATGTTGCTGCGGTATTTTGGCTGATGTGTTCACCCCCAAAAGCACACACTCACAGCCCTTTACAGTGTATCCTGTGAAGCGCTTTGAGACGTCTCGATGATGTGATAAGATGCTGTATCAAATGCAAGGATTATTGGCACTTTAGAGCTGATAAAATATACAGCGTTCCTTTGCTCGGGAATTCAGTGAAGTGCCAGATATCAAGATCTTCACAATCGCTGTATATACAGGAATTACACCTCTGACTGGCCAAGAGTGACCTAATCACTTAAAAGGTTTTAATATATACTTATCCCAGCTCATGTATAAAGAATTATTGTAGAACAAATGTCCTCGGTAATGATTATGCATTAAATTCTCTCTCAGTGGAACTGACCTTCATATTTACTCGGGCAGCAAATGAGCTTTCTCCTTCAGTCTTTTCACCTCTTTTTCCCTATCAAAAAAAAAAGCCGGAGAGTTTTGCTTGATCCTCACTTAGACAACTGATGAAGTTGTGGCAACTCACGATTGTGTTCGAGGCTCTTGTTAACTGAGTCCACCCCTACTAAGGCCGTGAGATCCTGAGCTTTGATCTCAGATAAATAATGATCGTAATCCTCCCGTTTGGTACAGCGCCTTTCATGCCAGGAAGAACGTCTCCAAGCACTTCACAGGATATGATGCAAAGTGCAGTGACTGTGCGTTCTGTGTACTCACGCAGCCAATTTGCACGCAGCGATGCCCCACAAACAGCCTCTGAAGTGACTATCGGATTTCACTCAGGAGATTGTTGGCCAGGATACCGGAAGAGAGAAATGGGTTCTGACGAAAGGTCGTCGACCTTAAACGTTAACTCACTCTCCTCTCTCCATAGATGCTGCCTGACCTGCTGAGTATTCCCAGCGACTTCTGTTTTTATGATGAAAGAAACTCCCTTCCCTTTTAGATCTTCACTGTCCAATGTAGACCACTGACAATTATTGCATAACACACTGCATTCTCCCTCTCTGAAATGAGATGATGGGATTTCCACGCACAGACCTGGGGCTGGAACCCACATCTCCTAATTCAGAGGCAACAGTGCTCCCGACTGAGTCGGGCTGACACATGTTCAGTACAGCAGCGACTTGACTGAGACCTGAAGCTAGATTGGGAACTTGGTTTAAAATTATCCTTGCTTTCAATACAGTGACTTATCACGTCCTTCAAACGTCTCGAAGCTTTTCTCAGAATAGACCGTAAAGTGAATCGACTGTGTTTTGTGGGCGAAACACGGCAACCGATTGCCTACAGCAGTGTCCCCCAAACAGCCGTGGATCGACTGACCGCTCGATCGAATGTTTTCGGAGGGATTATCACCCCGAGAAAAAAAGGAAAGGTTTATTTTTCTTGTCTTAAAACATTTCGATTTTTGCCATGACAAACGGCGTTTGGTTTCCGGGGAGGCGGGGAGCGATTGAACGTGTCGGCATTTCCTGGCCTCCGCCTCGTTTCCCCTCGCGGTCACGACGCACACACAGACGAGCCACAAGAGAAGAAAAGGCTGATGCAGCGGCAAATGTTTTTGTTCCCCTTTCATGATCAGAAACCAGGGCTGGGAAGCTGCTGTGATTTATCTCTGGGATGAACGCTGTGTTTCACTGAAAGAAGTGATTGTCAAAGTGAATCAAACGGCCTATGGATTTTCGCCGGCTGGCGCTGAGCTCTGGGATACGGAGCAGATTGAAGCTGGTTCTTATGTAATAAGTGGAAAATAGGCTCAAGGACCTAATATTTTATGCCTCCCATGTGGTGCCTGCAGTAGGGGGGTTACATTCAGAAGTTTTTGCTCGTCTCCGGCAGTATATTTGTCACGTGTCTGAATTTTCTTCAGATCTGTCCGTCTTTCTCCCCCCCCACCCCTCCCCCCCACCCTTCCCGCCGCTCTCCCCCTCGCCCTCACTTTTCTGATGTTTCTTCCTCTCGGCTGCTCCCGGCTTTCATTTGATTCAGCTCCCAAAGCGAGACCCGCTGTCTGCCTCGGAGTTCCCCACGACGCCCTTGGCCCCAAATGGATCACATCAGTTAAGTCCCCTGGCTCAGTGGTTAGAGCGCTCGCCTCGCAAGCGAGCGAGAGGACCTGAGTTCAATTCCCGGGCAGGGGCGAAACTTTAGGCAAGTTTCCTTACTCCACACGCCTCTGTTCACCTAAGCAGTAAGTCGGAACCCGGTTGATAGTCAATTGACGGATCGCTTTCCGGGGGGTAATAATTCCTCCAAAAACAATACACTTTGGTCGCTCAATCCACGACTGTTTGTGGGACAAACTGCTACGCGTAATTGGCTGCCGCGTTTCGCCCACAAAATACACAGTCAATATGTTGTACGATATATTTACAATGTATTCTGTGAAGCGCTTTGAGACGTCTTAACGACGCGATAAGGCAATCTATCAAATGCGCGGATTATTTGTATTGTTACTCCTCGTCAGCTTGGCTAACCCAAGCTCTTTTCACATCTCCCACACACTCTACTCTACCACCCTTTTGGTTGGTGATCTTCCAGCCACTTTTGCTCTTTGTTACTGTCTCCCTCATACCCTCGCTCCCTCCCTCTCGTCATTCGAAACCTGACTGAGCAAATATCACTTTGACCGTTCAGCTCCCTCCTATCCTTCCTTCTACCCCCCCTTTGAGGCTTTGTAAAGCATACTTTCCCTTGTGAAGGAGGCACAGCTCCTCATATTAAAGCGTGCCATCCTTAGGCCACTTGCTGGTTAAGATTATCTGGACAAGGGAGAGCGAGAGAGAGAGAGAGAGAGAGAGAAAGCTCTGTTATTTTATCTAAATACAGATTTATGAATTGCCTAAAACGGCCATAATTTAATCAGGTTGCAGTGACGATGTAAACTTTGAGTTAAGCACAGTGCTTTATCTTCATCACTGAACTCTGCATTAAATTACCATCTTTCACTTACATCGCTTATTATATTTTTATAATCTCTGCTCCACATTCACAACTGTAGGAAGCCGCAGCTAATCACAGTGAGTGAAGACAGAGAGGCAAGTGCGATAGTGTGCAGTCCTGCAGCGCAGGCGGTTAGCTTCGCAAGCGAGAAGACCTCGGTTCAATTCCCATGATTTTGTGGGACACTGCTGTGCGTAATTAGCCTCCAGACTTCGGCCACCAAATACACAGTTAGTTCGCTATATTCTGCTTTGAGATGTCTCAACGACGCGATAAGGCGCTGTGACAAATGCAAGGATTCTTTTTGTACGATAGCTGCACAATGTACATCCTCTCGTATCTGAGGCCCCCTTTCCGCACTTCACCAGCCTCCCCAATTCCCATCCGAAACATTTATCCGAGTTTTCCACATCCACGGGAGTCGTTCTGTGCCATCGCTTCTGTTTATTTGCTTCCAACCGCGTCCGGTGGCAATGTTAAGAACCAACAGCCACTGTGAAGTCACGGTTTGCTTGTACATTCAATTCTCTTCCATTGTCCGCTGGTGACGGCTGAAATAGTTTTATTGTGCATGGAATCATCACCAGACGGTTTCTTCCCGGTCTCTCAGCCGTTCTGCTCATAAATACGCTCGTATTTTATTCTGACGATGGACTGGAATCAGTTGCTATCTTCTCTGTGCACCTGATTCCCTGAGCCCGGCCTCATATATCCTACAGTCCCCACACTCTTCATCTCTCCCCTGCTGTTCCCTGCCCCTGAACTTAAATGCCGGTGATCCATTGAATTGTTTTCTCTTGCGCTGCGCTACACAATGCTATCAGCTCTGCACTGTGCTTCTTGTTACAAATGATAGCTCGCTTTGAATACGAGCGTGAACTCAAAACCCTGTTCGTACCTGCAACCAGCATTCGCCAATGATCTCTGCGTTACCGCAGTCTCTTCTCAGTCATTGCTCCTCTTTTAACTACAACAGCAACTTGCATTCATGTAGCGTCGATCGCTCAGGGGAGTGTCTCGGAGCGCTTAACAGTGGCGGAGTCGGATGCTGAGGAGAAGAGGGAGGTGACCGTAGGCACGGTCGAAAAGGAAGGTCTTAAGGCGTGATCTGTGTATGAGGAAGGAGGGGGACAAGGCGGAGGTGTTGAGGGAGAGAGTTCCAGAGTTTCGGGGCGTAGCGGCTGAAAGATCCAGCTAACCAGCTAAAGATCCCTCCAAACATGCTGTAAGTTCACAGATAGCAGACAAACAGCGGGGGAGTGTATTGCGAGGTGGGGTGATGGTAGGAGAGGGGTCTTGAGGTCTTTAGATAAGGGGCGAGACATCACCCAGACTGGAGGGATCACTCGGAAAAGAGCGACCGCAATCAGTAAGTCAGTCACGACGCAGAGGAATATTAAAATTCAATACTTTTAATACGATTTTTTTTTAAAAGATGATTTGTGGCACAAGTGTGAGGCTGCATAAATATTACAGTAAATTGAGAGCCAAGTCAAACAGGACCTCTGCATCAAAAGCTATTTAGTTTGTGTACTTGAAGCTAACTCAAGCATCTGGCTGAGTTCAGTTCTCCTGCTTGCTGGGTTTAGTAATTCCTCCCAATTCGTGTTTCCCAGAACTGGCTCAACATCCCTGACTGACCGGCAGGGCTCAGAGGGAGAATGGGGGGGGGGGGGGTAAGGATTATTCCCAATTAGCTCCCGTTAACCCTGCAAGCCGAACCCTTAATCGTCCTCGCTGGACGAGCAGCGGGAAAGCTTGCCAGCCAATGCGCTCAACGGCAAGCTATCATACAATAATCCTGGCATTTGATACAGCGCCTTATCGCATCATCGAGACGCCTCAAAGCGCTTCACAGAATACACTGTAAAATGAATTCACCGTATATTTTGTGGGCGAAAGGCGGCAGCCGCATTGCGCACAGCAGCGTCCCCCACAAACAGTCGTGGATTGAGTGACCGCATTTATTACCATTATTTGGCAGGAGGGACGTCGGGGAAATGGTGTTAAAGGTACCTGCAAAGGCAAAGCAAGTTACGTCATTTGTTCAACGGTTAAAACAAAGCTCTGCCGAAATACGGTTCTCGTGTTGCCTCGTATCCTCTGGAGTGATGACGCAGGGTCATTGAGAAACAAGCCGACGCCTTGAGTGCACATTGCAAACCAGCGAATCTGCACAGCTGAATTTGTCGGGATTTAATACATAATTGGTGGCGGTGTGGTCAACATCTCCTTAATCAAACAAATCTGTTAATAAAGACGTTCTTCGAGGAAAATAGAATCATAACTTTAGCAGGACTCAGCGGGTATGCTAAATGTCTGCAGTGCTAAATCCCCTTTTTATTAAAGGCTGTGTGGACTCATCATGCCTAAGTGACCTTGTCCTGCCTTGTGTGTGTTTTGTAATTGCACCAGCCATTGCCTGTCATCTCGTAGTTCCGCAGATTAATTTGCAGGAAATATTAAATCAGCGTCAAGGCCCCTCGCGAGTTTATCTCGCCCGGGTCGGGAGGAATCACGCTTTTGCCGGGGAACGACGGAATGAAACGAAAGCGTTTTAGCACGGGGTTCGCAGTGACTGACCACAACCCGAGCCTCTGGCCATGCATTGGGGCTGTCGAAGCCTCTCAAAGGGCAGCATCTCATTCATGTAACACATAGCGAAGAGCCCGGTCACCAATGGAAACCCATGACCCCTGCAGACAATAATAATAATAATAATAATAATAATAATAATAAATCAAGTGCTCTGGTATACCGTCCAGCATGAAGAGTGCTATATAAATGCAAGTGATGTTGTGATATAATAATAATTCTAATAATACAATTATTATTATTATAATAATAATAAATATAATACCTCCGACGAGGAGGACAGTAGCGTGAGTGTTCTGGAGAGATGAGGTGGGATAGTCCGAAGGGCCTTCTTCATCCAAACCATTCTTGTGATCTTGGGTTGTCAACGGAGCTGCTGAAATTCTGATCAAACCATCAACGAGCCGCCAATTAAATAAGAAGACTCACATTGTTAAATGCTCGTCGTTGGCACAGTCAAAACTCCCTGTCCAAGGCGATGCACCCTTTTACGGCAGTAACACAATTAATGTGAAATGCATTTCAAACCCCTTGGAGTACGTCTGAAGCAAGGGTTAAAGCAATTATGATATAACATGAGCTTGACCAGGCTTCTCTATAGCGCACAGCAGAGCCGTGCAATGGAGCTCAAAGTCTTCTAGGGGACAATCTTATTAATGAATTCAGTAACAGCTGTGGAAACATATGGTTTAACAACTCTGTGCCCACGTTAATTATATGTAAATAGGAATTTAATAACAAGCAATTAGCATGTGAATTCTCCCAGTTTGGGGATTTTACCCGCTATTTTCTGCTGTAAGGTTAAATTGGTTCCAGCAGGTTTTACTTAGTACATCAAAAGCAGATAAAATAAATCTGCTAATCTTCTGAGCCAAGAGTATAAACCGGATATTCTTCCCACAGGCATACCGTGAAATTGCTATGCTTTTACCTTTATTACTATAAATATTTTAGCATATTGTTCAGCCGACGCTCTCTAATGTCAGTAAGCTGGTATGGGTTGAGAGACTGATGCAATGCAGAGAGAGGTTTTCTGCATTACCGTGTACAAAGAGCGCCCTGTCACATTTGATTTTATTTCCTTTGAGCCCGTGAAGGGGAAAAAAAAAAAGAAACAAAATCATTTTCTGACATTCGAGTCAAACTTCCATCTTCCCGCTTTCAAAGTGGATCTCTCAGTTTAACTTGGATTGTCCACAGTTGTGGTGGAATCATCACACATCGGGCTTTCCTTCCAACTGATCGCTTAAAACTAATCCGTGAGATTTTTCAACAGCGTCGACAACAACTCGAAGGCCCTGGAAGGTGTAGCTGCTGGGAATTTGTGGGTTGGAAGAGGCAGACGGTTTTGGGCACGGCAATTGGCCTTTATCATCCCAACTGAACAGGCATCAGAGCCCTGGCATCTAATATATCTTTACCCTCTCTTTGTTACCTCCCTGATTCATTCGCAGGTCCTTCCAAACCACGAAACTTCAATCACCACTACATCACCAAGTATCAGTCTGGTTCAGTTGGTAACATTCCCCCCTTTCCAAGACTAAAGGTTATGGGTTCAAACCCCACGTCGGGAGTTTGAGCTCACAGTCCAGACTCCAATGACACTCCAGTGCAGTGCTTCCAGGTGCTGTCCTTTGGATAAGACGCATATTAAAGACCCCATGGCACTCTTTGACGAGAGAAGGGATATTCTCCCGGTATTCTGGCCAACAATCCCCTTGATAAAATTGATCACTCATCTCATGGCTATTTATGGACCATTTCTGTGTGAAACTTGGTCGCTGTGTTCGTCTGCCAAAACACAGTCATATCACTTCGCAGTAAAATCCTGCGAGGGGCTTTGAGACGTCTCGATGAGTTAATAAGACCTTGCAAGTAATATCGTTACCAAGCTATTAGTGCTGATAGGTTGCTTCACTGCATAGTTGATTATAACGTGAAGACTTGCACTCACCATGCCAAGGCTCACACTCATCACCATGTGGACCGCGGGAAGACACACCTTGTGTCCTGTGTAGCCGTTTGTCTTGTTTCAACCCAATGAACCGGTTTCCGTCTTTGAAACTTTTAGCCAATCTCCTGACAGAGGAGACGTTCGTAATCAATTTACAATGAAATGACAGCGCCTGTCACTTGTAGGGTGGAAATCGGTTCATGTATCTCCACTTGTCAGATTGCAGTGATTTAACTTGACAAGCTTGCTGCCAACTAGGACAGCTTTGCAGGTTCAACCACTGCAACAGATATTGTATGTGTTGTCTTGCATTCTCGGTGCGAGCCTGACAACGAGGAATTGAGAATCTAATAATGCGGTATAGGATTGCTGGGTGAATCTTGTTGGAAATCGGAGATTGTCAGATCACTCTGCTCGAAAGAGCTCCTTCTTTCACGAGCAGCTTTGACCTTCCTCGGTACCTCACGAGCATTTCCCGTTTCTTGGAGCCTCGTCTGTTCTTCAATCGAGACAGGCGACGGGCTGCTTTTTGGGGGGCTACGGTGTTTAAAGGCGCTGACGTATTTTTACACCGTGTAAAAGGCTGAAGAAAGAGAGCAGGAGCACAAGGATGTGCAAACCCCAGAAAAAGCAATGAAGTCTTTCTGGTTGTCTCATTTTGTGAAGGATTGCTATCTGTCGATATCTGTCTTTCATCTTACTATCTTTCCAATCCCTCCGCCTTGCGCACCCCTGGCCCTCTTTTAGATGACGACTAAAGACCTTCCTCTTTGACCGTGCTTGCGGTCACCTCCTCTCTCCCGCTCCGAGATGCTGCCCTGCTTGAAGGACGCTATATAAGTGCAAGTTGTTGTTGTCATTACCAATTCCTGCCCCTTGCCCCACCCTCGCACTACACCCCCACCCCCCCACCCCCCCCCTCCACACACACACACACAACACACCTTCTTCTATTTCCTTTTGCTGTTTCCAAAACTTGTTAACGTCAACGCCACTCCAGACAAACTCGTCCACATTCTCACCGACATTTCCCATAACGGAATTAAGACCAGCGACATGCTGACCTTTCCCTCGCTGGCCTTGAGACGCGAAGAGCTCCTGCTGTGCATCTGATTAGATCAAAAGTATTATTGGAGTCTACCTTTGCGATCCATATGCTTTGGGATCCGGGAGAGAGAAAAAAAACTTCAATAAGATCAACCTTGATCTTCTATTCTGCGGTGGAAACCTTGACGTTTATTGAAGTCTCTCACTGAAGCTCAGATGTTCCAGACCAATTGTTTCAGTTTTGCCCCTTTATAATAATAATAATGATAACAATCTTTGCGCTTGATAACGCCTTATCACATCGTTGAGACGTCTCAAAGCGCTTGGCGGAACATACTGCAAAGTGAACCGACTGTAAATTTCTGGGAGAAATGCAGCAGCCAATTGCACACAAATCACTGTATTCTATACAATGCTGCATTATACCCATTGCAATACAAACACCAGAGTTCTCGGGTGTGTTGTACAATGTCGATGTACAATGTCACTCCTGGAATTTTTTTTCTCTCAACGCTGAATCTTTTGGAGCTCGGGAAACACTCGCTTAAGTGGCATTTTGTCAACTGCAGTTCTTCAACCCAAACCTAAAACCTGATGTGCAGTGAGATCTCCTTATCCAGCAGGTCTGTCTGTGACTCCCTTGTAAAACATCAATAAATTTGTCAGCTGGGACCTTCATCCGATAAAGCCACGCTGAGATTAAAAGATGGAGCTCTTCCATGATTCGGTTGTAAAAAGGTATAAGTAGGTCAGTCTCACTGTTACACTGTTCGACTTGACTTTTAAAATAAGATGTTTTGTCGGGCGTGTTAAATTGCCCGCTCCAACAGCACACGGTTTACAGCAATAACTCGGTTTGCTCCAGTCATCTCCGATCAACCCGAATTCACGGAGATCAGGATCGACCAGATCGAGGAGGGCGGTTGTTTCCAAACCACTTCGGCTTCACACCGGCCTTTGTGTAATGCGGCAATCATAACCATTGCATCCGATATCGCTCCTGACATGTCGAAACATTTCGAAGGGCCCCCGCCAGTAATTGCTTTCAAATGTAGTGACTGTGTACTTCTATTCAGTCAATTTGCACACAACAATATCTGAGCTGCTTCATGTATTTATTCCTCCCACAAACAGCCATCAACAACAACTTGTAGATATTTTTTTATATATATATGTAGCATCCTTCAAGCAGGGTAGCATTTCGGAACGCTTGACAGTGCCAGAGCCCAATGCCAAGCTGGGGGAGGTGACCGTAAGCACGGTGAAAGAGGAAGGATTTCAGACACGACCCGAAAATGGGGACGGAGGGGGTAAGGCGGAGGGATTGAGGGAGAGTTTCAAAGTTTCGGGGCGTAGTGGCTGAAAGCACGGCTGCCAATCGTAGAGGGCACGAGCTGGAGTCCTGACGTGCAGGACAATTGCACTTTAATCCTGAGCGATTCCCAGGCAGAGTGCTTGAGGACCTTTCATGTCTTAAATACTAGTGAAGAGCCAAATGTCTCTCTGTGTTTCCACCAATAATGAAATACAACCAATTAACTGAGTGCAAGTGCTGTTCTTCACTTGGCTTCAGGAGAGATTGATGAACATCTGGCGGCATAACTCAGGCCCGGTACCTTTTCCATCTTTTGAGTCAAGTGTCAACCTAATGAATGGATCTGTTAATCTGAGATCTTCGCAACCATTAAGAGAATGTAATCATGTCCTCGTTTAGCGAGGCCATTCATCTGGCAACTGTAGGGAATGATATGTTGCATTAAGTGAGTTTTGGATGAACATATATTGGGATCAATGATCTCTAAACATAGATTCCCCCTTCTCCTCCCCTCCTCTCCTCCTTCCCCGCCCCACCCACTCCATTGTGGGGACAAACTAAAGGGAACTTCACTCTCTATCTGGCTCATGCCTGATCTGACCTAAGAGTGTCACAGACTGATCCTGTCTCTAATAATACAAAACACATTCAGCAACCAGAGTATCTCCTACACACCGACACACGCACGCAAGCACGCACGCACGCACACGCTATATATACACATACACACATATATGCACACACACAATACAAACATACACCCATACATGCACTCACACCATACAAACATACACACATACATGAACTCACACATTCAAACTCACCCATATTCATAAACCTCCACACGTAAATCATTTGTGGCAGCAAAGCTCTCAATGTTCGTGAAAGAACCCCTTTCGCACCTGCAAAGAGCGTAAAAAAATACTCTAACCTTTTTGCTCAAATTAAAATAAAAGCCGAAGGATTTCTCCAAATGTCAAAACAATTGGCTGGATAATGGGCGCTTGAAACTGAAGCAGAGATCCTGGGAAACAGTGGCAGCTATTTGACGGTCTCTCATGGCTTGTTTATTGACTCTCTAAATAAGGTCGCTGTATGGAATCAAGGTGATCTTTTTAATACAAATTACAGCAATACATCATCATTTATCGGTAATTTTAAGTGTGTTTGTGTGTGCACTGGACTGTTCTATAATTCCCTGATAAGCAGGTTCACAGGAGCGTGTCTAATAAAATGGTTCTAAATCTGTGCTGTGCCTTGGAGCCTGCTTTACACTGCTTTACATAAACAGTGTTGTTGGTTTACAGTTGTTTCTTCAACTTCTATCTGTGATCTTTCTTTTGTGTCCAACCCCGTTTTTTTCTTCCCGGATGATTTCACCGCACTCATCTTGATAATTGGCGGAATTATGAATCGCCGCTCGGTATCAATGGGCGTGCGATCAGTCCTTATTTTCCGGGACGACAGAGAGAAAGTTTTTGTTCAAAAGAAAAAAAGAGAAACTTTTTGTAAAGGAAAAAGGTGACCGTATAAATCATGTTTGCCGGCTTACTGCCAGTTAATAATACCCAACGTTAATTTCAATGTTCCTTTCTCGGAGATTTGCTCAGTGCAGGCCTTTGCTAACAGTTTCAAGAAGGATTTAGACAAAGTGTCAGATATATATCGCCCCAAGTTACTGCTTTGAGCTCGCACTCTTGGATGAAACACCGGTGTGGTACTGGGGGGGAGGGGGAGTTGGATTGTTGGATGTGCTGTTCTTCGTATGAGACGTAGAAATCGAGGTCCTGTCTGCCTGTTCAGACGGACGTTAAATATCCCGCGACATTATTCGAAAAGAGAAGGGAGTTTGTTTCCTGGTGCCCTGGCCAACCATCTCCCAAATAGAATTGTACACTCGTTTCGTGGCTGTTTGTGGGACGTTGACTCAAATTGCATGAGGTGTTTGCCTACAAACTGGTCGCTGAGATTCACAGTAAAATCATGTGAAGATCATTTGAGACGTCTCGTCGACGTGGTAAGGTACTGTATCAAATGCTAGGATCATTATACAAGAATTACTAATCAATGTAACAGGGCTAACGTCTCAGAGCTGAACAATACTGTATTAATGGAGTTGCTACTTATCCACCATGTATCACCCGTAGTTAGAAATGGCAGCAAATCCCGTTCACTACAATGTGATGGTACACAAGTAATAGCTCGGTAATGTGAAACATTGCAGGCTTTTTCTTTCCCCCCCTTAAACTGGGGAAGCAGGGATAATAAAGCTATAAGTGGTTTGATGTTCACATAGACCGGAGTTGGCACACTTGTCTGATGCATGTTTTATAACCTGCCAATTTACTGACTCACAATTGCTACCACATATGCCCCCAGGCAGGCGTTCATCCAACCGACTACAACAGCAGTAAGACTGTGATTCCATTACGGATGTGTTTTAAATGAAATAATACAATATGTGTCATTGCCTGTTTAGTTTTCCTCTTTGGAGGGGAGGAGGGGAGAAATGTCACTCTTTTTTTTTTGTACGCCAGGCATTCTGCGATGCAGAAAAATGAACTGAAACAAATAAAGATGCTGCCAGCTGTTCCGTTTCAGCTTATTGAAGATGTATTAACAATGATACGCCAACGCATCCCAATAGATTTACACTACGCTCTGCTTAACGCAGAAGGGAAAGATAGCTATGGTATATTAACTGGTATGTTAAGACAGTCCATTTGGGGCGAGGCTGAGATTGCAGAGGGCTATGGTACTGTTTAGTTGCAGTGCATTGATCAGCGTGTTAAGGTTCCCTGCGTGAGGGGAGAGTTCAGGTGCTGAGTGGACGGCAAAGGGGTTACAGCCTAGTGTGTTAACCTGCCGCTTTCTTGAATGTGTTGCATCGAGAGACATTTCGCTGCTCTGCTCACTGAGGCGCACAAGTACGGAGACGCATTCCTGAGCTTCTGATCGGCGATGCAACAACGACAACAAACTACATTCGCACAATGCCTTTCGCGGCGGGAGGGCATGCCGAGGTGCTGGACAGTCAGGGATTTGCACCCGAGCTGGGGGCGGGGGGGGGGTTTGGGATCAGGAGAGGGGCGGAGGGCGGGGAGAGTGGGAGAAGGCGTGGTCGAAGAGGGAGGTCTTGAGACGGGTGTTGAAGGGGGCGAGGGAAGGGGGCGAGGCGAGGGGACCTGTGGGATGGCTGCATGAACACCCACACACAGTGAACATAGATATATAGAACATATATATATATAACAGTATATAGAACATATAGATGGGATGAGCCCAGTGACCTTCCTGATCTATACTACTCGACTGTTCCACATGGAGTGGATCATTTGAGACGTCTCAACGACGTGATGAGGTGCTGTATCACTATTATTTTTAGATTATTGATCAATAAGGCACGGAGCAGAGAGCGGGGGTGGTGGTGGAGGTGGGGGGGTTGGTGGGTGGAGGGGGTGTTCAGGAACTGATTATGCAGCTCCTTCAATATGACTGAAATAATCGATGGACTGGTGTGCTAAGCCCCCTTGAGGTCAGTTCTGTGAGTACTAGTGCAGTTTGGCTCAAGGTTTGTGGTGAGAAGTTCCACGAGTGCTCGAAATCCCTAAACCAGTGGCGCGGAGATTAACTGTAACAGTTACTGAGCAGAACTGACACGTTTCATTTTAACTGGATGACTTTGCACTGTGGCTCTCTTAGTGAGGGCGAACTTTGGATAATTACTTTTGAGCCGACACAATTTCCTTCACAGAAGCCAATTGTAACGGAATGCTTTCCCTGATATGTAGCCCTGTAGCTCAGTGGTGAGAGCGCTCGCCTCGCAAGCGAGAGACCTGGGGTTTGATTCCCAGCAGGGAGAAACCTTGGGCAAGTTTCATTACTCCACACGCCTCTACTTACCTAGCAGTAAAACAGGATCCCGGTTGTTAGTCGATTGGTGGATTGCTTTTCCGGGATAATAATTCCTTAAAAAAAATAATCATTTGGTCGCTCAATCCACGACTGTTTGTGGGGACGCTGGTGTGCGCAATTGGCTGCTGCGTTTCGCCCACAGAATACACAGTCAATTCGCTTTACATTATATTCTGTGAAGCGCTTCGAGACGTCTCGAAGACGTGATAAGGCGCTATATCACAAGCAAGGATTATTATCATTATTAATCTTCTTTTGCAGTTCGCAGGCGAGGATATTTGCAGAGACATCAGGGAATGTATATGAAAGATTACTCAAAATATTATTATTAATAATCTTATGCGTAATAACTACTACGCACCCTGAAATACCCTGTTACTTTACTCTCTGATGAATTAAAGATGAAGGAAACCAATACACACATAACATTAAAGTTATTTGTTTCTACGGGATATTGGAACTGGTCTTTTCATCCAGTTTTGTGTGCAGTGCGTAGGGAGTCTGTAATACTATTCCCGCTGACACAACAGTTAGCCGATAAATACTGTTGCATTGATTAACAGCGTACTAACATGGCATTCACGGTGTTGTTATATGTTTAACACAATTAAACACAAATCAAATAAAGGAGGAATTCAAACCTATTATGTATTCTTTTTCGGAAAAAGATATACGTATTAAAAATTTGCAGTAAGAGCCAGAAATGACGGCTCTATTGATCGATAAAATGGATTTTGTATGTGTTAATGATTTGGGAAGTGGGCACGAGCATTGAGAAAGTTACTCTCGTCTGTTCATTGATGAAAACAGTCTCTCATCATTGCCAATGTGCTCTGCTTCCTGAGGTCAGGCTTAATCACAATGGCTCTTAATGTTTTGGTGGTTCATAGGCTGTGGGGATGTGACTCATTAGATCTGATATGATATTGCACTGTTTATGCTGAGGTCAGTGTGTGTTTAATAATACAAGAACATCAACAACTTTCTAATCCTTTCATTTGATATAGCGCCCGCCTTATCATGTCTTTGAGACGTCTCAAAGCTCTTCGCAGTCAATTGCGCACAGCAGCGTCCCAAACAGTCGTGGATTGAGTGACCAATTTTCACGAATTTTAAGGAATTGTTAAATAAATATATTGAAGGGAGAAGAGGAGGTAACATCCAATCCCATCACTGTAAAGCACTCTGAGATGTCATCCTGCGTGACAGATGCTGTAGAAATGCAAGTTGTGTTGTTGGTGGTGTCCATTTATCAAGTGTTTTCCACGTTCATGTTGAAGACATACTGGATAATGGTGGACCTTTATCCTGATGTCTTGTCTGTCCTGAAATTGCCCTTTACACCTCTCGTGGGGGAATGGGGAGTGGAGATGGGGTGGGACGGGGAGAGATTCTTTTTCAGCCCATGCAAGTTCTGGGGTAAAAGCACTTTCTCATGTCGAGTAAAACGATAAGCCTCTTTATCTTGTACTGAACAGTAGTGCCAGAGGATACGGCCTGAGATTGAAGGGGGGTAAATTCAGAACAAATCTGCGAATCACTACGCTTCAGTGAGCGAGTGGCAAACGTATGGAACAGGCTCCCTTGGGAGACGGTGGAAGCAGAAAGTGTCAATTGATTCGAGAACAAATTGGATAGATTTCTGTTAGGAAATAATAATATCTCGGGACGCAGTGTGTAGTTTGGGTCATGACACTTCACTCAACTGCAAGGATGGTGGAAGCCGACTGGATGGACCTTGGTCTTCTCTGAACTAGCACTCTGAACTAGTTTCAATTTATTGCCTCAGAGGATGGACAGGATTGTAACTGGCTTTTCCTCTTCCCCAGGCGAAGATACAACATCTTATTAAAGCAGAACTGAATTACATTAGAAAGCAATAGAGAAAATACCAACACCCAGGTCAACGGTGATTTTAGCTTCGCAGTTTAGCAGAGACAGAAACATCCGGAGTTTGTCTTCAAACTGCGAGGAGATGATTTTTCTTATTTTTCAACTACAATTACATTGGTGAATAAGGTTTAATTGGTAATATATTAGCGTTAACATTTAGAGCAGTTATTCTTTAGTCCTGCAAGGTTTAGAGATGATAGTTCTAAATCTTGTGTTTGGTATGGCATCATTCGCCCTGGGAGGACACAACAACAACAACAACTTGCACTTATATAGCGCCCTCCATGCAGGATAGCGTCTGAGAGCACTTAACAGTAGTGGAGCCTGACTCCGAGTCGGTGGGGGGGGGGGGGGGTTGGGGGGGTGGTGGCCGTAAGCACGGTTGAACAGGAAGGTTTTCAGGCGAGACTTAAAAGAGGGGAGAGAGGGGGCAAAGCGGAGGGATTGAGGGAGAGCGTTCCAGAGTTTTGAGGCGTAGTGGCTGAAAGCGCGATCTCCGATGATGGGGCGGAGGTGGGCGGAGGATGAGCAGGACGTCGGTCCAGTCGAGTGGAGGCGCCGGGCGGTGGATTGGGGAGTGAGGGGTCGGAGAGGTCGGGAGGTGCCAGGGAGGGAATGGATTTGAACACGAGAGTGAGGATCTTGAAGTCGATCCGTTGGGTGATGGGGAGCCAGTGGAGCCTGGGCCAGAACCGGTGAGATGTGGGTACGGAGTTTGGTCCGGGTCAGTGTGCGGGCGGCAGAGTTTTGAATGAGCTGATCTTGTTGTGAATGGTGGAGCTGGGCAGACCAGCTCAAAGCGTTCCACAGGGTATCGCTTGGTGTGTAGTGACTGTGTATTTGTAAACCGATACAGCAGCCCATTGCACACAGCAATGACCGATAAATAAGCGTGAAGTGAATGACCAGTTTTATTTGGGGGATCAACTCCTCTTTTCAAGTAGTGCCTTGGGATCTTTTACATCCACCTGAACAGGTAGACGGGACCTCAGTTTAACTCTCTTCTGAAGGCACCTTCAGCAATGCAACCCCCCCCCACCCCCCACCCCCAACCCCCCACCCCCCAGCACTGCACTGATGTACCAGTCGAGACGATGTGCTTGAAACCCACAACCTTCTGACTCAAGAGGTGAGAGTGGTGCTGGGCGAGACCGGCTGACACCCCCATGTGAGTGAGTTCCGTGTTGCTTGGCTATCGGTGGCAAATGGAGCTATCGTGTTTGATGACGGGCGTGATTTAAATGCAATGGGTTATTGTCGCTGCGAATTGCATCGCGTCGCAATTCAAATGAATCAATAAAACGGATGAAGATCCTGAAACTGTGTATTTACATGAAGTCAGATGTAGCTGAGAGGTTGTTGAATTGTTAAAGTGTTTAACCAATTTCGAATTCCCTGACATCTGGTGTGTTCATGAAGCCAGGAAACCTATTGAGTAATATCTGCCACAAACAACATCTGGCCATTTGTTCAGTCTGCAGTTTCGGGGATTTGTCAGCTCTGCGCGAATGGCAGTAGCCATTTGTTTTGTCAACAGAGTTTAATGACTGGCTTAACATCCAAACAGTGAATAAACCGTTCACCCTCAATCGCGTTGAATTCGTTAAAATAAAAATGCCTGAATCAGAGAGTGATCACTTTTGGATGTGAAACGACAGCAAGTTGTTCATGTGAGCAAAATCAAGGATTTTTTTTTTTCTCCTGCGCCCAGGTTTTCATCCTGTAACAGGCGCAGAAACATCCTGGTTTGGAAAATAACAATCCTCGTCATGTGCTAAAGCGCCACACCACGTTTTCGACATGTCTCAAAGCGCTTCACGGGACTTAAGGCAAAGTGTAGTGGCTGTCTATTTGTTGGACATCTCCCAGCCACAGTTTACATAGCTGTGCGCAATGTGGCTGTTCTCGTTAGTCTACAAAATACACAGTCACTAAGCTTGACATTAAAGCCTGCGATGCAATTTGAGACGTCCTCCCGGACTGAAAGGCGAGGATCGTTGAAAATGCTAGGGTGATAATTACAAAAGGATGTTGATGAATCATAGTTCCAGGCCTATTTGTACAAAATCACCGACAGGTTCAATATAATTAACTCTGCACCGCAAGTGTGGAGCGTGAGGAGCACATGGAGAGATGAAGGACGCTGATTGTGGAGGTTAATGGCAAATACAAAGGGGATTTAGCTATTTGTCCAAAGAATCAATTACGGGGTATGAAAGATAGATAGAGTAGTGTATGAATCTTTCTTTTTACTTTGGGACAGGCTGGATAGACCGTAGAGATCTCTCCTCTCCTGTACACGTTCCAATTCTTTAATTATGGATTTTCTGTTTCTCCAGTGAAATGCTTTTTTTGTTCCCTCCCTCAGCTTCTCTGTTAATGCAGTTTAGGCTTTTGTAATCTACTATCATGGGTTGACCCTATCGACCGTTGGGTGTGATGATTGGTAGGTTGGGGTTTACATTTGGTTCAAGGATCAACCTGCGAACTTATGGAGCTTTCATTGAAGCTATTGATTGGCTCTGCTTAGAAATATTGCGGTCTAATTTACGATACGTCTCAACGGTTTCTCTCATTAACGAATGCCGTTTTGGAGTGAAGCACATCGGGTTATTGGAAAGAGTCCTTCATTTGAGAAGGGACTTTCTCTCTCATGGTGTCCTGGCCAACAATCCCCCCAAATAAAACTACTCATTCGCTTCGTAGCTGTTTGTGAGACATTGCTGTGTGCAAATTGTCTGCCACGTTCGCCTACAAATGTGCAGTCACTACACTTGACAATAAAATCCTGTGAAGTGAGAGAAGCTCCCTTCTCCTTTTTTGAACAGTGCCATGATGGGATCTTGATCTCCCCACCTGAACAGGCATCTCAGTTTAAGGTCTCATCTGAAGGACAGCACCTCTATGAACGCAGCGCACCCCCAGCCCTGCGCTGAAGTGACAACCTAGACTACATGTGCGCAGAGGCCCGGACAGATGTGAGGATTGTGATTTTTGTTTTGTTCATTTTAAGAAAAACTAAATAAGATTATCAAACACCTTCTGAGTGTGAACAGCGGTGGGATTGGGTAGTCCTGGAATAGTGCTCTCTTGCAAACATTCCCCCGACAGTACCCAGGTGGAACGGTTCCAGAACCGACTGAATATTCTGGATGGAAGCTGTCACTGCAGTAGTCGGGAGGATTACAGTATAGTCCCTTTTATCTGATCAGGACTTTACTATTTCTTCAGCTGCTGCCTGTACGTCTACATATTTCCCAGATCAGTGACATTCAGCATTTTTTATATCTTATCCCACCCAACGTTATGGCAAATAGCACTTGTGTAGCATCAGTGCAGTGATGATGCTATTCAAATGTCAAGACCCTCTAATCCTAACTTTATTACTTGAACCTTAAATGTATTGCTTTCACACCATTGCTTTATTATTGTAACACAAATTCTCTGTGGCTAAAACAGTTAAAAATAAAATTGACATTTTCTGTGTGTGTGTGTGCATCTGTGCATGTCTGTGTTTATCGGTGTTTGTGTGTGTGTCTCTCTCTTTCTCTCTGTCTGTCTGCCTTCTTTCCTCCGGGTCTGGCCTCCTCCTCGTCCCCCGAGGGCTCCGCTCCACCCTCGACGGCCGTGCCTTCAGCCACTATGCCCCGAGGCTCTGGAACTGCCTTCCTCACTCCCTTCGTCTCGTTCCCTCCCTTCCCATTTTCAGGTCTCTGCTGAAGACCTTTCTTTTCGACCGCACCTTTGGTCACCTTCCCCCCCCCCACCCCCCCCGCCACCACCCCCGGCTCGGTCCCGGGATCCGTTACTGTAAAACGCTCTGAGACGCTGTCCGGCTTGGAGGGCGCTATATAAATCCAAGTTGTTGTTGTTGTTGTTGTGCGTGCATCCGTGTGTTTTATGTGTGTATGTCTGTGGTTATGTGTGCGTGTATGTGTGTGTGTGTGTGTGTGTCTGTCTCTCTCTCTGTCTGTCTGTGTGCGTCTGAGAGTTTGTGTTCTATCGGCCCAGAGGAAATCTAGTGCTGAAGATTGCGTCCTCATCCTTGACATGACATAGCCTTTGAGGTGATTTTTTTTTTCTTGCCTCAAACACAACTACAGCTGCAGGAGCTCTTAACAATGGCACGGTGGTGCAAGTGTACTGTGAATCATCTTCAGTGCAGCACACGTCCAGATCGCAACAAACGCGACCAGTCCTATTTGGGATGAAATGCTTGAGCTAGAAAGCCCCAACGCAGATGGCCTCCAGACAAAATGGTACAGAATATCACACAGATTTAGTTAGGTAAAAGCAATGAGAGGGACTGTGCGGTATAATATTATTAATAATAGTAATAATGGTAATATAATAATCCTTGCATTGATATAAGCGCCTTATCGCGTGGTTGAGATGCCTCAAAAGCGCTTCACAGGATATACTGTAAAGTCAACCTACAGTATATCCTGTTAGGTATATTCGCCCTGAAAATCTGTAACTCTCTCCCTCATTCCCTCCACTTTGCCCCCTCTCTCTCCCCACCTTCAAATCCCGCCCAAAGACCTTTTTTTTTTGGATCGTGCATACAGTCCCCCCCCCCCCCCCACACCACCACCACTCCTTTCCCCTTGGCTCATTGACAGACTCCTCCACTGTCAAGCGCTCCGGAACCCTACCCCCACGTCAAGGGCACTATATAAATGCAAGTCGTCGCTGTTGTTGCTGTTGTTGTTGAGTTGACTGTATATTTCGTGGGCGAAAGATGGGTGGCCAATTGCGCACAGCAGCGTCCCACAGACCTTCGTGGATTGAGTCATGTTTTCTTTGTAGGATAGAATAGGAAAACACATAACCTTGCGTTGTGTTGCCCTAGTTATTTTTTTAGATCAAGGTGTTTGGGTATTCCGCACATGGTTTCAAGTCTTGCTGGTTGCCACGGTTACAGAACGGGTGAAAGGTACAGCGGGGAAATGAAACTCATCGGAAAGACTCCTTTGGTACTTTTGAATGGGAGCTGAGCCGATAGATGAGATGTTCCATTTTCGTACACTATCTTCGGGGAGAAAGGAAAAAAATCCAAGTCTGATTCAAGTTTCATTTAAAAAAATCTCTCTAACTTTGGTTCGGGTTGAACGGTTTTCTGTTCCATCTCCATCGCTCTCTCTCTCGCTCTCTCTCTCTCGCTCTCTCTCTCTCTCGCTCTCGCGCTCTCTCTGAGGCAAGTTGTGAGAGCTTTAAATAAGGTGTATAGCAGAGTAATTTGACTACCTGTAATGTGATGAGATGGATTTAGCTGTCATTTCTTAACCTGTCCCCTTGTATTAATTAGCAGAAGGAGAGAGTTTAAACACAACCTTTGTGTTAATCGGCACAAGGGATAGGATTGATATAACTCTTGTGTTAATCAACACGAAGAACAAGGCAACACAGAAGTTGTGTTGTATTGGCCAAAATTGGTCACTCACTCGATTGCTGTTTGTGGGGACGTTGCTGTGTGCAAACTGACTGCCACGTTTCGCCCACAAAGTGCACAGTCACTCCACTTTACAGTATATCCTGTGAAGCGCTTTGAGATGTCTGGATGATGTGTTGAAGTGCAAGGATGAATATTACCATCATATTGTGCTGCTTAGCACCAGGAGTAAGCATGACACATGCTGTGGGTGGAACGTGTGTTGGGGGTTCTTTGATTTTTCGTCTACTTAAGATCCTTTCCAATTGGTTTTGAGCGGTGAACCGGAGGCCTGGGTGGGAGTTGTATTGCTGCTGTTAGTCTGGCTCCCGCTCTTTCCCCAGTGCGTGATTATCTCCGAGCTCCTTTCGCTCAGCCTTCAATAGCCTTCAGTTTAACCCGGGGTCAGCCCTCGACCTCAGCCGCTTAACTCATCGCATTGCTGTTAACCTTTCACAGCGTTTGTCAACTCGCTCTAAACTAACAAGCCGCCCTGTGTGGTTCTGCTCGTAAGCAGACTGACATCCACCTTCCCCTTTCTTTCCACAGTGCTGTTTCTCTCTCTCTCTCTCTCGCTCTCTTTCTCTCTTTCTCTCTCCGCCACTCCCTCCATTTCATACCATCACTTTCGTTCCCTGTCTTGGGACACTCTATCCAATCTCTTGGAGGGAGGGAAGTGTGATGAGATAGCAACTTTACTTCTATTTAAGTCCTAACCAAGAGAATATATCACGCTTCCTCTATTGGAAACCATGGTGGATTAAGACAGAGCTGGGGAGTGAGCCCAAAGCTCATGAGCCCATGAGCCCAAAGGCAACCATCATCTCAGCAAGGGGACATCAGACCAACAACTACAACAAATTATATTTATCTAGCGCCTTTCACATCGGAAGGATGTCCCAAGATGCTGGACAGTTAAGAGTTTGCGCCCGAGCCGGAGGTTGGAATCAAGAGGGACGGAGGTCCGGGAGGGGTTGTGGTGGGGGGGGAATGGGGAGGGGTGCGTGTGACTGATATGCATGTGCCAGTGAGGAGATAATTAGAAAAAAATTAATTGGACACATGTAAAGACGTGTAAAGAAAAAAAAAATGCCATATTTATTTTGCTGCCTTGTAAATTTTGTCGGAGAGCTGATCCCACTCACGAGTGCGCTATTTGCTATTGTTCTACCTTCTCTCCGATTGAATTGGATTCCCTGTTTGCGGAACATGGCAGCTCATGAATTGGCTGCCGCGATCGGCTGCAAAATATATGGTCGCTAAGCGCCCCAGTATATCCTGCGAAACGTTTCGAGACGTCTCGATAAGGCGCTTTATCGAACGAAAAGCTTATTGTATATGATGGAGCTCTGCTCGTATTTGAGATGAATGGGTGTTACACCAGAAATATTGTGTACCGCATAGTGCAACCTCCATTCTGCTGTAGAAATAGAGTCATGGAGAATGCCTCTTATCTTAGAAACAGCAGCAGGTGCTCGACTTAAAAAACAAGGTATAATCCATTCCTTACGGTCAGGACTGATGTGTAAGTTTCAGTATTAAACAGTCAGTCACACAGAGATCTAGGCTCAGCAGTTGCTAAGAATGAGATTGACTAAGTCTAGTAGGTTCAGGTGCCAGTGGCTGTAAATTGACAGGAAAAGAACACAAGCAAATCAGAGTCTAAAGAGTGAATGATGCTTCCTCTTAGAGCCTATTTTCTGGGATACCTGCTGAGTGCTTAAAAAATGTTACATTTGTGCTGAAAATGGGTTTCTGAAGGAAATTGTTATCCATTATCAAAATGCGCACACGCTTAAAAAATTCCACTGCCCTACCATATCTATTATGCCTAAGGTAATTTTGAGGGAAACGAGGAAAAAGTACAACCACTCAACCACTGGAACGATTTTTAGAAAGATTTTTGAAGAAAGGCTGATCTTTTCTTTTTTCCTCTTAACTCTTCTCGAAATCTCCACACTCTATAGGGCAGGTGGCCAATCTTTACGGCCGGCCAACAAAAGAAATGCTCTCGTTTCGATATTTTCCCGAGTTACAAAAAGAAAACAACTGAACACGCACTACCGGTCAAACACAGACTTACCTGGACTTGTGCGAATGTTTCGGGGGCACTTCTCGACAGCCTCCTGGGCCATTCCCGGCCTGGGGGCCAAATGTTGGCCATCACTGCTCTAAGTGGACGGTACGTGAGCGAGAATCGAAGAGAATCAACGAGAAGTGCAATCTAAATGGAGTCAGATCACAAAATTGATTCGGATGAAGAAGGTCCTTTGGCCCATCTGATCTCATCCCTCCAGAACCCCCACCCTACTCTTCCCCACCTATCAAGCTACTTTTAATGAACTGCTTTTTAACATTAATTGTGTCCTGGCCTCGACTACCCTTCCTGGTAACCTCTTCCAGTCATTGATTACCCTCGGAGTAAAGAGAAACTTCCTGGTGTCTATCCTGAACCTCTGTCCTCTTGATCTTCTGTCTTGATGCATCCTAAAAGTAGCCATCTGGGTTTACTTTGTCAATCCCATTTCAAATATTTTAGACCTCTATGAGGTCCCCTCTGAATGTCTTTCTGTGAAGAGCCCCAGCTTGTCTAATCATAGCTCACTCCTCCAACACCGGAGATCATCCTCATTGCATCCCAGTGTGTTGTGCTGCAGATTCAGTAAGTCGGGGCAGAGGCACATTTGTGTTGGGTGAACAGAACATGTGCAATGCTTATCTTTAGCAAATCCAGCGGGAGAAATTCCACCTGGGTCTCGATCTGCTGAGTGAGCAAACTTCCCACGGGATGTACTTCAGTTGATAGGAAGGAAGTCCCCAATTGCACAACCCATATTCCACATTGAGAAGTAACACAAATTAGGCCCTCAATGTCGATTTATTTAGATATATGAGGATTTTATGTTCACGTCTATTACTTCGTGTTTGTTTTTTAAACAAAGAATGCCTGTTTCTTTTTGTATGAACGGAAGGAAAGGTTCTTTTGTGGTGAAGGAAGGCATCTCTGAGCGCAAGTCAACTTGCCAAATGCACAGTCACTGCACTTTGCAGTAAATCCCGTGAAGCGCTTTTAAATAGTCCTCTTGACGTAAAAGGTGCGATGCAAAACCGCGAGGATCGGAACAGCGCTTTGTTATTATTATTGACAGACAAAAAAATACTTCCAGTGGATTCAGTCTGAAAGAAAAACTTCAAATGAACCGGTGAAAGGCTTCGAAGAGTGGTGTCATTTGAATAGCGCAGGTTTTTGAGTTGTTTGTTGGGGGTGGATTGAGCCCAGGAACAAACCTGTGATTGAAGCCTGACTCTCTAGCCTCTCCTTGTGGAAGTTGCCACAGATTCAAGTGCAACAGCTATCCATCGGAACAACCAGACATTTCTCTGCCTCAGGTAATGACGGCCACAGAGAGCCTCGGCCACATGAGCATTTTAGTTCGGTGAACGCGCTCCTATGGATCAGCCTTAATAACAATAATAATACGAATAATAATAATAAGAATCCTTGCGTTGAACTAATGCCCTTCACATCAGGAGAACGTCTCAAAATCTTCACAGGGTTTAACACAAGGGCTAGCAATTGTGTATTGTGCAGGCAAACAGCATGGCCGATTTACACACAGCAATGTCCCATAAAGCCTCCACGAAGTGAGTGACCGGTTTTATTTGGGGGATTGCTGGCGCCGGTACACCGGGAGAGGGAGAAACTCCCTTCTCTTTTCGAATAGTGCCACGGGATCGTGATTTAACGTCTCCTTTGAAGGATCGCGTCTCTGAAAATGAAGCCCCCACTCCTCACAGCGTTGCAATGTCAGCCTGGACTCTGTGAGCTGACAGCCCCAACGTGAGTCTTGAACCTCCGACACCTTTTGACTCAGAGGCGAGAATGCTAGCCACTGAGCCAGTCTGACGTACAAGGCGATGGATTGTCTTGCAGTTTGCCTGGGAGAGAATCGAACGGGTAAAATGCATGATTGGACGGGTTTTGGATTGAGCCCAGAGAGCATGACTGATAGAAAAATCACCTGTTCTGATTCCAAACTCTCCAAGAACATAAAGACAGACTGTAAGAGTTTTATAAATATATAAGGAGGAAGAGGCTGTCAGAGGTAAATGTGGGTCTGCTACAGGCAGAGACGGGGGGGAATTATAGTAGGGGGACATCCTAGGGTTTTAAAAGAGGTGGTTACTGAGACAGTGGATGGCTTGTCTTTGATCTTCCGAAATTCTCTGGATTCTGAAATGGTTCCCATTGATTGGAAGATTGCAAACGTAACACCACTATTTAAGAAGGGTGGGAGAGAAGTATAGACCAGTTAGTCTGACATCAGTGGGAGGGAAAATTCTTGAGTCCTTAATTAAAGATGTCGTTATGGGATTCCTGGAAGACCATAACAAGATTAGGCAGAGTCAACATGGCTTTACAAAAGGGAAGTCACGCTTAACTAGTCTTTTAGAGTTTTTTGAAGATGTATCTGCAGGTTAGATAGGGGAGACCCAGTAGATGTAGTATATTTAGATTTTAAAAAGCTATTTGACAAAGTGCCACACAAAAGGCAATTGCACGAGGTTAAGGCCCACGGGATTAATGGGAACATATTAGCATGGATTGAAGAGTGGCCAATGGGTAGAAAACAGAGAGTAGGGATAAACGGGTCCTTCTTGAACTGGCAGGACGTGACTAGTGGAGTACCACAAGGATCAGTGCTTGGGCCTCAGCTATTTACAATTTACATCAATGATCTAGATGAGGACATTGAATGTAACGTATCTAAATTCACGGATGACACTAAACTCGGTGGGAGAGTAAGCTCTGAGGATGATGCAAAATGATTGCAACGGGATATAGATAGGCTCGGGGAGTGGGCGAGTAGGTGGCAGATGGAATTTAATGTGGGGAAGTGTGAAGTTATTCACCTAGGTAGAAAAAATAGAAAAACAGATTATGTTCTAGAGGGGGAGAGATTAGATAGTGTTAGTATTCAGAGAGATTTGGGTGTCCTTGTACACCAGTCTCAAAATGTTAGTTTGCAGGTGCAGCAGCAACTAAGGTGAACGGCAGTTAGCGTTCATTGCAAAAGGTTTAGAGTACAAGAGTAGGGAAGTCTTGCTGCAACTGTATAGGGCTTTGGTGAGACCGCACCGAGAGTATTGTGCGCAGTTTTGGTCTCCTTATTTAAAAAAGGACATACTTGCCCGAGAGGGGGTGCAGCGTAGATTCACTCGGTTAGTTCCTGGGATGAGGGGACTGACCTATGAGGATAGGCTGAATAAACTGGGGCTGTATTCTCTAGAGTACAGTACAGAAGAATTAGGGGAGATCTTATTGGTAAGAGAATCTATAACCAGGGGTCACAGTCTGAAAATTAAGGGTCAGCCTTTTAGAACAGAGTTGAGGAAACATTTCTTCACTCAGAGGGCAGTGAATTTATGGAATTCACTCCCCCAGAAGGCTGTAGATGCTCAGTCCTTGAACATCTTCAACGCTGAGACTGACAGATTTTTAAAAAATAGAGGGATTAGGGGGTATGGGGATAGAGCAGGTAATTAGAGTTAGGTCTGAAGATCAGCCATGATCTTATCGAATGGCGGGGCACAGGCTCGAGGGGCTGAATGGCCGACTGCTCCAAATTCTTATGTTCTAATGTTTGATTTTCTCTCGTTTCTGCTTTGACCCCCACCAACGGCTAAGTTTGGGGGAGACTAGATCTAAAAGACAGTACCAGCGATAATTTGCACCAGCGGATTGGGGGTAGGGCTGAAAGCAGCTAAGCTCTGCTACATTGCAGTGTGAAAAAAAATCAAAGCAATCACTTCAGATGAAGTGGATGTTAAATTGGTGTTCGACATTTACAGAATACAAAAACCTGAATGGGACGCAATTAGAAATCTGCACGGGGGCCCAATCTGCTTGAATAGAGCGACCGAGTTTGCTGATCCAGATTATACAACACAAAACAAATTTACATTTATATTGCGCCTTTTCACTGTGGAGGGCACCTTAAAGAGCCCAATAGTAGCGACTGGGAACCGAGTGGGTTGGGAGACTGTCACGTTTCGCCCAGAAAATGTACAGTCAGTACACTTTACAATATATTCTGACATTCTGGAATCCTGCAGCTCGGCGGTTAGAGGACTCGCCTCACAAGCGAGAGGACCCGGGTTCGATTCCCAGCCGGGGCGAAACTTTAGGCAGTTTCCTTACTCCACATGCAACAACAACAACAACAAGATTCCATTTATAAAGCGCCTTTCACGTCAGGAGGACGTCCCAAGGCGCTGCACAGTTGGGTCATGACCTACGCAGTAAGTAGGAACTCGGTTGTTAGTCGATTGGCGGATCGCTTTTCCAGGATAATAATCCCTTCAAAATAAAATAATAATAATAATTTGGTCACTCAATCCACAGCTGCTTGTGGGACACCGCTATGCACAATAGGCTGCCACATTTCGCCTGCAAAATATAGTCACTATTCTTTACAGTATAGTCTCGAAGACGTGATAAGGCGCTATCACGCCTTATGCAAGGATTATTCTTGATATTATTATTATTATTATTATGGAGAGTATCTTAGTACATTTGCCATTGTCGTGTGTAAAGAAAGTCAGACCATTCTTCTGAATAATGGATAGGAATTTCAGAGGGTAAACCGTGGAGTGATGAAAGAAAATTTAACTGAGTTGCCGAATGCGGGAAATGAAAGCAAGCGAGCCAAGCAAGTTCCATGCGTCAGTCTTTAACATGTTGATGATTCGAATTTGGTTGACGTTTCCTAGGCAACCAGTCCAATATTAGACAGCGAGCTGACGTTCTCCCTGAAGACGTGATAACTGGGAGCAAATGATCATTTCGACTGAAAGTAACCACCTTGAAATGACAAATAAAATACCAACAAGTCTTTGCCTTTTAATTGCGCACTCAAGCGATATCTCAGAACAATGATATTTCTCTCGATGCCGGGCACTGTTTGGCTTTCAGGATATCTTTTGCCGGGAATATTTGAGTGGATTGCGGTTGTCATGGGCTCAGATCGACTCTTTCTTTACGCGTCCTTTTTAATAGACAAAGTGTTGCACAAGGAAGTTGCAGCTTTGGGAGGGCGTCTCAAAATGCTCCCTAAGATTTACTGCAAAGCGGAAGGTTTTGTGGGCGAACGCAGCAGCCAATTTGCACACAGCAATCACAAAGTGAATGGTCTGTTTATTGACCGGGAAACTGGGAGAAACTCCCAGTTGTTTCTACTAATACAATGGGATCCTTTAACGTCCACTTGACCAATCTCATCCAAAGGATGGCACCTCCAACATAGCAGCACACCCACAGCACTGCACTGGAGTGACTCATAGGGTACATGAGTTCCAAGACCTGATGCGGGGCTCGAACCCACAAACCTGACTCAGAGGCGAGGGTGCTTGACATGTCGGACACGTCTCACGTGAAACACAAACTTTTCTCTCTCCTCGGATGCTGTGGATTTGATCGCTCACCCTCTCCGTCATGTTTCTAACCGTGGCTAATTCTTGCCAACTTTCAGCACAACTGACTCATCTGTGCCTGAGGTGCTCCTTAAAGGCTCAAGACACAAGTTGGTCCGTGTCTCTCCGTGTCGTTGTGGAGACGGTTAACACTGCGTGGGAGGTCCAGGGTGAGCGGTTGCATTGGTATAGCTCACGCAGAACAAAGCCCGGGTCCCTCAGTGTTGTTTTTTCCAATGTAACTGCGCATCAGCTCATGGGATAAGGAGGTGGGGGTGGAGGGGGCGAGGATTGGTGTGGAAAAATTAAAGCGCAAACATAGATTTCTCTTTCGTTCCCCGGGCGGTTCAGCTTTCAAAGCAATACGTTAGCCGGAGTGGCAAAGCTTGAAAATTTGGTAGAACTGGGGCTGTGCTGAGCAAATACGTCAAAGCGACAGAGACTTCCTCAAAGGAGAAGGAAACTACATTTCCGCTACTTGAGTCACAGGCAGAACAGGCAGAGGGAGAGTCAAGGACTCTTTAGAGGGATGGGGTTGAGGATAGCCGTTTCCCCACTGAATTCCAAACAGAGTTGGATACCAATTAAGAGCAAAGCAAATGTGTAGTTGGAGTCGCTCACTTTTTTTTTAAGAAAAAGAAACTCTTTTCGACTGCACTTTCGGTCACTTTTCGATGGCTCACCCTCCCAACCACCAGCTCAGGCTCACGGTCAACTGTACAAAGCACTTTGAGGTGTCACCCCCCCACCCTTGGCAAAAACTGCACAGTCAGTATAGGTGAGGAGCTTCGAAACGTCTCAACGGCGTGATAAGATGCCGTATCAAATGCGAGGATTATTATTATTATTTTACCATGATTAATATTATTACCCGGATCAGAATTGCGTACGTCACATGGATTTTCACAATACCCATTTGTGCCAGGAGATTAAACAGTACGTTGTACACTTAGAATACAGTGGGATCCATAGTTTGATTGGGTTTTCAGTCACAGGTCTGTGAGCAGGCGAGCATTCTTCCCTCCGAGTAAATATTTGCCCTGCGGTATAGATTTTATTGTGTCAGTCATTCAGACATCACGCAGCTGTGTGACAGACAGTAAATACATCTCTCTGCTCACCGGCTCAGAAAATATCTCGCAGTGAATCCTGGAGTAATTAGAACCCAGCATGAGATCTCTACTTCATTGATTGCGCAATTTTATTTAGCAGAGATTTACTTCATCCTCTGCAGATTGGTCAGATCATAACATTGGCAAATTAAAACGAAACTGTTCACCAAGAAAAAGAATCAATTGCACCCATATGGAGTTATTTAAGAAATGTTAGTTGGATTCATATGGAGTGTGTTAATTTATATTTAATACTCTTAATTAATTAAAAGAAAACCGCTATAATGGCACAGTAAAACTAAAGCGAGAGCAATGCTGATGCTCTTTACTGCTGAGAACAGCATGCGAGTACTTAATTATACGCACAGTAGGATAGCGAGTTACTCCATCCTATTGCCTTCCATCAAGAGTGGAACAGAGAGGATGGTTTGCAGTAACTCTGTCTATTCATTCAAATGCTTTGCTCCATGTCCCCCGCCTCGCCCACCCCACCATCAGCCTTTCTGCCCTTACCCTCTGGAACACCATCCCGGAATCCCTCCGCCTCACCTTTTCCCCCCCCACCCCCCCACTTTGCCTCCTTCAAGGCCCATCTCAAGACCTTCCTTTTCGACAGTGCCTTCGTCCAACCTCCCACCTCCACCCCCTTTGCCCTCTCCACCTCTGGATTCGGGCGCAAACCCTCGACTGTCCAGCGCCTTAGGCCGTGCTCCCGACATGAAAAGCGCTGTATAATTGCAACGGGTTGTTGTCGTTGCCTTGTCGTTGGCGCTGTGTGGAGGATCAAAGAGCCAGCCCCCCTTAATTGTCATTGGGGATCAAACCGCTTGCTTGCTTGCATTGCCTTCGTATTATCGACCTGACAATTTAAATACATATTTCTTAAGTGACGGGGGTGGTGTGGTGGGCTGCTGTTTCCTTGTGAAATCTTTTGAAACAGCAGAATAGCGTTCACCGGGGAGGTTATTTTTAATATGGGTGGACTGGAACTCGATGCTCTTGTCTGTGACCCCCAATCTCCCAGGCTATGTGTCGACAATGTGTGGCGCTCAGTAATAATCAAGCATCACTCGAGTTTGCCAGGTAAGGGCGAGGGTTAAAGCAGAACCACTAACCATTTCTAAGACGAGCTGACTTTTTTAATAAGTAAATTTTCAAAAGAGCCGGAGATTAAGGTTAGTAACTTTTATTTGGGAATTTTTTTTTTTAAGTGGGAGTTCGTCTCTTCTGTCTACGACGTGGAATCGTAGGTACTTACAACCACAGCCATTCGGCCCATCACGCCAGTGCCAGCTCTTTGAAAGAGCCATCTAATTAGTTCCGCTCCCTGGGACACAAGTTGCATTCAATATAGATCCTTTCACGTCGGAGGGGGGGAAGCGCTTTTTCCGAGCCTGTGGGGGTTGGGGGAAAGGGGAGAAGATGACTGAATGTGTGGGCAAAGGGGTAAGTCTTAAAGCGGGCTTGAAAGGTAGGGAATAATAATAATAATCCTTACATTTGATATAGCCCCTTATCACGTCGTTGAGAATTCTCAAAGCGCTTCACGGGATATATTCCAAAGTGGAGTGACTGTGTATTTTGTGGGCAAACCGTGGCAGCCAATTGCGCGCAGCAAGGTCCCACAAACGGGCATGGAGTGAATGACCACATTTTTGGGGGAGTGGGGGTGGGATTATTACCCCTTGAAAGCGATCCGCCGATCGACTAACAACCGGGTTCCTAAACAGAGGTGAGTTGGAGGGACTCCGGTATGAAGTTCCAGAGAGACTGTTTGCTATCAGTCACCCGGTTGACCACCCAAAAAAAGCCCTGGTAAAATCCTGCGAAGTGCTTTCAGACGTCCTCCCGATGTGAAAGCCACCGTATCAAATACTGTACCAGTAGTTTTTTGTCATCATTTTAAAATCTCCAGTGTCCTTCAGGTTAGACAGCGTAAGGTGCCTTTCGTAGAAAGTGGAGTTGGAAATACGATCGACAGCTTGGCTGAAAACCACTTGCCTGCACCTTTGCTGGAGTTGGTCGGCTCCCCTTGCTAATGTCACAAATTTTCCATGTCTCGAAGTTCACAGTACGCTCAGAGATCAGTGTCATCGCTGGTGCGTCTGTGTGTCCCATTGTCGTCAGAGTCACCTTCCCGAAAGGTCACTGTGGAGGGCTTCAAACGGTATCCATTACATCGCTTTGAGTCCTCGGGAGCAAGGAATCAATGAGCAATGTCATTTACGACAAAGTCAGATTCAGCCACAGTGAAGCTGTTGTGTGAGGTGGAATCAGGCACCGAGTGGGATCAGCTCAAAGAGATATTCTTTCCATTGAAACCTCTGTTTCGTGTGAATGTCTCTTCCAAGCCAGTGTGCCTGGAGCAATATACCATCAGACGATTTCACACCGAATACAAACTCTTTATGTACCATGAACAGCCCCAGCAAGATTCAAATTCCATCTTTCTTAGTGAAGCGAAACCCTCAGAAAGTGCTTGCATTTAATGTCACCTGTTCCTTCACTCAATCCGTGACCGTTTGTGGGACACTGCTGCGTGCAATTGGCTGCTGCGTTTCGCCCACAAAATACACAGTCACTGCACATTGCAATATATTCTGTGGAGCGCTTTGGGACATCTCGACGATAAGGCGCTATATCAAATGCAAGGATTATTATTATTATAGCTACGTTAGCTTTTGTGTGTGGGGGTGGGGGGGGTCTCAGTCGGGTGTCTGACACATGCAAAAATCTATCACCATGATTAAGAGTATCCAAACCCAACTGAGAATTCCCTGCATCCCACCTACACGTGGAAATTCCAGCGATAGAATGGAATGCGCACTCTCTCCCTGGAGGGACGCTCCTGCTTACATAAATTCCAGTAATTCCAGTATTAGGCGCAGGTTGGTGAGAGACAAGGCTTTGGGATGACCCCAGAATGTGCGTTGGGTTAACTGCTGGAGTCTAACCATCTACATTGACGGTAGCCAAGTCTTACCGTGAAGTGAGGTGTTATCTGCAGTGGTTCGACTAACTCTGCTACATTTACAGTACAAAACCTTTGTAGAGGTTAAATAGAGACAATTTGCACAGATCGTTAGGTAAGTAACGAGGCGGTATGAATTGAGCATCATCTCTTGCAGGAAAAGTGAAGAAATTATCAATATATTTTTGCGAACGCACGCGAAAGGTTGTTGAACTGCGGACTACTTTACCGCAAGTTGCTGTTGAAGCCGAGTCCAGCAGCAATTTAAACGGAAATTGGATAAATGCTTCAGGGAAAATATTGAAGTGTCTGGGGAAAGAGCGGGCAAAATGGGAATAGAGCCAATAGCTCCGTTGGGAGAGCGTGAATGGCCTCCTTCTGCGCTGCGATTGTTTTCCAGGACACTGGGAAAAAGAAACCCCCTTTTCTTGCCGAATAGGATCCGGGGATCTTTAACGTCCGCCTGTACAGGTAGATGGGGTACTTTGGTTTAACGTCTCATCATTTGCATGTGCACCACTATTTTCAAGTTCCAGCTAACCTTTGTTCTGACTGTCAATCGTTCCTGTGTCCGGGCATTGAATGAGATCTGTCGAGCGTGCAACGCAGCGCTGACCTTTACACAAGTTTTAATTAAGGAGTGGGAAAGTTTTCAAAGGAGCATTCTCGAAGTTCTATCTTTTATAGCCCAGTGTCCTGATGAAAAGTGTCCTGGGTTTTTTTTTTGGTTACGTTGAGCTGGAACCTCTTTAGCTCTAATAGCAAGGGAGAGCCTCAGTACAATGGCACGGAGCCTAATATTATATTGTCTGATCCGTTTAAAAAATAAATGCCGATAAATTGAGGTGCGATTTGTGGCTACGTGCAGAATTGTGCAGTCAAATGCTCTTGGATAAACTGCAGTCCATAAGCAAGAAGTAAAACGCAATGCCCTCAATGTCACTCTTTCATTATAATGTGCATCTGTTTCTTTGACCTTAATTTGTGCAAGGCTGCAGAAAGACACTGTGGTGGTTTCTCTTCACCTTGACCAAGACTGATTGACCCGAGTCATTTCGTGAAATTGCTTATCGGGTATGTGACGGACATACAAACCAGGGGCTCCGCTCTCCACAGGCTGCGTAAAGCATCCCATCGCCAGCGCGGGAATCCCGCCAGCCTCTCTCGCCGTGCAGTCGGACACTGCTTTGTCGGAGGTGCCGTCCTTCGGATGAGCCCTTAAACCGAGGTCCCTTCTGCCTGTTCAGATGGACGTTAAAGCCGAGCACACGGTCAATTACCCCTCTATTCACCTCTCCTACACCCCCTCTATTCCCCTCTCCTACACCCCTCTATTCCCCTCTCCTACACCCCTCTATTCCCCTCTCCTACACCCCTCTATTCCCCTCTCCTACACCCCTCTATTCCCCTCTCCTACACCCCTCTATTCCCCTCTCCTACACCCCTCTATTCCCCTCTCCTACACCCTCTATTCCCCTCTCCTACACCCCTCTATTCCCCTCTCCTACACCCCCTCGATTCCCCTCTCCTACACCCCCTCTATTCCCCACTCCTACACCCCTTTCTGATACTCCTCTGTTCCTCTCTCCTCCAGCCCTCTATTCCCTCCTCCCTCAAGCGCACATGATGTTTCCTCTTAAATACATCGATGCTTTCTATTTCAACCACGGCTTCCAGGGAATCTTGCACCCGAACGTGACATCCCTCAGACATAAGAATGTGGCTCATGATGTGAGCAGCGCTGATGAGAAACGACAGGGCAAAGTTCATATTTCACACGGGGGGGAAAAATCAGGTAAATAATTGAATATTTAATTCCCCCAATACATTTCTAAATGGGATGATTCGATGCGTGAAGGGAATCCTATAAGAAATACGATCCCTTGCTCCCCGACCAGCCCTGCACTTGCACAGGAACTCGCTCTCCACAGCTTAAAGCTCGTAGGTAAACAGACGGATAGAGTTTCATTGAGCTGCGGAAAATGTGGCAGGAAATGTGGGCAGCTTTCTCTTCTGGTTACATTGAAACAGACACGCAGGAAAACTGTACACCGTAGGAAGGTCAAAACTGCTATCAGGAGCGCGAGGATCAAAATTCAAGTCCCCTGTAAGGGTAATGTTTTAGTGAATTTGAGGCCAAAGCTCAATGGTAGAGTTTTAGCACTGGCAGAACTGATATGCGGACCTCCGATTATAAGAAGGGGAACCCAAATAATAAATCATAATAATAATAATAATCTCTGCATTTGATACTGGACCTTTCATATCTCAAAGCGCTCCACACGATACGCTGTAAACTGTACAAAAGTTTGCCCGCAAAATACAGTCAATTAATTCACTTTACAGTATATTCCGTGAAGCGCTTTGAGATGTCTCGAAGACGTGATAAGGCGCTGTGTCAAATGCGAGGATTATCATTATTATAACGATAAAAGGGTAGCGACTGTGTTTCGTAGGCAAACGCATCCAACGGTACCGACTTGCGTTTAAAGTTGCGCACTTCACACGAGGATAAAGTCTCATAATGAAGAGTCCAGTCCGCCTCGATAGATCTGAATTACGTACAGTTATCAGCCAGAACTTTTACAAGTCATAATGAGCTGCCTTAAAGCTTCAAGTGCAGGTGAAAAGTCAAGAATTATATTTGCTGATGGAGAAAAGTGTGAGCAAGCGCCAGGGACATATTCAAGGTTAAACTTAATGAAGAAAAAGGGAAAGACAGAATCAGCCACGTTGATACATAGATGGGAACGATAGGAAACGGAAGGCTCGTAAGATACAGAGATATAAACAGATTAGATAAAGCGATGGCCCTTAGATAAAGCAAACCGTTGCAGGAGAGAAAAAGGTTAGCGCACAAAAGAAGAGAGACTCTGCTTAGAATTAAGACTCGGGACTGAAATATTGACTGAAGGCGTACAACAACGTAATGCAGGTTCATTATTCTGTGGGTATGTGTGGCAAAAAGAGCTTTAACTGTTCCGAGGGCTTCCACAGGAGAGGTGGATTGCCGACATTTGGTGTTGACGATGATTGCTATGTTTGGAGTGGCCCATTGATGGATGTGCCAACAAGACTGCAAGTAATCCATTGGAACCAGCAAACCGCAGCTCTGGTCACCAAACCAACACCGGCAAACCCACACGACACGTGACAGCATCAATCTGCACTTCGTTCACACAGTGAACTTCACGCCAGGCACTTCACAAGGGCAAAGCTGCACATCAAGCAGCAGAGGCGGGGAACGGGGAAGTGAGTGGAGGTGATTGTGGCCACGGTAGATTTTTAAGGAAAGAGAGAAGGCGTGAGTCGGAAGGTGTAGAGGGAAGGAGTTCCAGAGAGTAGGAGAGCAGTTACGCTAGTTGGCTAGCAGCAATGGGAACGGTTATTATCAAAGAAAAACACACTGTATATTCACTATACGATGTACCTGCTGTTGTGCTGTGTTTTACTGTGATATCACCGCGTTAATTGTCACGCGTTGAGCGTTATTGCAGTGCTCGCCATGATGTAGTGTTGGATTCTATCATGAAGGGGGGTGGGGAAATGACTAGAGTTCAGCGAGCGATATCACGCTCAGTGTTTGTACGGTGTATCTGTTATCTCTGTGCGTTTTTAAAAAAAAAGCCAACAGAACCTGAAGTGTTTTGTGTAGCAGAATCAGTTGCTGAGGTTACGTGTCAATGCTTCACGGTTGAAACACGTGAAAGCGCAGATGCTTCTGATTGCCGGTAAACTCAGGCACACTTTAATAAAGCAGTGGGTTTCCATGGTACAAGTCTGACGCTCAGCCAGTCTTTCAGCTCAGTTTGCCAGCCTAGCATGCGGTCAATTTCCCTAATATCTCGGAGCGGATGAAGAGGCAGTGTTACGATAATTGCTTAAATGCACGTGGCGCTTAAGAGCAATTGGCTTCTGTTTCTGCCCATTTCCAGATCCCGTCAGGATTCTGTCCAAAGCAACAGATTTCTCTCCTCCCTTTCTTTTTTTTTTCTTGGCTCTCCTCCTGCTATGTGTCACACTGTGTTTCCCTGATGAGGAAGCATCTCACTGGATAAGGAACTTGTGATGGTTATAACACAGTTGATAACATGCTCTCTCTTTCTCTCTCTCTCTCTTTCTCTCTCGTGTGTCTCGAAACCATTTCTTTTTCATTGCCTCAAAACTCCACATGAATAAAATGCCCTTTCTCTCTCTCTCTCTCTCTCTCTCGCTCTCTCTCTCTTACAGAAAGGATTCAGCCTGAAGAAAACTGTGAAATTTACATTCAGGACCTCTGGTGAGCAACACAATTTTGTAACATACATGTTCATTTCGCTCTGGGAAGGTGTCTGTTGCTGTACGTCACTCCACCTGACGCTTGTACACACGCGCACATAGGAAGCAATTTCCCTATCTGTAAGTTTCCTTACTCCACAGGCCTCTGTTTACCGAGCAGTAAGTCTGAACCCGGTTGTTAGTCGATTGACGGATCGCTTTGAGACATCTTGAAGACGTGATAAGGCGCTATATCAAATGCAAGGATTATTATTACTATTATCGCTTTTCTATCGCTCGCCCCCAAAAAAATCAGCTCACTCAATCCATGACTACTTATGGGACACTGCTATGCGCCATTGGCTGCCATGTTTCTCCCACAAAATACACAGTCAATTCACTTTACAATATATCCTGCGAAGCGCTTTGAGCCGTCTCAATGACGTGATACGGCGCTGTATCAAATACAAAGCATTGTTATTGTTGTCGATCTTTACCCCACGAGTTAACGAGTCCCGCATTCAGGAGAGAAGAGGAAAGGAGGTGCCATCAGAGCGAAAAATAGGGAAGGAGAGGGGAAGACGAAATGAGAATCCACTTCCATTTGGATTTGGTGTCGCGCGTCGCGTGTACAAATCTGAGGGTCAGCTCCTAGTTCCTGCGCTGTCCACGAGGGAAAAGCAGGGAAATCTAGAAGTAATTAACAGATCAGAGCAGGTTTGACTTGGTGCCATCTGAAGGGTCATCTCTGCGGAACTGTTGAGTTTCAATTAGTTTGGTTGTAATTCCAATGATAAAAAAGACGCTTCAACACACAATACCGTTTCCATTCGCACCCGTGGAACAAGCGGAGACGTTTATGGCGTCATTAGCTTCGAGGCACTGCTGGAACAAAGCAGAGTAGTGGCAGAGATGAGACCCATTGTCTGCAGATTGGCAGGAAAGGAATTTCTCAATAAAACGCAGAACCGTTTTGGCAGCTTCGCCCCGACTGTTAATAGCTACCTTTTGGAATCTGTGGACCAAATAGTGGAAATTAGTTACTAAACTAATCAGACAATAACTGACGGGTGCCTTGGCTTCGTATCTGCAACAGATGTCAAGCTGCTGCTTGTAAATAGCTTGTGTACCTCTCTTTGTGTCCAAATCCGTGCATGGGGCCGATGAGAAGAGGCAATAAAGATCTTGAGATGCTTTTTTGTTTGAATTCACGAGATATCAGGAAATTGTGTAATCACTCAATATTCGGAGATTTACCGTCAAAGCTTTGGATAAATAAAAAAAAGCAGGAGCGCGAGAGAGAGAGAAAAGCATATTGTCTCGATGCAATAGGCAAAGGGTAAGATTTTTCTTTTGATATTTATTGATCAGTTTGAAACTGGTTGATAAAGAGAGCTGCTATTTTTGACCTTTCACAGATAGATCTGTTGTGCTTTCTCTCTCTCTCTCTCTCTCTCTCTCTCTCTCCGTTGACTGTTGTCCACTAAACCAATGACTTTTTCAAAAAAAAAACTTGTTAATTTCCACGTGCCTTGGTTGATCCTGAGGGAAATTAATATTGAAGCGAATCTAACACTTTGAAATTGTCTAGATGAATGGATAATTATCAAGATCGCCCAGAAACTAAATTAATTAGAGCTTGATCAAAGATCATTTTGGTTTGATATCATTATGTGCACAGGATCTCGCTGCAGTGTGGCTGCCTGCCTTGTCCGCCTGGCTTCAGAAAGCGTGGCTTTTGACTTTAATCACCAGCACTGCGAGGCATCAAGCTTCATAACGCAGAGCTGTCTCGCATTAAAATCAGCTTCAACTCGGGCAGAAAGAGATGCATTCTGACTGAATGGATTGCAGGAAAAAAATGGATTAATGACCCCACACACGCGCGCACACACACACACACACACACACACAGAACAGCGCTGTTCTCCTGATTGGTTTTACCGCAGTGCTGTTTCAACGAAGCAGTTCACCTGATTCATACCTAGCTGGGTGGAATTTCTTGCTGTCTCAGACGGATTTGAAACAAACAAGACGCTTGCTTTAACAGGTCGCCGAGAGACATCTCGCATCATTATCCGTTGTCCCGTTTCGACCTGACTCAAGGTCGTTTCATCAAATGATAAGCTGAAGAGTTCTCTTCGAGCCTGGTTAGAAAAAGAGACAGGTTGGAATTAGTTATCTTCTCCAGAAATATTCGATGAAGAACAGTTATTTTGTTGGCCGGCATTGGATGTCAGCGTGAAGCTCTCCGAGATGAGCTGTTGCAAGTGTGGGTGGTGTGCGTCTGCCTTCTTTCTGTCTGTGGGTTTCACTGGGCTTCGTGAACCCCCGTTTAAAGCAATTGCACGAAATTGAAGCATTGAATAATGTGGGGTCAAGTGCAAACTCACTAGACACGATAATCAAACTAAACCCAAATAACCAGCATAAAATCAACTCTTCCACAAGTCTTATATTGTCTTAATATCCCTTCTCCTCCATTCCAGTGTGACATTCATCTGAGAATACTCATTATAGATTTCCCTTGTAATTATTACTTTCAGTCACACTGAATTTGCTGAAAATCACAGCATTTGGTGCCGTGCAAGTGGGAATAGGTTCTGTGACTCCCAGAGGTACGTGAGTGAATATTGCCAGAGCAGGTGGAAATGAGAGAGCGAAACTGGCCTCGCGCCAGGAGGCAAATTGAATGGCATTTAGGATAAATAACAATGAGATTCCTGGAGAAACGGGCCATTTCTGAGAGAGAACAATTACCTGGTCAATTAACTGACCAAGAGGCTGAGAGCAATTACCTCTGATAGCCATGGCATAGATGCCAGAAGGCTAATGCTCTGTGAGGTGGAGTCCTGTAGTGTGGTGGTTGGAGGGCTCGCCTCACAAGTGAGAGGGTCTGGGTTCGATTCCCGGCCAGGGCGAAATGTTGGGCAAGTTTCCTTACTCCACACGCCTGATAATAATCCCTCCAAAACAAAAAACAATTATAAATTGGTCATTTTCAATCCACGACTGTTTGTGGGACGCTGCTGTGCGCAATTGGCTGCCGCGTTCGCCCACAATTATACGGTCAATTCACTTTACAGCATGTTCTGTGAAGCGCTTTGAGACGTCAAGAAGACGTGAAAAGCGCTATATCAAATGCAAGGATTATTATTACTCCACACGCCTCTATTTACCCAGCAGTAAGTAGGATTCTGGTTGTTAGTCGATTGGGGGATCGCTTTTCTGGGAGTAATAATTCCTTCAAAAATAATAATAATAATAATAATTATTTGGTCACTCAATCCACGAGTGTTTGTGGGACGCCACTGTGCGCAATTGGCTGCGTTTCGCCCACAAAATACACAGTCACTACACTTTACAGTACATTCTGTGAAGTGCTTTGCGACATCTCGAAGGCTTGCTAAGGCGCTGTATCAACTGCAAGGATTATTATTATTATGTTCATGCTGGGTTCGTAAGGCACGTTTTAGCAGCGAATGGCCACGTTTCTGGCAACGGTGGCAGAGCCTGATGCCGAGCGAAGGGGAGCGAGGACATGTCCGTAAGCACGGTCGAAGAGGAAGATCTTGAGCCGTGATCAATCCATGGAGAACTGGAAGCTTAGGGTAAAGTGCTTCGAGACATCCTCCTTGTACAGCGTGAAAGGCACTATTATACAAGTGTAAGTTGTCGCTGTGTTGTTGCTGTTGGGTTTTCTTGCCATGACTTGCACCCACGAGATATGGTGTTAAAAAGAGTCCCCGCTTATTCCACGTATGAACATTGCAGCGTAATAAGGAGAGGAGACTTTCATCGAATCACAGATCCAGAAGATGAAAGTGCTTTGTTCCATTTGACTGCGCCTCTCAGTGTCTGTGGAGAACACTTTATAATTTTTCCGTAAATCATGGATCCCACAACTAATCAGATGTTTTAACGTCTCAATTACAAACCTTCAGATTTATTGCCTCTGCTTTTGTGTGTCTACGATCGCCGTGGATTCTTCTATTGAACTCTCACTCTGAATGTTTGCTTTAATGCTACTTTCATCTCAACATCAGTATCATCATCATCGCCGTAATAATAATACGAATCCTTACATTCGATACAGTGCCTTTCAGGTCGAGAGAGGCGTCCCAGAGAGATTCAGGGGATTTACTGCAACGTGTAGTGACTGTACCGAGGTTGAATCTTTACGTTTCGCCCACAAAATATACAGTCGATTCACTTTACAGTATATTCTGTGAAGCACTTTGAGTCGTTCTGAAACATACTGAGGCGCTATATATCAAATGCAAGGATTATTATTATCGCTCATGCTACAGCAAACTGTATGATCACTTTAATATGCTAAAGCAATGTTTGTTGTTAATTTCTGGTTAATTTGGCACCGTCCCTATTATCTGCTAGATTGCACAGTCTATTGATCAGAGTAATGACAAGCTAAACAACAGCGCCATAAGTGATGCTGGCAATTAAGTCCAGACCCGCTACGTTTTATTTATATCACAGCTAAATCTCGGTGCCTGGAAGTTCTGCACTGAGCAGCTTCGGCTGCACGCGTCTCGGCTGCTTGTGGATCTCTCTCTCCCGTACAGGGTTGTGCCCTGGACCTCTGTCCCATTTACGCTGACATTCAAAGGCAAGGTCCATGATGAAACCTACACTCGGCTCACGGTGTGGCAGTGAGCAAGATCCCTCAGCACTTCCAACACAAATTCTCCCACGCGAAGACGCTGCCAGGGTCAGATCTGCGAATGCTGTGTGCTCATTATGCTTGTCTGTCCTCCCCCTCCCCCTCCCCACCACCATCCCCTCTCTCCCTCCCCACCTCCCCCCCCCCCCGCCAACCCCAACCACACACACACACACACACACCCACACACACGCTTTGTGATAATGCCGTTTCAAATTAAAATAAAAAAGTGAGACGCTTCAGAAGTCCAGACACGGCAAACGTCAGCTCTTGAAATTGCAAAACATCTTTGAGAATTAAATGTCGATCAATCCCTTCATCTTAATTGTGGCAGCGACGCACTGTGGCGATTAGGTGTAGCTTACTGCAGAGTGACTTGGGCTCTTTACCGACCGTTTGCTAAACCTGAATCTTTTCTCCATTTCCAAATGCTCCCGTGTTCAGCTCATTTGACCCCTTTCCTTTTTTTTTTGCCCACATCGGCATCCGAGTGTGTGAGTTACCGCCTGTCACTCAACCAGCTACGTGCTACAGGAAAACCAGTGAAACAGTCTATAATAATATTAATATTCCTTGCATTTGATGCAGCGCCTTATCATGTCACGATTGAGTCGTTCAGACGTCTCAAAGCGCTTCATAGGGTTTGCTGTAAAGTGAATTGACGGCGTTTTTTTTGGTGGTACGAAACGCGGCAGCCATTTGGGCAAAAAACAGTCGTGGAACGAGCGGCCAATTTTATTTGGTGGACCGTTGGCCAGGACACAGGTGTTTGTGACGTTTCTTAATTAGCACATCAAATGCATTGTGAAACGCCACAAAATCTCCCCCACCGTATTTTTGGACGTGAATTTCAATGCCCGAAGTCCTAGCGATGAGGGAACCCTGTAGCTTCAACATCTCCAAAGTGCTTGCACATCACTCGTTATTGTCAGCACTTTTTACCCTCGTGCTAATCTGAATTTGAATTTGAAAGCGAGCGATTTTATTGTTAAGTGGGTAGTAAAGGGATTAACATGCAGGCCTACAGCAAGCACGCCGGCCCTGGTGGCTGAACAGCAGCATCAGACCGCAATCAGCTTCGCTGAGCCAGCCTTAAAATGCCAACTAAATGTAAAGGGAGCGCTTCAAAGTGTAGGTGCACTGCGTGCGTGCGCTGATAAAGCTGGGATTTCTGTGACGCCTCTGTTATCGTGAGAAACTCGGCGCGGGTGGGGGTCTTTGACAAGCCTTCGCGTTAGCCAGAGAGACATAAATAAGGTGATAGACCAGCTGCGTCGCAGCGAGGGTCAAGCCCATACAGAGCGCTTTTACATGGTCTTCCTCATGGGGGCAGAAACCTTTGACGGTGTGTGTTTCATTGGAGATCGCAAAGCCCTACAGAATATTAGGAGGAGATATCACACAGACCGTGTCGATGTAGAAAGTGCTTGCTTCGGTTTTAGAACGTTGTCTGATTTAGTGCAAAATAACATTTTCGGTAACGTATTTACAGTAACTCTCCTATGTGCCAGGTCATGGCCTGTTGAAATCTGGAGCTCCAATCAGGCCTCCCTTGGTGTTCGTTCACAAGCTCAAAAAACTAGCGTTTCTGGTGTATTTCATGGGAGGACACTCAAAGTTGGGCCATTATCCGTCTCAGAAATGCACTCGATCCCTGCTAACCACACTGGGCTCCGGGACTTTTGTAGTCAGGGTGGATTTCGAGGTTTGTGTTATTCAGAATCCAAGGGGGATATTTTACAACGCATTTTAACTTTGTGCTTTCAATAAGGAACGACGGTTTGCGAGGCACTGCTGTGCGCAATTGGCTGCCGCGTTTCGCCCACAAGACGCACAGTCGCTACGATTCACAGTATGTCCCGTGAGGCGCTTTAAGCCGCCTCAGCAGCCTGATAAGGCGCTACATCAAATGCAAGGATTATTATCATTAACACTGAGATACAACGTGAAAGAGATTTCCTTCCCGTCATTAACGTCGGGTGCCGGAACCAATTGCGACACCCAATTGCTTCTCTATTGAGAGTTAGCGTCTTTTAATGGGGGAAAGGATTTCAAACAGCCCGTCTTCAACCTGTTACGATCTGATCTGAATCGCTCCAGGCAGCTCCTGGACCCGCTCATCCAGCAGGGGAGCTCGCATATCATCGTTCCATCTCCTACCCAACGCAAGGCAAACTCGGCTTGTGTCTTCTCTGAGTGTGATTGCCAATTAAGTGCCAATTAGTGCCGCATTATGGGCAGCCTTGTAACTCAGAGCCGGGGCGAGACTGCTAAGATTCATTTCATCCTGGATCTTTACAGCTGGTAGAGAGAGAGAGAGAGAGACGCACACAGGGATTAAAGATTTTAATTCCATTGGAGCGCTGTGTGGATTGGAATCCTGCACCAGAAGTGATGGGGAAAGTAGTTTGGCTGGAAACTGAAGGCAGCGACCAACTTTTTGTTTCCATCACTCAAAGAGTTATGGCTCTTTTGTTACCCCCAAGTGCCGCTTCCCCCAGCCCCGCTCTCCCCGGTCCTGCTCCTTTTTGTTGGTTCTTTCTAAGATTAAAATAATATGAACCCACAAAAACGTACGGCCCATTCACTTGGCGGTATGTTCCGTGAAGCGCTCCGAGAGGTCCCGAAAACGTGCCAAGGGACTCCGAGGATTATCATAAATAAAAACGGAAGTCGCTGGGAGAACTCAGCGGGTCAGGCAGCAGCATCTACGGGGAGAGGAAAGTGAGTTAACGTTTCAGGTCGATGACCTTTCGTCAGATTATTATTTTTATTATTATGTATTGCATTGGGGGAAGTGGGGGGGAAGGATTTCAAACCCGCCGCTCGTGAGGACCTGCTTCTGATCAGTACAATAGCACATCACTAACGGTGAGTTTCAACGGAAATGTTGCAGTGACACAGAAAAGCGCGCAGACACTCACACCTGGGCACATAGCTCCTGTTCACTCTCTCACTCCCAAACAACGGCCGGTTGGGCACAGGAGTGGAAGATCTAGGAGCACACGGGACTGGCGTCACAAAGGGTTGCAAGACCGAGCGGAGAAAACCAGCCCCAAAAAATAAAAGGCAGGTTTTTTGGTAAAAGATTGATCGTCATCCTGAGCCGAATAATGGAGAGTGGGTCGAAGACTGAAGGACGCACTTAAAGCTTCAGTCTTCAGCCTCCGTCACAGAGTAAAACATCCCTCCCGAGGGCGATAGAATACATGCACAGTAGGAGATTTCTGTTGTGAGCAGAAACCCCTGATCGGGCTGAATGAAGCAGCTATTTCGTACCTGTTGCCCAAGGATCGATCTTAAAACTCTGCCGCGTCGAGCAGTTTAACTGTGCCGTTGTTTGCACATCCAATGTGAAGTTCAAGATTCAGAGCTAAACCGAGGACCGTATTTTTTAAGAGCCGCCCGTCAGTACAGAATGCGGTATGAGAATATTGATCCGACCCTCCCTGTACATTACAGCGCGTGTATTTGATGTGAAGGTGGCTGGATGTTCAGCAGACTGAGAAAATGCGTGCGGAGATGGGAACGCCGCACAGGACGTGCTCTTTGTGGGGAGTTTACGAAGAGGTCTCGCGCTGACCTTGGCCGCGGCGCTTGCTGAGAAGCCACCACACAAAGCAAATTCCAACCTACGAGCAAAACTAGACGCTCTTTGGTTTAGGGATACACCGACATCCGTTGAGATCCGCGAACCTCAGCGTTGTTTTTCCTCTTTTAACCGGGATCGCGAAATACTCAGACACGATTCCTGACCTGAGTGCAAAGAAGTGAGTAAAGTATTGAACAGCACTTGAAGCTCCGAGACGCAATCCGGCGTAAAGGGTGCGATATAACTGCGAGTTGTCGCTGTTGTTGAGCCCTCCGAAAGCCTTCACTGTAGGAGGAAAGCAAAGTGATTTGAAAAAGGGCTTTAGGCTTCCTCTTCAGGTTGTTCCTTTCGCACCTCAGTTTAAATACTTCTCGGGGGCACCGCCACCATGTCTCTACCACACAGCTCTTTGATGAGATGAAATGTGCGCCTGTCGGAGCCTGCAGTTAACTTCCACTGAGGTGTGATGTGAATTGACTGACAGAGAGGGCGTGAAACAATAACAAGAAGTTAAATGTCCACCTCGCTCACCTGAAAGCCCGCAGCAGTGGCCCTGGCTTGTTGTGAGGCAGTGAGGCTGGGAGAGAAACAATCTATCGCAGATTATGTTGTAGCTAAAACACAAGCCGATTAATGACCGACCGGGTTGTTCCGGTTTAATCAAAAGAACTTACTGAACTCAGAAATGTTTTTTGGTCAACCCGGGTGTCTGACACGTGTGGAAAACCATCACCGTGCTTAAGAGTATCCAAACCAAACTGAAGCTGAACAACATCAACAACAACAACAACAAGATTTCATTTATAGAGCGCCTTTCACGTCGGGAGGACGTCTCAAGGCGCTGGACAGTTGGGTCGGGACCTGAGCATTGGGGGGAAATGGTCAGGGTGAGGGGAGGGAAGGGAGGGAGCAGGGAGTGGGTAGAGAGTCGAGAGGGGAGCTGAAGGCACGGTCAAAGAGAAAGGTCTTGAGATCGGCCTTGAAGGAGGAAAGGGAGGAAGGAAGGCGAAGGCACTAGGGGATGGAGGTCCAGAGCCAAGTGGGATGATTCCCTGCCCGCAGTGACTGGGGGAACAAGGAGAAGAGCAGTTAGTTAGTTTGTGAGTTAACTTTGTTGGATGAGCTGACACCAACATAGGCAAGTGGCCTGGGATAGTGAATAAATGAGGAAGCTGCAGTGAAATGGATTGAGTAAGAGAGACAGCTCCATGTTATGCAACACCAGCTACGGAGTGACATTTATTCACACAAGTTAATTATGCTTACTTCATTCAGAAAACTCTCTGTAGATTTGGGTAGTTCAGGACCAGTTGTTCAGTGTAATGGATGCACGGCTTGCTTGATTGTTTTTCCACACTCCTCGGGCAGGAAATACTCTTACTGTAATCTCAATGTAACATCCTGATAAGGTCGTAGCTGGTTATTGCAATTTTGATTAGCTGTAAATGTGTGTCAGCCACACAACGAGCATCAGTCTTTGTGCGATTCTTCCCATTCAGTGTCAGATATAGATCTTGATATCTTCCTTCATGCAGATGAGCACCGTAATAGCTTATTGAGTCATGTTGTGGCTTGTGACTGCACATGGTTAGCACCCTGTTTTGTCATGTAATCAGCACCTGAGGTTAGTTACTCCACTTAATGGAGTCCTATAGCTCAGTGGTTAGAGCACTCGCCTCACACGTGTGAGACCTGGGTTCGATTCCTCAAGGGGCTGAATGGCCTACCCCTGTTTCTATGTTTCATGCACCATTCAAGGCCAGACATAGCTATAGATCTGTATCCTATGAGGTTGCAAACAGTTTGGGGTGGTGGGTGGGGGCGGGTGAAGGAGTAGGAGAGTTTGTGAGACTGCTCCGAGCTATGTATGAGATGTTAAACCGAGGTTCTGTCTGCTTGTTCAGGTGTGAAAGATCCCATGGGCATTATTCAAAAAGGCCAACGGTCCTTCAGATAAAATTGGTCACTCACTTCACGGCATTGCTGTGCATCAATTGGCTGTCACGCTCACCTACAGAATCCACAGTCACTCCACTTTACAGTGCATCCTGTGAAACGCTATGGGCGTCCTCCTGATGTGAAAGATGCTGTATCAAATGCAAGGATTGTTATTATTATTACGTCCCCAAAGCGAAAGTCAGTCATTCCCTCTCACTGGAGACAGAAGAGTTACACGTACGGAGAGCTTTTGCACCATGTGCAGTCCAGTCTAACTCACTGCATAGCCTGAAGGTGGAGCAATGGCTCTGCGCTTCACAGTTCTCAGCTGCTATGCCGTGGCGCGATAGGAGACCAGTTTTGCTTGTGATTTGCCCCGTGGTGAAGTGTTTATCTCAACTGCAGTATCAATACAGCCAGGAGGCCTGGGGCAGTCAAACCTTTCCCTATTTATGAAGGAACCTGGAGCTGTGCTGAAGGAAAATAATAAAAAATGTTTTATGGGATTAAATTATTAATTTGTTTGTGTGTATAACTTAATCCCACCGACAGCATTTCAAAGTTATATTACACATTTCTCTTGTACAATTCCTTGTGGACTTTGAACTAAGGATATTTTTGATCTGTGAGCATTATCCCTTATTTTTCTTTATTACTTTTTCCTTTTCCCTCCTCCGCCCCCTGAACATGCTGAACTCAGGCCTGGGTTAGGTTTCTCAGGCCCCAGCACCTTTCAGCGAATTCAGTTGTGAAACAGTAGCTGTAAGGCTGGATAATGTGGCAAGCAGTCTTGTCAGAAGTTATTACAAGAAATCCATACCTATCAAGTTGGGGTTAATAGTGTCTTTTTGAGCCACAGTCGAGGGAGTTTTGCTGCACCAGACCCACACTGTTATTTCATTCTGGAGCACTTAATACTGCATTTTAATAATAATAATAATAATAATAATAATCAAGCCTGCATTTGAAACAGTATCTTTCACTTCGGGAGGACATCCCAAAACACTTCACGAGATTGACTGTCAAGTGTGGTGGCTGTGTACTTGTAGGCAAACATGGCAGCCAATTCGTGCACAGCGATGCCCCACTGACAGCAACAAAGCGAATGATCAATTTCATTTGGAGGATTATCAGGCAGGAAATCGGGAGAAATTCCCTTCTCTTTTCGAATAGCGCCATGCGATCTTTAATGTCCTGAATAGGGAGGACAGGGACCTTGATTTAAAGTCTCATCCGAAGGTCAGCACCTCCAACAACGCAAGTCTCCCCCAACTTTGTATTAAAGTGTCAGCTGCCTCTTTGATCAGCCAGGCTGGTTTTAAACCAAAGCAAATCAACTCAGATATGAACGAAAAGTCGCTCACACCTTCTTAAAGAGACATGAGGCAGTCTCCATCGACCCAATGGTGTGGTCTGAGGGTCAACATTCATTAAAGGAGAGTCAGACTATAATGTAGGCTATGGACTACAAGGGAAACTTGGCAAGAATTATCACTGACAGTATTAGGACTATTCTCACATCGGAATTACGTAGATGTGACCCTTTGTGAAAGAATTGGTTTCCACCTGGTGTAAGCCGTTCCAGCGTAAATAATATAAAAGGTTCCTATTCGGCGTTTCAACCCCTTTCCTCATTGGTATTCATTGGACCCAAGCACTAAGATGGGCATCAGTGTTTTCATTTAATCAGCCTCTTAGAGAGAGAGCCCAAAGGCTGTATCATAGCTGATATGTTGCAATGCCCATCAAAAAAGATTAGGAAGCAGATGTCAAGGTGGTTGCTTCAGTCTGGCATGGAATCTGAGGGTAGATTAAGTAATTGGGTTCGTGTTCAATAAAGTGGGTATTGTTATGAGAGATCAGCGACGGTGTGGGAACATCAGAAACCTAATATCCTCCACTGCTGTGATCCCAGAAGAGATTAGGGCTAAACATATTTATTAAAAACTCTCGAGTTTCTCAAATCAAAACAGAAGTACTTCACCTGTCGAACGTCAAGAGTCAGGCACTCAAGAAAGTTTAGCGGGCAGTTTGCAAACGTAACGTTTTTGGGTGTCCGCAAATCTCGTTCGATTTACTGCCCTCCACCCTCCCTGGTCTCAACCCCCAGCTCGGGGGCCAAATTCCTAACTGTCCAGGGCCTTGGGACGTCCGCACGACGTGAAAGGCGCTACACAAATGTAATTCGGGATTGTATTGTATTTGCTCCCTCTCCGCTAATTATTACTATCCCTATAATAATAATATAATAATCCTCGCATTTGTTACAGCACCTTTCACGTCGGCAGTACATCGCAACGTGCTTCATAGGATTTACTGTAAAGTGGAGTGACTCTGATGTTTATCAGGCTCAGATGGGGATGCGGTTTTGGTTAACGGCTCATATGAAAGACAGCACTTCCACAATTAATAAATGAGCGAGAGTAGAATTTCAAACGTGTCAAAATAGGCAACGTTCCGACGAAAGGTCGTCGACCCGAAACATTAACTCACCTTCCTCTCTCCATAGACGCTGCCTGACCCGCTGAGTGTTCCTAGCGACCTTCTGTTTTTACTTAAGAATATAATTTCTGTACATTTGTAAAGGAAAAACGTTTTTTTGAAGATGTAATCTCGGAGCGAAAAAAGAACTATAGTACGTGCTTGGCTGTTCCGTTCGCCTACGATTCCAGTCGCTGCACTTTACAGAAAACTCTGCGAAGCTCTTTGACCGGTTGAGATGTGACAATGCAAGACGCGATGATTGATAAGCGATTCGAAAAGGATTCTCATTCAAGAGAATGAAATAGGAATGTTGAACTCAGTTTAACTCGACTGGGCCAATGAATCACTATGAACTTAACCGTAATATCGTGCAGCAAAATACTCACCCTTCGAATTACATTTCAAAGGTCTCGCGCAGTTTCAGTCCTGCTTGTAATCTGCTTTGTAATTAATCACTTTGCATATGTAAATGAAATCTGAAGAGACACGATTTGTTGACGGTAATAACAAAACAGTTAATCACTTGTGGTTTAGCGAAGATATGGCCTTGCGGTGTTTCCAATATCGGGGATGTGTGTTGTAATAGTTGATTTGCGTATGCAAATTAATTTTAATCACCAAATGCCATAACTATTTTAACCTTAATAGCAAAGTGATCCCTTCTCTTTTTGAAGATTGCAAATCTCCGAGTTCTTTGAATGGCCCGTGTTATTACTTTCTTTTAAGTCTTCAAAGAGCTGCTGATTTCTAATTAATTGAAATTGGGCATTTGATTAATATTTCTGAGTTAGCGCACCTGAATAACGTGCTCTCCTGGTTTGTTTATAGCCATTGATGAATCTGCATCCAACTGCATATTTTGCTGGCAACCCTACTTACTCGCTCTTTCCACATTACCTGCGTCATAAGAATAATCCTTCGCGCTCGATGTCACGCCTTTCACGTCGGGAATGCTTCACTGGATTTTACTGTAAGGTGGTGGTGACTGTGTTTTGCAGGCGAGGGTGGGAGCCAATCTGTGCAAATCGACGAGGTGGCAACTTTATTTGGAGCCTTGTTGGCGAGGATAGCAGGATTAGCTTGCGTCTCTTTTTGAATAGTGCCATGGCATTGTAAGATTATAATGTCCGTCTGAACAAGCAGAAAGGACCTCAGTTTAATGCCTCATCTGAAGGATAGAACCTTCAACAGTGTAAACTTTCCTTAGCACTGCACTGGATGGTGCATCAGCCTGGACTGAGTTCAAAGTCCTGATGTTAAGCTTCACCCATCCTCTCCTAACAGCAAACATCACAAAATGCCCACTGTGAATGAGCCCAATCTCTGCTACAATAATATAATAATAATAATCCTTGCATTTGATATTGGGAGGACGTCCCAAAGCGCTTCACAGAACACACTGTAAAGTGAATTGACTGTACATTTGTGGGCGAACGCGGCAGCCAATTGCGCACAGCAATGTCCCACAAACAGTCGTAGATTGAAAATGACCAATTTTTAATATTGTTTTTGGTTTTGGAGGGATTATTATTAGGCTCTGTGTGGAGTAAGGAAACTTGCCCAAGGTTTCGCCCTCTGCCTGGAATTGAACTCAGGTCTCTCGCTTGCAAAGCGAGTGCTCTAACCGCTGAGCTACAGGACTCCACGAATAAGTGGATTCTTATTAATAATAATAATAATCATCCTTGCATTTGATACAGCGCCTTATCACATCGTTGAGATGTCTCAAAGGTTGCACTGTAAAGTGTAGTGACCGTGCATTTCATAGGCGAAACGAGACAGACAGATCTTCGAGGCTCTAAAGTTCCACCTAGTCCCAGCCTGAATAAAACCATTTCGCCTCAAAATTTACCACGGGGCAAAATTGTGGGAAATCCTATTTTCCTTTGAGAAACTCGGTCTAAAGATACCCAGTTTTTAAAAGGAATCGGCTTCCAAATTTTGCACAGTTGATCAAGAATTTTAAGACACAAAAAGGGTTGGAAGGCGATGACTGGGTGAAAGTTATAATCTGTGTGTGCGCGCGCGTGTGTGTGTGTGTGTCATGTTTTGTGTTGCGGTCTTACAATTTCGGAGGGTTTTTATTCTCTTCACTTGGGTCTTCAAACCTAAGTCAACCTCAAATTTGGAGTCCTGTAGCATATCGGTTGAAGCACTTGCCTCACAAGGACTTGCTTGCGAGGCGAGCGCTCTAACCAACGTGACTCCACAAGTCTCTTAGCTTGCGGGGATTGTTTTGACAGCATTTCTCTTTGAACTTTTTCAACCTCGCTCCTCATGTCCGTGTTGCATTAACTCTCAGTTCCTCTTGCCCACACTCAGTGAGCTCGATCCAGCTCCTGCTTTAATTGCATTCCTTGCAGCGCAGCGCAGAATAATTCGGATAAATCAAGCGTTGCCTTTTCTGCTGCCAATTTATGCAATGCATTGCCCGTTGGCATTGAACGGACCTTCTGCAGCCAACGAGTGGAACTAGCAGCTCATTGGCATGAAACAGCCTGTGCCCAGTCTCCTCGAATGCCCTCAACATTCCCTGTATTTGAATAGCTGGCGCAATTGCATCTGTTTTGAGGATTAGTTTATACATATTTATTGCTGATTGCGATACTGTTTACCCCAGTTTGTTTGAGTTCTTCATTTGTACCTTGTTTGTAAGATTGCGGAGTGCTTAATTGTCAAGCAGGCGCCTGTCAGATTATTAAGTGATATCTCTGGAGGTTTCTCTCCAATTAACTACACAAACGGCAAACTTGATCATCACATTACTTCAGCGATTCTGCCTTGATGTCTCGGGGGAGTATCTGTCTGTATCCCATTTGCAGAAGCAAATAGAGGTCCAATTTGGCTTGAAACCCTCTATCACCACAGTAATTCCCTCAGTTACAGATCAGCGACTGTGAAAATGAGACCCACCCTGAAGTTGCCAGTTTGGATGCATTTGAACGTCTGCCATTATAAAGTGCCCATAGACACACCACCTGCGCGCCTGACAAACTGTTCTTCTTTGTGGTTGCTGATTGTCCACCGCCATCAAACTGTGTGCTATTTATTCCCTTGCATCAGGAAGCAAAACATGATTCTAGGCATCTCCTAATATGTATGCGTGCGCGATGAGGGCAAGTATTGGAAAGGTATGCTGCGTGCATTGTCCTTTGGCAGTGACTGCACTTTGCTGTACATCCTGTGAATCGCTTTGGGACATCCTGCTGATGTTAAAAGGCACCATCTGAAACGTAAGGCTTGTATAATTGTTCAGTGGAGTCGGCTATCCAACGGCGCTAACAACAACAGCGCTTTGAGATGGCTCAACAATGTGATAAGGCGCTGTATGGATCAAATGCGTGGATTATTATTGTTAATTGAAGCCCGACCTGTAGTGAGGGATAATTTACTTCTTTCAACACTTCCTCTAACAGAGAGAGAGAGATAGGCCACTCAGTGTGTGTTGTTCCAAAGAATATTATAACACTGGGTTTGTTGTGGAGAAAAGCCTTTATGTCTTATTTTCTAATCAGTTGAGGGAGCCACATCGGAATCTTATGGTGAGGGATGTGGTGTAGGAAGCTTGTTTATAAGCATTTTATAAGTCCTACAGCGATGCTATTTGGGCACTTAATATCAGATTATTACAACAAAGGCTTGGGTCTATTAAGCTTTGGCAACTCTTTATCCAATGAATAACCGAATTTGACTAATTATTCCGAAATTATGTCTGTTTGATGGCTTTAGCACACAGTCGCAGCATATTGCAACATATTTATTTTCCATAAGAGGTCATTAGAGTGCTCAACGGCTTGCCAGAGTGGCAGGATTCTCTATGCCTCAGGAGGCTGGATGTAAACATCGTGATCCCAAGGAAGAAGCAAATTGCATCTCGTTTCCACTCCTCGAGCATTCTCCGTTTTGCATACAGATTGTGCAATTGAACGTCGGTAAAAAAAACAAAAAACGAGCCGTCCAGAAAGATGCAAATCCCCTCGGAATGTGTATTTATTTCTAATCCTAAGTGGATACGTAACACTTCTGGACAAGGTCACCTACATACAGCAGGAACCGAGGGTAACTGAGTGTATCATTGGTTTGAGTGTTATCGTGGCTTGGCTTTTTCCGTCTCGCTCGATCAATCCGATCGCGGCTTGACCTATCGAGGGTCACAGTTTTGTCTGGCTCCGGGGAATGTCGGCCTCGGTTTGGCTGAGTTGGTAGAACTCTTGCCTCTCGCCTCAGAAGGTTCGGGTGCGCGGGAGGTTGCACGTTCCAACCCCAAGCGCTGAAACGCGAGCTCACAGTCCAGGCTGACGCTGGGTGACCTCTGCATTGTCAGAGATCCCGTCCTTCCCATCTTTTTACCCGGGTTAAAAGGTTTTGCAGCCAGTCAAAAGGTAATAGACTGATGATTGACAGGACCACATAACCTTGTCAATCTCCGACAGGACGTTGAAGAGCAAAGCCTCACATGATAGGGGTGAAACTGTGTTCGGTTGATGGCTCTATATTACATAAAATGACCACAGCATAAAGTTAGACTGCCCAATGGATCTGAATATATGGAATATTATCCCTGTGGAATGGACAATCTAGAGACACAATGAAGGCAGATTGTGTCAACAAATTCAAGAGAGAACTAGATGTTGGTTGGTAAAGAATTTATTTTGAGGGGTACGAGAGATAGCGCTGTGCAGGATTATGGCNTTTTTTTCCACTTTGGCATTCACCAGATGGACTGCAATGGTCTTTTCCACATCCCGTCCAATCCTCAGATCAGCGGATTTTATAAACGTTGGGAAAATAAACGCCTTTGAAGATGTAATCTTGTTCAAGGATTCAGAAGAAGCTTATACGATGCTTGAGCTGAAGTTACATAGTTTGCAATGTGGTCTGAACGCTATCAGTTTGCTGCTTTTGATCACTTATCGAAGATGCAAAGGTCTTATCTCTATCATTTCCTGGCTCTGCCTCTGACTGTTATTCCACAGATCAGGGGGAATAGTATTTGAGGCGGTAATACACTTTGAGACGATTTATGGGTTTTCTTTTGAAACAGAAATTTCTTTTTTTCTTTCTCCACCTTTTGTAAGTCGTCAGCATTTAGAAGTTTATAGAACGAGAATCGTTCTTAACTTTTTATCCACTCAGTCAAAATACCATAATTTCATCTGATGCATGTAACAGAAATGAATTGGAGTACATAAAGCAGAATGTCTTATCGCCTATGTGCGTTCCATGCTTACTCGTATGCCCATAAAACACGTGGTCACTGCCCTTTACAGTGTACAGCATATCCTGTGAAGCACTTCGGAACGTGAGGATTGCGAGACGAAAAAAGACCAAGGTCCATCGAGTTTGCCTTCTACCATCCTGGCACACACGCTACAATAATAGAGATGTTAATAGCAATTAATTCCGTGTGGATTAGTCTGCAACAGAGTGGAAGGCTTTGAGAACCTTAAATCCAAATCTTGTTCTTTCGAGCCAAACCGCACTTACTGTTCGTCACGTATCAAATTGCTCAAAAAGCTGTGTCCCGAAATATTATTTTCTGTAGGAACACAGAAATTCCCAGACGAAAAAAAAAAATTGCTGGTTGAAGAAAGAAAGACATGCTCCCGATGTCAAGTATTATTATTATTATTAACTCCCTTGATTGTTGAATTGGCATCTTCAACAACCCGCCCAAACCCCTCGCCTCCCTGCCCTCCACCCCTCCTGGACCCCAACCCCCAGCTTGGATCTGAACCCCTTCGTTGTCCAGCGCCCTGGGACGTCTTTCTAATCTGAAGCGCACGATACAAGTGTAATTTGTTGGTGTTGTTGAATTGTGAGGTGTTGCATTCACCTTTTGTCAGCCTATATCCTTCAGGCTAAATTGAGCTCAGTATTTTCGGTGGCGACAGGGAGACAGCTCTTCTCCATCACCAACAATTGTAGGTTGTTTAGTGGTTCTCAGCCAGATGGCCTGCCTGAAAACAGACATCAGTTGTTAAAGCGCGACATTGAGAAATATAATGACACCAAAAGACTATCGCCCAAGTTACAGCTGATTTCTTTAAGGCTCTTATTTAATTGCACGCAATTAAAAGCCATCCAAAGGCAGGGGAGAGAGAGAGTTCATTTCAAAATCAAATGAGAAAAGGAGGGACGGAGAACGGAAACGGGAAATTACCTGTGCAGAATAAAATACCAGCAGGAACACACTCTAATGCGACTTTCTTTTCTTTTACTGTGACTGTTTGTGGGACACTGCTGTGCGCAATTGGATGGACGGTATATTCTGCGAAGCGCTTTGAGATGTCCCCGACGAGGTGATATCGGATGCAAGGATTGCTATTATTTCTTTTATATTTTAGCTGCAGCACCACTGAGCAACCTGTATCCAAGCTTAAACGCTCCGCAGAGAGAGAGAGAGAGACTGTGCTTTGAGTAGGGCTGCGCTTTCTCTCTGCAGTCAATCTCAACTGTTCAAATGTCTGTCTGAGATGGCTTGGCGAGTGTTCGAATGCTGCCTTTTCCTCTCCTGGATAAGTAAGGGGAACACTATGTGATCGGGAGAAGAGCACATTTGATATCATTACCGTTGCTGTAGGGGGGATGTATCCCATCGCAACAGAACCATAGGAAGCAACCGAGTTTGTTTTGCCGCGCTGCATTTTGTGGGCTATTTGGTGCTTCTAAATACCACATCATAGCCCGTGCTTATCTCCACGTCTTTCCAGTCACAGGCCATCAGGCAGGGAAGCAGAGATGCTCTTCTGTGCTAATGTTTGCTGTCCCGTCTCTCTGTTTCCTGTCGGAGCCGTCTCCAAAGGCAATGGTCTGTGAGAGTGTCTTTTATGCAACTATCAAACTATCTCCTACTATTTACAGACCCATTAACTTTTGATTACTTTGGGCTTCACTTCATTAAGTTGCTACTTAAAATGGTATCATTTAGTGGCAGTCAACAGTGATGCAGATTCTGGACTCACAGATGCAGGTTCCACTTGCTGGAACCGATAGTCTTACCTTTGCTTGTTGCGATAGAAATTTATGTAGCAGCTTTCACGTTGTGGAGTCCTTTTGCTCAGCGGTTAGAGCATTCGCCTCGCAAGTGAGAGACCTGGGTTCGATTCCCGGCAGGGCGAAGTTGGGCAAGTTTCCTTACTCCACACCCTCTGTTTACCCAGCAGTAAGTAGGAACCCGGCTGTTAGTCGATTGGTGGATCGCTTTTCCGGGGATAATAATTCCTTCAAAAAAAACTAATAAATTGATCATTTCAATCCACAACTGTTTGTGGGACAGTACACAATTGGCTGCCGGGTTTCGCCTACAAAAAAATGCTTTGAGACGTCTCTAAGATGTGATGAGATGCTATACCGAATGCAAGGATTATTATTATTGCTGTTATTATATTACAAGGAGCTCTGTTCTTTTTGTTCACCACGTCAAACCGCACTGCTTTTCCGCGCTCCAAGATGCTACTCATGCGAAGGTCGCCATATACATGCACGTTGTTGTAGTTGTTTGTTCATCCGGATGCGTTCCAGAATCCACTATCAGACCCAATATGTTACCCGCGCGTTTCACGCATTTAGCGAAGGCTGACAATCACGGACATAAGTGACTGAGGCGATTGGGAGGCAGAGTCTGAGAACGTTCTGAGCTTCCACCAGACAACACAGATCATTCACTTCTGCGTTTGGAAAAGGATTGTGGAAAAAAAGACACAGCGATGTGAAAAGTCTGATGCTTTCTTTTAAATTTAGTTGCTGTCTTCCGTTTCTATCGCCTCACGCACCGCTGCCTGAGACGTCTTGACGTTGCGATCAGGAGCTATTTCAAACGCAAGGGTTGTGTTCTACAGAAGCAGAGACAGCAGTAGGGGGTGGGGGGTGGGGGGGGAGGAGGAATGAATTTCAGATTTTACCCAGTGTGTGTTACAGTGAGTGTCTGACAGGTAATTTTGACGGCAGTCGGACAATATTTATGTGAGGAGATTTGATCCACTGTGTTATGACAAAATTAGGTCCTGATTCGTATTCTCACTCAGTCTGCTCAGTAACACATTAATTGAGCAACAACGATTTGGAGACCTGGATTAATTCTAACATACCATTTGTATTTGGAGACGAGAGTCCTCTGGGAATTTTCTCGTGCATTCCTGTCATTCATCATTCAACAGATTGAGAGAAAAGAGTCTCTTTAAAATTGTAAATTTACTCCATGGTTATAATAATAACAATAACAATAATAATAATACTCCTTGAGTTTGCTGCAGCATCTTTCACGTCGTAAGGATGTCACAAAGTGGAGAGGGAGCGATGACAACTTGTGGCCGAACAGAGCAGCCCAATTGCGCACAGCCCTGTCCTGCTAACAGCTGTGAAACAAATGGCCAATTTTATCTGGGGGATTGTTAGCCAGGACATTGGGAGAAACTCCCTTCTCTGGTAACAACAATTCCCCAATAAAAAATTGATCATTCACTTTGCGGTTGTCTGTGGAAATTGCTGCGTTCGCCCACAAAAGCACAGTCACACTCCGCTTTACAGTATAGCCAGTGATCCGGCAGTGATCTCCAAGTTATCACCAGCCTTGGAGTAAGGGCTCGCTCTCTTCTCCCATCACGTTAGAGGATGAAGCTTTCTGACCCCTTTCCTCTGTTCCCTGGACCTGTCCTCCAAGCGCACTCGAGGGCTCCCTACCTGCCACCAAAAGCCACACCTAATAGCATTTCGCTTTGACGGTGCCATCTGCAAATCCCTCATTTCAATCCGTGACTTACACTGAGAAGCGCTTTGAATGAAAAAACAGCAGTAGTGTGTTATTGACGAGGTTCATGCAAAAGCCTCCGTGTGTTGTCGGGAGATCGGGCTGTGAGGGCGATCATAGCTGACACGAGTTTCATTGTTTCTGGCAAATACTATTTCTGTGAGAAGCCTTGTTACTGAAGTCTATTGATCGTACATGGAAGAGGAGCACCTGTGGTGAGAAGCGTTGGTTGTCTGTCAAACAGCGGTACGCACGGTGAAGGAACTGCCTTGGTTACAGTCATCAGGTTACTGCTGTGAAGGGTTAGCAGATGCTTGACGCATGATTGAGTATTTGGGGGATTTTATATGAGGTAGTGAAGGTTTCATTGTGGAAGCGACAGATTTCATCTCTTTCTGTCTCTCTCTCTCTCTCTCTCTCTATTTCTCTGTCTGTCTCTTTGATACTATAGACTTAGTTTGCCTTTCTTATCATGAACCCAAGTGACTTTGAATCTAAATTCAATATTATTTTTCATTTCCACTTAGCTGTTTCCTTAATTGGTTTTCGTGTGAATTTGTTACAGCTGATGTCAAATGCGGTACGATTTTGCTGAATGATGATCTCCCTGTCTTGGTGGGGTATTGAATAAGGCTTCTGAGGTAGCTCTTTGCCTCCCCCGCCCCCACCCCCACCCCCACCACCACCCCATCAACACACCCCAACTCTATCTGAACCCCTCCCTACCCTACTCTCCAACCCCTCAGTCCCAGTTTCCCTTTCTCCTCTTGTCCAGTCTCCAGCCTGTAAATTCGAGTCATCCATTAACAATAATAATCCTTGCATTTGATTCAGTGTCCTTCACGTCAAGAGGACGTCTCAAAGCGCTTCACAAAATTTACTGCAAAGTGTCGTGGTCGGGTGCTTTGTTGGTGAAACACGGCAGCAAATTTGTGCACTCAATATGCCGCAAACAGCCTTGAAGTGAATAACCAATTTCGTCGGGCTTGCCTTTGGCTGATCTCGATTCTTCTCAGAAGTTATCTTATATTATATTAGCCCCACCAAGCTGATGACGTGAGAATCTGAACCGGAGACACAATGTGATACAAATCAATGAATAAGCAATTGTATTGGAGCCAAGTGACTGCAGTTTGGTGCAGGTCGCATTGTAAGGCACTGAGATCAGACGCCCCCAAATTCCACTCAGTCCCAGCCTGCAAAACCATTCTCTCTTCAAACCGCGCAGGAAAAATCTCAAGCTCAGCCGTAATGTGGAAGCCATTTTTCCGCAGGTTACAGAGTAGGATTGGCAGAGGACTTGGAGCAGGTCATCTCTGTATGTCAATGCAGTGGTGGAGGGTACAGCCAAGGCCATGTATTGGAGGGGGAAGGAAAAATAACTCAATCGTGTACATGTTGGGAAGGAGAATATCAATTGATGTGGTGGGGGGGGAGGGCGGAACTGCAAGGAATCCACAGGCTAGCGATTGTGTCACTAAAAATTCAGATGGAAATGGCTTGCTGGAGGTGTCACAGTGTGTAACCATCTGGTCCCACTGGTTTCTTCATTCCAAAGTCTGCAGGTTATCCAGTACTGCATTTAATATGTGCAATGTTTATCTTTTACTGTGTCCTCCGTAGCTGATACTGTAGTCCTCCCCTACCCACTCTCACCCCCCTACCACCCTCTCCCCCCGCCCCCACACCCGCCCCCACCCACACACACTCACCCCTTCCCACCCCAGGAGAAAATCCAAACAGCCGTGGTGAAAAAAAAGCAAGTTAAATCTGAACGAGAGAAACACTTTCCTCTGCAGTGAGACTTTCGTCAGTAATTCCCATTGTCCCACCTTCCCTGAGTGACCCGTGGGGGATAAACTATTTCTGAGCAGAACGCTTTCAATTGGAGAAACTGATAAACACTCGCACAGCCGCATACTAAAAACCAAGCCAGATCTATTAGATAGTGAGCGATCAGTTGGTAGTTCCTTCAGACACCGCCATCTCCGAGGACTCCCGTCTGTCCACTGAAACGGAAGAATGACTCCATCACCTTCTGGCTAATTCAGCCCCCGTTGAAGTGAGTGGGAAGCAGAGTCAGCAGGTGGAGGGAATCTGGCTCTTTGATGGGATTACGGGCACGGGAAGAAACCCGGACATCATGACGAGGTGGCAGAAAGATCTCTTGGAGCAGATAATGGTGGGTCAGTATCAGGTCAGTGAAATGTCTCGACTTTGGGATTTGTATTTAGCATGTATAAGGCAGCAGGCAGGTCAATGAGTGGGAGGATCCTGGAGTGAGATTCATGGGTTCAATATCTCGCACCTACACATGAAAGTTCCACACGTTTATTGGAATGGGATGCACACTCTCTCCCTGGAGGGAGGCAACCTGTTTACCTAATTCCAGAAAGTATTAGGTGCTGGTCGGCAAGATCCAAGGCTTCGGGGGACCCCAGAGTGTGCGTTGGGGTAGCTGCTAGAGTCTAACCAGCTAAAACTGTATAGCTTGCCATTGAAAGTACTATCTGGCAAGCGTTCCTGCTGTTTGCCCAGCTAGGACAGCTCTACCATTAAAGCTTTGGTTTGCAGGGTTAACAGGAGCTGAGTGGGAAGAGTCAATGCAATACAGATACACTGGGCTTTGCCAATGCTGAGGTACCAGATTGGAGTGGTGAGCATTGCTCCTTTGGAGGTTGGGAGTGGGAGCGTGGGGGGATGTTATCACCTTTGCTCAAGGTTTTAGGGCTTTGACGATACTCATTTTCATTGCGCTATTCCGTCCTTCCATAACAATAAACTACTGCACTACTTAAGAAGCGTTCTGAAGAGATTAATTTGCACATCACCTATCCGTGAATCTCTTGTCTCATTAGCTCAGAGTAATTTGTCTCCTTGCAATTTCCGATGCATTAGGAAGTCAAGTGCCAGCTGAATATTACAAATATTTATGACTTTGATTTTCCCCCCCCCGTCCCTGAGAAGGGGAGATGCGAAGGTCAACAACACAATGGGTTTACCAGCAGAGCAGACGAGCTTTCAACACAAGCCACCGTCTTAGCGTGAGTCTGGATGGGTAGAGGAGGAATGAGCTCATACACACATGCAGGTTTTATTTCATATTGGCTCCTACTGTGGCAAAATGTGCCACACTGAATCACATCAGCCCTGTTACTGGGGTACTGCTGTAGATGTAATGTGCCACTTTCTTTCACGCCTCCTAGTTGTGAATCATCTGGCCCCCAATTCCACCAGATGTTCTGAGGGGCTGGGGATGAGGAGAATCTCTCTAAAAATAAATGAGTCCCGAGCAATCCCAAAGGCCACAAAAAACAGATCCACCCCCATCGGCAGTAAGCTACCATACACTTGCTGTTTTTTTACATGTTATCTCGACTCCCCAAAGAGGAAAATCTCGGAAAACAGTGAGTACCTGTTTAGAACCAGGCAAGTAGGTCAAGGAAGACTTTGAATTCTCGTAGCAATCCTTTCCGTAACAAAAGTAAGGTTATTATTTTTATTCCCCACCCCACCCGCCCCGAACATTTTATTTATTAGATCAGGTCTATCCTGATTGATTTGCTTATCTTACGATTATGGTGTTCTGAGGGAAAGGTACAAAACATATTCTCACGCAAATGTTCCATCAAATAATTACACTCGTTGTATTTGTCGTTGGGCTTATAACATCTCAAAGCACGTCTGATATTGCTTATCTTTTACTGCACTTAACAGGTAGATGTTGACCTGGATTTAACATCTGACATGGAGTGATTGTATCTCTCTCAGTGCAGCGCTCACTTCCCCCCACCCACCAAAAAAAAAATGACCGGATAAAAGAGAGCGGCTTATTGTTGGACTGAGCATCCCATTAGCCTCCACTGACTCATCGTGGAGTCCTGTAGCTCAGTGGTTAGAGCACTCGTCTCGCAAGTGAGAGAACTGAGTTTGATTCCCGGGCAGGGTGAAACATTGGCCAAGTGTCCTTACTCCACACGCCTCAGTTTACCCAGCAGTAAGTAGGAACCCAGTTGTTAGTCGGATCGTTTCTCCGGGGGTAATAATTCCTTTCGAAAAAAAAAGATCGGTCACTCACTCCGCGACTGTTTGTGGGACACTGCTGTGCCCAATTGGCTGCCGCATTTCGCCCACAAAAAATACACAGTCAATTCACATTGCACAATATTCCGTGAAGCGCTTTGGGACGTGATAAGGTGCTGAATCAAATAGCGAGTATTATTTTTTTTATTATCCTCAGAGATGAGAAATTCTCTTCCACGTTTGTCCTCATTAAACTCTCCTGGCTCTTCCCTGACTAATGTTTAGCAACTGGAATAACTGTCGATGTCATCATAACATTTGATCTTTCACGAGATGACAGAGGAAGACAGAAGGCTGTTCCCTTCAGGTTGATGGTTTTATGGATCATTTGATACTTGCCATGCCACTGTCGTTCCCACCTATGTACATTCCTTGCAGTGTTAATATGCTTGACCAAATACCCTGCGTTTCCCTGGTTCTTTTGATTCCACTTGTTATATTTCTGGCACTTGAGTAATGTTTCATCTTTCCTTTCCCCTTCATGGTGAGGGGAGCGTCTTTCCAGCTCAAGCTTGTAACTGTACCAAGTTTAACCCTTCGAGGACTTCAGTGCAGTTTCCGCGTCGAAAATAATACCAACATATATTTCAGGAGATTTTTTTTCTGGGTTTATCCCAAGCGGTTGTTCTTTGGTTTCACCCCCAAATGTTGTCCAATACCTGGACAATATGATCATTCACTTCATGGCTGTTTGTGGGACTTTAGCTGCGCACAAAGTGTCTGCCTACAAAAATACGCAGTCACTAAGTTTTATTAGCAAATCCTATCAAGAGCTTTGAGAAGTCTTTGTGAAGACAGAGCAAAGAGGTTTTGGAAGAGAATACGAAAGGTTAGGAGGTAGTGGCTTGAGGCCAGCCCTTTAATAATAATCATAAATAATAATAATCCTTGCGTTTGATATAGCACCTTATCACATTGTTGAGACGTCTCAACATGCTTCACAGAATACACTGTAAAGTGAATTGACTGTATACACCTGAAAGGCAGCCAATTGCACGCAACAATGTGCCACAAATAAGTGATTTTTTAAGGGATATTACCACTGGAAAATAATCCTCCAAATCCACTAACCTCCGCGTTCCTACGTACTGCTAAGTAAACAGAGGCATGAGGTGTTAGGAAGTTTGCCTAAGTTTTGCCCAGCCGGGTGATCGAACCCAGGTCCTCTCGCTTGTGAGGTGAGTGCTCTAACCAATACGCTACAGGACTCCAGACAGAATCTTTAGTGAAGAGCTGGAGGGAGTGAAGAGTGAGAAATGTACTAAGATCAGCAGTACAGAGGGACAGGGAGGAGAATAGGATGGTACTTTATGTGAAGCTGTGAAGCATTTATACAGAGCCGATGTGCTATGTGTTTGGGAGATGTAGACCATTATTTTATGGCCTTTGTGTAACGGGATGGTACAACACTGAATAACAACATCAATATCATTTGTCTTGTTCTTAAATATTGGCTCCTCTGCTTGAATGCAGCAAAACCCATTGCTCACAACCCAGCTATTAGCGAGGAAGATTAATGGCTGAGCCATTACTTATAAAATATACCATGGAGATTTGGGGCTTGACGAGCTTTTTTGTATGGAAATCGAATAACCATTCACATAAAACTTGATGCATTGTCTCCTACCTGATGTAGCACATTTTATTTCAAGCATCTCTACACTGTAATGCTTTGTTTCTCAAAGAATTGACAGGCACCTGTGACGAGCATTGTCTAACCATTTCTTTTTTGAGTTATCTTATTTCCCTCCTATGTTTTTTGCAGCCTTGATCATGTGCCTCAATGTTTAACCTAGTTTCTGTGACTAATAGGCTTGGTTTGTGAGCTTTTAGCCACTTTACTCCCCATTCTCTGGATATCATCACATTAAATCCCTATTAAACCCCCTCCCCACCTAAAAATCCATTTCTTTTACTGTGCCTTTGGCCACATTCATTTTACCCCCCGAATCTCTTACCCTGCTCGGGCTCTCACTTTGTCTCTTTAACGCGCTGTCAAACATACTCTTATCGAAAGGCGCCACTGCGTATAACAAGCGTCGCTTGTTCATAATAATAATCCTTGCATTTTATATAGCGCCTTACCACGTTGCTGAGACATTTCAAAGCGCTTCACAGCGTATGCAGTACAGTGGGTGTGTGTATTTTGTGGGATAAATGCATCAGGCAATTTACGCACAACAATGTCTCACAAAACAGCCATGAAATTAGTGACTGACTTGTTCAGGTGTGTGTTTGGGAGGGATTATTGGCCAGGACACGAGGAGAAACTCCCCTTTTTAACACTTTGTGGTTGTGAGCTTGGAGGAGTATGATCTTTAGATTCACAGACAGTAGTCCGACTATAAGTCCCAACAAGAAGATATCTATACAGAGCACAATGGGTGAGTTTCAGACTCTTGAGTGGATTCATAGGTGAAATAAAAATTGGGGGAATTTTAATTTGAAATGGACCGAAAATAAAACAGTCGAGGCCACGAGAAATGAAAACTATTTTACATAAGCAAAACAAATCGTTAATTATGAAATGAACTTTCTACTGTAATTCTTGTGCCCTAATCTTTCTCAGAGGCAAATGGAATATTAAATTGTAATATACGAGAGCGTATTTTCAATAATTAAAATTAAGGCTGATAGGGGTTTTGAAATTTAAGGTGATTAGAAGGTGATTAGATTTTCCTCTTAATTTGAAGCTATTAGTAAACATGAGGATAATCCTGGTTAAGATGGCACCATTTTATTATTCAAATAGATTATCAGGCAGAATTAAATCTCCTCTGGGCAAGGCTTGAAAGCTCGCTTTATCTGAGTCATTTATTTTAACTTTAAATCCGTGTAAATTTGCGAAAGAATTGAAAAACTGACTGGCCAGTAAGTTGTTGTGGTCAACCGAAAGATCAATTGCACCGCACATTTTTTTTTTTTTCGTCAGCCGGGTGTCTGACACATGTGGAAACCCATCACCGTTGCTTAAGAGTAGCCAAGCCAGACTGAGAATTCCATGCATCCCTACCTACACATGGAAATCCCAGAGATAGATTGCTGGAATGGAATGCGCTCCCTCTCCCTGAAGGGACGCAGCCTGCTTACCTATTCACGGAAAGTATTAATAATAATAATAATAATCCTTGCATCTGATATATCGTTTTTCACGTCGGGAGGACGTCCCAAAGCGCTTCACAGAACACACTGTAAAGTGAATTGACTGTATGTTTGTGGGCGAACGCGGCAGCCAATTGCGCACAGCAATGTCCCACAAACAGTTGTAGATTGAAAATGACCAATTTATTATTGTTTTTGGTTTTGGAGGGATTATTATTAGGCTCTGTGTGGAGTAAGGAAACTTGCCCAAGGTTTCGCCCTCTGCCTGGAATTGAACTCAGGTCTCTCGCTTGCAAAGCGAGTGCTCTAACCACTGAGCTACGGGACTCCACTGTAGGCGCAGGTTGGCAAGAACCAAGGCTTAGGGATCACAGAGTGTGTGTTGGGGTAACTGCTGGGGTCTACCCAATTAAAACCAATACACATCAGAACTTTAAGCCTAGTCTGGGCTGATACTCCAACACAGTTCAGTGCTTGGGGGAAGAATTGCATTTTCAGAGATGCTGTCCTTCAGATGAGGCTTCGAACCAAGGTCCTTTCTGTGCCTGTTCAGGTGGATGTTAAAAACTGAAAAGTTCCTTGAAATCCTTCAACAAAAGCCCTGTTTGAGCGTTTATTGCAGAGGATATTGATATCAGAAAGGAACCAAGCGAAGACAGTCTTTCAGAAAGACGGGGAACCAGTCAGCAAAACAGAGGGGATGTCAGTAACTGTTTACAAATGGCTCATAAGGCAGGAAGACAAAGGGACCGTGGGATGGAGTTCCAAAGGGCAGAGCGGCTGAAGGTCTGAAGGCCTGAAGGCCTGAAGGCTGAAGAACCACAAAAAAATAACAAAATGAAAGATTAGTATTCAAATAGGGTTGGCAATTCCCCACACCCCAGTTTAAATACTTTTGCGTCCGAGCGCAGATATCACGCATGATTGTGGTTGACAGTGTGTTGATGTGTGTAACCTCATCAGCCACTCCGCAGGAATTGATACTGATTTTCATTTCTATGCAAGGCTTTTGGAAGCCTCAGGGATTGTAGACTAACAGCATTAAGCGGCGAATTGGTGCAAAGGCTCGGGAAGAGAATTGACGGCAGCTTTTGGAGTATACTGCAGTCTGGGCAAGGTATAAATCAGCCTCTGTACGTACGTATTCACTCCTTTAAATGTCAGCTTTACGATTGCCAGTTCCTAATATTTATCACTTTGGTGTTTGTTTGCTGTTGCATTGAGAGAGACCACACACAAGATGGCATTGTGTAACTGACTCAGTCAAAACCTCCCTCATCTTCCTGATTGGAAATGACAAATTGTATGATTATTGCTGGTGATAGATTCACGTGAGCACGCTGACAAAAAATACTATCAAAAATCAAGCGGTTCAGACCGTGACGATTTAAAACTTTTCTCCGGGATTTTATTATTATTAACTCCCTCCTGCTTCTCCCAACATATGTTAATCTGTTGATTCCTTGGAGTAAATCAGCAAATTACCCGTTTCTCCTGCAGTGACATTCCTCACCTTGAGTCTCGCAAACACTCGACCCAAATGGAATGATATCAGCTTAGTGAATGGAACCACTTCTATTGGTGCCGTAGGTAAGTTAAGGCACTTGAACCAGATGAGATTCGAGACAGTGGAATAGGCAATAAAGATGTCCGAAGGACTATACATTGGGATAGGCTCAACGAAGGAATACACCGTGGGAGACGTTCATTGTAGGATCAGGGAGTGGGATAGTGGTTTGAGGAACGAGACACCCAACGACAAGTTGCACTTATATAGCGCCCTCCACCCAGGGTAAGCCTCTCAGAGATAGCAGGTCAATGAAGAAAGTCGACTGTAGGATAAACTCATGGAAGACTAGACAGAGGCTCAGTGGGGTACCAATGAAGTAAAGCATTGACGTACTCAAAAATTGGCGAGTTTCTCTACGTGTCGGCCATTTCGTTGTAGGACAGGACCTTTCTTTTGCTGTCTGGCGATTGAAATTTCACAGCCTTCAGACAAGCGATATGAAAAACGCAGAGCCGTGGTATGAGTATTGTACAGCTGGAATTTTGCAAGATGTATCGACACTGTCAAAAAGAACTTGTTTTCATTTCCCCTCAATATCATTAGATACACTGATCTGATAGCAATGGTCTGCTGTGTTGTACGAGCTCAGAAACTTGTCTTGCACTGAATTACTATTGATTTCTTGGTGCAGGACTCTGTCCGTCAAGCNAAAAAAAACCTTGCAGTTGGCATTTATTGTTAAATATTCAGCAGTTCAGTTAAGACCTCAAAGTGAATTCATCACTTAAACTATGTGTAGCTGGAAAGTGGATTTATTAAGCAATGCAACACCACAGGGCTGGGAATAGATTTACAGAGGGCTGCTTCTGAAAATACCATCTGGCATTTCAATAACCATCTGTAACATACCTAGTCCAAAGGACTGCATTTTGTTGGGGGGAAAAAAAACTCATATCTATTCATGACAATCATCGTTGACCAAAAGTGTGTTACGATGGATATATCTGTAACCAAGGCTGATCCGACATCTTATAAGAGTGGTGAAGTCAGAAGGAAGTTAAGGTCAGGGGCATGGATGGAGAGATTTCAGTCCGCAGTGCTGGCCACAGAGATATCTGTAGATCCATAGAGATGTTTGCAGCAATGAAGAAGGCCATTTGGTCCATCATGTCTATGCTGGCTCTTTTAGGAGCCATCCTTTCAGTCCCATTTACCAGCCTTTCTCCACACCCCCACAGCTTACTTTTGAAGTATTTATCTATTATTTACAAGTGGAGTCCTGTAGCTCAGTGGTGAGAGCACTCGCTTTGCAAGCGAGAGACCTGAGTTCAATTCCAGGCAGAGGGCGAAACCTTGAGCAAGTTTCCTTACTCCACACAGAGCCTAATAATAATCCCTCCAAAACCAAAACCAATAATAAATTGATCATTTTCAATCCACTACTGTTTGTGGGACATTGCTGTGCACAATTGGCTGCCGCGTTCGCCCACAAATATACAGTCAATTCACTTTACAGTGTGTTCTGTGAAGCGCTTTGGGACGTCCTCCCGACGTGAAAAGCGCTATATCAAATGCAAGGACTATTATTATTATTACTATTATTATTATTTATTATTATTATTATTATTATTATTATTATTATTATTATTATCTAGTTCCCTTTCGAAAGCTGGAATGTCACAAGATTATGTGTTAAACATGCTTTGCCTTCCTATTGTTAATCCAGATATTCCAATAGACAGACTGGCAGATAGAGAGACACACACTCTGATTGGCTTTTTTATGGATTGTGCTATGTTCTTATATTTTGATATTTATGTGTAATCCTGTAAAAAAAAAATTAAAAATAATAATTTGGTTACTCAATTCACGATTTTTTGTGGGACGATGCTGTGCGCAATTGGCTGCCACACTTTCCCCACAAGATATGCAGTCAATTCACTTTACAGTTTATTGTGAAGCACTTTAAGTCGTCGCCAAGGTATGATAAGACGCAATATCAAGTGCAAGGATTATTATCATTATTTGACAAATTGTTGAAATCCAGCCTTCGTATATAAGTTCGTCTTCTGTAGCTCGTAAAAATAACACAGCAAAAACAGCTCCAAAATGAAAGTCTTCAAAACGCTAGATACATTTTATATGCTCTGAGAAGCTACGTTAATAGAGCAAACCTCAACACGGGTGGAGTTTCTCCTCTGACCTTTACAAACCGTGAGTTGTTCGTGAAACAAATATCTCCTTGAGCCAAATTCAGACTGCTTCAGATTCATGACAAGAACTGAAGCATCAATGCACTAACCCCCTCAGCACACCAATAGATATTCACAGTGTAAGGTCCTGTCGGTTTGAACAGTCAGGTAAATGATTCTTGCTATTTGTTATTTATTTGCTTCTGCTTACCGAGCAGTAAATAGGAAACCGGTTGTTAGTCGATTGGCAGATCATTTTCCAGGGGTAATAATCCTTCGGGAAAAAAAAATTGTCGCTCAATCCATGACTGTTTGTGGGACACTGCTGTGCACAATTGGCTGCCGTGTTTAACCCACAAAATACACAGTCACTACACTTTACAATATCAACGACGTGATAAGGGGCTATTACCAAATGCAAGAATTATTACTATTATTATTATTAGCCACTTCTGTGACCCCCTTCCACACTTTCCATACGTTTGCTACAGTCAGGGTTTGGTGTACGTGAGACAGTGCTATAAGATTCTTCTGAAATGGATTGAAGAAACAGTTCGAAATGTACCTTCGAGACCCATTTAACAAGCGCAGCTGTTACTCTTCATACGTTTAGTGCTGTCGGATGATCTGTGGACTCCACAATGAAATTTTCGATCAATAAACTGCAAGCAGTAGCCACCCGTTTGAAATTTTAATGCATGAAATTAGGTGAAGGTTTTATGAAGTACATTCACAGGTGTATTTAACCCTGGAACCATGGTTAATCCTGTGCTTAGACCTGTTCATATGATTCATTACGATTCCATGCGTAGTCCCATGGCATAGTGGTTAATGGCTTTGCAAGCGAGAGAACCTGGGTTTGATTCGTAGGAGGGGGAAACCTTCGGAAAGTTTCCTTACATCACAAGCCTTCTATTTACCTAAAGGTAAGTAGGAACCTGGTTGTTAGTCAATTTGGTCACTCCACGACGGTTTGTGGGACTGCTGTGCGCAATTGGCTGTTGTGTTCCCCCCACAAAATACACCATCAATCCACTTCGCAATATATTCTATGATGCACTTGGAAACGTTTCAACAATGAGATAAGGCACTATATCAAATGCAAGGATTATTATTGTTAATCTATTCAGACAAAGATAGTGGTTTCAAAGGAGCCCATAGATCACTTGGGGTGCAGTGCTCCCAAATCTATCAGGATGGGAGGATGGTTAGGGAGACTATTCTGGAGGGATTCAGTTCTTTATCTGAACTAATCTTACGATCCAGGAGGTAATAATAACAATAATAATTCTTGTATTTGATACAGCGCCTTATCACATCTTCGAGACGTCTCAAGGCGCTTCACAGAATATGCTGTAAACTGAATTGACTGTATATTTTGTGGGTCGAAACACAGCAGCCAGTTGCGCACAGCAGCGTCCCCACAAACAGTCGTGGATTGAGTGACCTTTTTTGAAGGAATTATTACTACTGGAAAAGCGATCCGCCAATTGGCTAACAACCGGGTTCTTACTTACTGCTGGGTAAACAGAAGCATGTGGAGGAAGGAAACTTGCCCAATGTTTCGACCTGGCCGGGAATCGAACCCGAGTCTCCCGCTTGTGAGGCGAGGGCTCTAACCAACTGAGCTGCGGGACTCCACGAGGATTGGACTGGAGAACATCAAGTCTCCGAACCTGGCTGCTCTGTAACTCCGTGAATTTCCGGGTCTGACAGTCACCGAGATAGGCAGGAGTTAGTGATAGATGGAGCGGGGGAATGAGATGATCTTGTGAAGGTAAATTCAGTGCATAGCTTACAGCAGCCTAAATTGGTGCTGCAGCGGAAACATACGCTGCAGATTGGAGCTTTCTAGCCAGATAATGTAATTGGATTTTCAGTGTTATTTGCTTAGTTTAAATTTGCAGAGTCAATCGCGACCTACAATATACTGTTGATACAATGCTAGGATCAAAAGCCACGTTAAATTATCTCTCGGTAGTTTCTGACTTAATTTCTATACCCGAAGGGGATTCTGTGCAAAGCTCCTCTTTGCTATCAAAGCTACTCATGAAGAAAGTCAGGCACTGGTATAAAACCAAGTCTTGCAAGAGCAGGAGGAAAAATAATGTCATCTCCTCCATTCCCTGCTCTCCAGTTTTCTCATTTGTATTGGATTTAGTTTCTTAAAACTCTTTGAGGAGTTCGGATCCCATGTCTCCTGAGACTACATTTTATAAGTGTGTTAGCTGCTCCAGATGCTTCTCCCTGATTTCAAGGCGAGGGTTTTGATGTATTATTTCTTAGTTTCAGTTCGCTGCTTTGTTAGCGTTCGAATTGCTGACGAGTTCTTCTGATCTCAGTACCTTGAGGGCTGGATTGAAAATGGTGGGTTCATTTCATGCACTGACTGACGCTGTGAAGTTAGCAAAGCTCAATCTCGTAAAGCAGACCCGACCAACATGAGGACCCGAAGCTGACTTAAATCTTTCTATTAAAGATGCTTTGCAGTGTCACTTCTCGTATAATTACAGTTTGTTTGCGATGCCAGTTCAGTGTCTTACATTGTGTGTTGCACCAGCTCTCATCGGAGAGCCATGTTTCCTTGGAAGTCACTTGCCTGTGTACATAAAGATCATAATCCTTGCACTCGATATAGCGCCTTATCACATCATTGGAAAATTTCAGAGCCCTTCATTGGATTTACTGCAAAGGGTCGTGATTGTGTGTTTGCAGGTGAAGATCACAGCCAATTTGGGCACAACGATGTTCCATAAGCAACCATGAAGTTGAATGTCCACCTGAACAGGCAGGAGTCGACTCAGTTTAACGTCTCACCTAAAGGACCGACACACTGTCAATAATAATAATAATTCTTGCAGTTGATATAGCGCCTTTATCACATGGTTGTGACGCCTCAAAGTGCTTCCCAGAATATATTATTAAGTGGAGTGACTGTATATCTTGTGGGCAAAACGCGGCAACCGATTATGCACAGCAGTCTCCCATAAACAGTCGCGGATTGAGTGACCAAATGTTTTCTTTTTTTTTTTCCCTTTGATATTTCGGATCTTTCGAAATCTGTCTTAAGCATTGAAGCCAACGGATACGTCAGGATAAGTCAAGTGGTAGGTCTCCACGGCTTGGAATGCAACTGAGACCTGGGTTCGATTCCTGGCAGTGCAAAGCATTGGGCAAGTTTCCTTCCTCCAAACACTTCTGTTTAAGTAGGAACCTGTTGTTGGTCAATTGGCGGATTGTTTTTTCGGTGGTGAGGAGTGAGGAATAATTCCTTCCAAAAAAAAATGGGGTGACACTCAATCCACGACTGTTTGTGGGGACGCTGCTGTGTGCAATTGGCTGCCATGTTTCGCCCACAAAATATACAGTCAATTCACTTTACAGCGTATTCTGTGACGCGCTTTGAGACGTCTCGAAGATGTGATAAGGCGCTGTATCAAATGCGTGGATTATTATCATTATTATTATGCAGTCCAGGAAGCTGTGCTGAACAAGTCTGTGCTGAACGAGTTGATTTCAGCTCTGGCAGCAGTTAGGGTGAAATAATCAGCTGTAGCTCACAAGGTAAGAATCAGCCAGGTTCCCTGCAGGAAGGTGCACGTGTGTAGACATATGGTTAGTATAAAATCGGGGGCTTGGTTGCGAGGCCACCCACGGTCTAGTAACGTGCTCAGCGTCTGGGCTCGCAGGTGAAGATGCCGGTGAGATGCAGGCGTGAGGGCCAGCACCAATGGAACCCGAGAGAAGAAGCTCCAAGCTTGCGATCGCTCTCGGAGGTTCTGTGTTTTTTGGAGAACGCAGAGGACCAAAGCAAACAACAAGTGACTGTAAATGAGCAGTAGGTGAGGCTGCAATCAGGACAAGCCACCCCCCACCACCCCCTCCTGTCATGAGAAAATTATAAACCGGCTCTGTTTAGTAAGCCCATGGATCTCTAAACAGGAGTTAAGTCTATATATTTTTTCGCCTGACCGGGGAATGCTCGATGGGATAGGGTTAGAGGAAGTGTCATCACCTTGCCTTTATCCCACACTGCAGCTTATAACAGTAAAGCAACAGCGACTTATAATAATCCTTGCATTTATTTATGGCATCTTTTCACGTCAGGAGGATGTCTCAGAGCGAGCGCATCGCCGGACGTACTGTAAGTTTCGCGACTGTGCATTTGTAGGTGAACGCACCAGTCAATTTGCGCACGATAAGGTCCCAATTTTATTCGGGGAATGATGTTGGCCAGGACACTGGGAGTGGAAGCAGCGTCGAAGCATCTCAGAGCATTTCGTAGGATTTTTACGGTCCAGTGTAGCGATTGTGTCTTTGCAAGCGAACCGTGAGGACCAAATGGCGTGCAGCCGAGGAAGCTTTAGCTTGCTTTTAGCCCACATTACGACTTCTCTGGAGCGCTTGATGTTAGAAGGGAGCAAAACAAAAGAACAAAGATGTCCAGTGGCTCAGAGCATCGTTTTTCTTGATGAACACCGAGACTTTCTCTGTGGCTTTCCCCCCCCTCCCACCCCCCACCCCCACCAACTATACCAGAAAAAAAATAAAACGTAATTGCATTGCTCCTTTAAATGATTGCATTTTACTTCGTGCCGTTCCACTTTAGTGCTTTATCTTTCAATCGGGCTAAAGTAGACGGGAAATACCGGAGGTATGTCAAGTCTGAGTGCTGTGAGCCTGGTATTGCAGTGCATTAGCAGGACTCCTGCTTGGAGAGAAACAGCAGGCGCAGTTATTAATGTTGGTGCAGCAGGAACGAACCCGTTTCACAAACGCAGAGAGCCTCCGCGGCAGCCTTTGAGCAAGCGGGCGATTAGAAGAAGCCATTAATAGAGATATAATCATATCAAAGGGAAAGTGTTTGGTAATGGGTGCACATTAACCTCTGAAGCAGGCAGCGCGAGGCCGGAGAGTGCGTGCGAGACATTACCAGATCTCGCCGCTCGCTTCCGCGGATTCAGCGTCAATGGCTCAGAGCGAGTCTCCTCATCTCCGAGTTGTGAGTAAGTAAATGCCGGCGTCTTGATCAGGTTCTCGAGAGCAAATGCGCCCCAAAAAAAGCTGTCCCCGGTTCGGCTTTGAAACCGGAGAAGAGTCAATCGGATTCATTAAGAGCCGGAGGTAATTTTTTTTGCTGCCTACGCGGTTTCCGATAAGTTACATTCCTGTGCCTGTTTTACTCCAGTAGGTGGCACGTACCTTCCGGCAAATAGGTACCAGGGATCAGAGCCTAGGATCACCTGCCAGAGAAGAGATGGTTAGGTCAACGGGGTGAGCACACGGAAACCATGTCAAAACAAGGCAGACGCCGCTGTTTTTTTCTTTCCGAAAAAAAACTCTGAATTTCTTAACGGAATTTCTTCGCAGGGAAGCGAGTTTCTCTTGGTAACCAAGCCAACAATCCCCCGAATAGTTATAATAATAAACGATCATCCTTGCATTCGACACAGCACTTTTCACGTCTTCGCGACGTCTCGAAGCCTTTCACGGAATATACTGTAAAGTGAATTGACTGTATTAATTTGCGGGCGAAACGCGGCAGCCAACTGCGCGCAGCAGCGTCCCCACAAGCAGTCGTGGATTGAAATGGCCAATTTATTTTTTTATTTTTTTATCGTTAATAATAATAAATGGGGAGTCTTGGTAGCCCAGAGGTAGGTTTCACTAGTCTACAGGAATTGTGTTCTGATATGGCTGCGTGGGTGGCATTTGTGCCGGGCTCTCCATCTGGAATATTGGTGATACCATCCCTGCCACATTCAACCTTCAGTATATTTGTCTGGATGTTCCATCGATTAAATGTCCTGACTCGCTATGTTATTGCGTGTTAACTGGGAATAATATTGACATACGATTCACAGGAGAGAATAATAAGGTTTTCTTTTGCAGTCGCAAAGCTGAATTCTAAGAGAATTACGAGCGCGGCATGAAAGTGTGTGCGCTTATGAGATGAACAGAGCTTCTCGATTGATAACAATTGAAGCGATGGGACATCTGGGATTCCTCTGCACATCTGTGCAACCTGCAAATAAATCCATAGGTTCTGTTTCAAGCGACTGACTGAATGTCACTACCGCTAGTCACTGAAGTAAAGGAGGGGAAAAGGAATAGAAAATAGGGCCTCCAAAGAAAATTGCAAGACTATCGCAGTCCAATTGATTGAACATTGTTTTTCACTGATGAATTTAAATGATTACTTTATTAAATTATAAATATAATATGATGCCGGTTCACTGTTGAATATTTTATCTGACGCATGAATTACTTAACAAAAGAAAACCGCAGACTTGATTAATATACTTATTATGATTTTGCTACCTCCGGAGTACCTAACGATTTTGTTCTTTGATTCAAATGAAACAAAAGTTGTAAGTTTTTTTTCCCCCCAAGTGATTTAAAGAACTGATTAATCTTTCTAGTTAAAGAGCAGCAACCGTTCATGACCTACGTAATGATTTAAGAGACTGAAATGATTTTATTTATTTCTTGCCTATTTAGTTAGAGCAAACCATGGAGCCCTGTAGCAAATTGTTTAGAGCACTTGGCTCGCAAGCAAGTGGTCCCGGGTTCGATTCCCAGGCAGAGCGAATCCTTAGGGAAAGTTTCCCAATTGTTAGTCGACTGACAGATGGCTTTCAGGAGTAATAATCCCTTAAAAAAAAAAAAAAATTTTGGTCAGTCAACCCACGACTGTTTGTGGGACACCACTGAACATAATTGTCTGCCACGTTTCACCCACAAACCACAGTCAATTCACTTTACCGTATAATCTGCGAAGCGCTTTGAGACGTCTCAAAGACGAGGATTATTATCATAAACTTGGATGAGGATAGTGGATTAACAAGCACGTCCCTCTGGCCCTCGAATTCAGTGTAAAATAAAGTTTCCTTCCAATTGCCAGTTAAGGGAGAGAAGGCGTCGTCTGTGCACTTGCAGGGTTCAGCTCATCTCTGCTCAGCCGTGTGGGTCCCGAGTAAGAGACCCACACGGCTGAGGACCCAAGGGACCTACAGGCCAACAAGTGAGATCACAAGCTAAACTGATCTCAAACACTGCAGGGTGGGAACTTTCTTTGGTGCCTTCTTAAAGAAAAAAAGAGAGGAAGGGGGAAAAAAACTACACGTCCTAAGGAGTAAGCTGCTTAAGCTCTGTTTGATACTTTGCTAAATGATTAATTATGTTGTAACTGTCGGACACAACAGTTGAATAGAGCAGAGTTAGGGGATGTTAAATACTACATAGTACATTTTAATCCCTGCAGCAGCAGTCATTACAAGTCAGTAGCACGTTCTGTATTTTTTTTTATCAGTGTCAAGGAACGCTGGCAACGGATTTAAGCTGCACATCTTTCCGTAGTGCGGGAAGCGGATGAAAATATGAATGAATTTGGTAATAACTCTACGGTTTACCGAGGCTTATCCTGGCTTCAAGGTCTTGGCTTGCGGAGTTGAGGGCCTGCCCACACTACCTTGTCTCATTATCGAGGGATTGTCTGACGAACCATCGCCAATGACTTGGATTTGTCGTGGACATGCCTGACCTGATGGGTGGAATGTAATTTAAATCACAATCCTTTAGCTTTAATATCTATATATTAAAGAAAACGTTAGCCTGAATCAAAATGTAGGTGGCTTGCACTGGCATCTACATGGCTTGCATTAATATCGGGATGGCTTGCAGCAGTCTATCCGGACTGGGGCAAGCTACTTCTGCTTCAGATGGCAGCAACAACAACAACATGCATTTATACAGCGAGTTAGCGTCCCAGAGTGCTTCACGAGTCCGACAACGAGCCGAGGGGAGTTGACCGTGAGCGCGATCCGCAGAGCGAAAGGCTGGCGCCAGAGTTTAGGGTGTGTGTGTCATCTCTGGCTATTAAGCGGCTATTGATTCGCTCGCCGGGTTAACTTACTAACGGTAGTAAATTTCCATCTGCAAAACTGCACCGAAACGCACAATATCTCCGAGGCAAAAAAAACGCGTATAATTATTCTGCATTTTCCGTTCAAATAGCCTTGCCGGCTGCGTATGGTACAGTCTCCCACTGCAATACCGTTCGACGAATTCCATTGCTCAGGCATGAATAAACTGTGTTTAATAATTTAGAGATTTCCCTGAATAGAGCTTTTCTCTCTCTCTCTCTCTCTCTCTCTCTCTCTTTTTAATGTGTTTGCGTTTAATGATTTACAGATTGCAGTGAATAAGCACGTCTATAAGATTCTGTTTAAAAGCACGAATGCAAGAAAGGGGGCTGCAGGTCCCTTAATCTCACACCCTGGTGGAAGAAGATAGAGCCGGGCTGAACGCATTAGTTACGCGTGTGACCCCTAAGGATTCAGAGAGACGGAAATCAGCCCCACCAGATAGCATTACTTTTCAGATGCATTCTACGGGAAAATTAAACGGGTGTGCCCACTCGACCAAAGCTAATATGAAGTCTTCATTCACAAAGAGGCAGTGGAAACAGCAGGACCGTCACCTAATGTGGGCCCAGACACATGCGGAATTTCCTATTTGTTCGCCTCTCGGTCATTCGTTAACCCCTTAAAAGCGCCGGGAGCCGCTAGATCGAGTCCTGAAGCTCAGTGGTTAGAGTACTTGTCTCGCAAGAGAGAGGACCCCGGTTCGATTCCCGGGCAGGGCAAAATCTTACGCCCTAAGTTTCCTTACTCCACGCGCCTCTGTTTATCTCGTAGTGTAAGTAGGAACCTGGCTGTTAGTCTGCTAGTCAATTGAGAGATCACTTTCCAGGGGTAATAATTCCTCAAAACAAAATTGGGTCACTCAATCCACAGCTGTTTGTGGGACGCTGCAGTTTGCAATCGGCAGACCCAGTTTGCCCACAAAATATACAGTCAATTCACTTTACAGTATATTCTGTGAAGCGCTTTGAGAAGTCTCAGCGACGTGATAAGGAGATATATCGGATGCAAGGATTATTATGTTTATTGTTACTATTACTGTAAATGTCCCTCTACCCTCCTGCCTCACGTGCCACGTATTGTTCCGACAATTCCTAAAGCTAATTTTCCTTTTAAGAAAGCCGAGTCAAACCACCTGACACTCAACCAGCGCCATGCCAACACACCGCAGAGCAGCAGTGATGTATCGCAGAGAGTGCAGTCACCTTGGGAGAAAACATCCCCACAATATGCCAATCCCCCCAGTCTGGCAGAGAGAGACTGGGCACACAAATGGCACTGCCAATGTTGCTCCCAGCTGCCAGCCAGACAGTGCCTAAGTTTGCCTGCTGAATACTCACATTGGTCTTGCCTGTGTTCCTGTGTAATCTTATTCTCAGCTGCGGGGGCAGAGCTTATATAAATACAAACTACTTGGCAACCAGAGACTTGCGCACAGACGAATCCACTGCAATCGTAGCGAGCTCCCAGGGTTCTTCCCTATCCTAATTGGTTCGAGGCGTTTAATTTAGATGGCCGGTGATTTTTTTTTCCCTCTCTTATTGTCCGGATGCACAACACTGCAGCTCCGCTCAGTACGTTAGGCTGAATTTCCAGCGTGTCGCTCTTCCATTCCATAGACCCGGCTACAAACTGTTGAATGTTGAGATGCGTAGACTACGTTTGACCCTTTCTGTCTGCTGTACAATGACCAGCCAACAACAACAACAGAATATACTTGTATAGCGCCATTCATGTCGGAAAGACGTCCCAGGACGCTGGACAATCGGGGGTGGGGGTTGGGTTCCGAGCTGGGGGTTGGGGTCAGAAGGGGTGGAGGGCAGGGGGTTTGGGGGTGGGAAATTGACTGAAGGCACAGTCGAAGAGGGGCCACCTCCTGTTGACCAAACAATCTGACCTCCATCAGTGTTCTTGCTTGACAACTGAAACAAAAATCCCTCTGACTTCAAACTTCGCTTGGCTAGTTCCTGAAAGTACTCGAGCGAGAAAGAGAGAGAGAGAGAGAGAGAGAGAGGGTCCATTGGAGCACAGCCCCTTTCTCCATCTCCTCCAAGAAAACCAAGTGCGCAGTTCATGCCTTGGTAACACTATTCCTCCGTCTGCTAAAACTCACAGGGAGAAAGCTTTCAATGCGAATTCCAGACGAGTGTGGAATTGAATCATATGATTGACGACATGCATCTCTAGCGTGGCAAAGGATGCTCCATCGTGCCTTGAAAGTAGGCAAATGAATCAATCGTGGGTATCTGTCTATGTGTCGATGTCACACGCGAACTGAGGACTGAGGGTGACCTCAATTACTCAATAACTCTCCATCTCTCTCTCTCTCTCTTTGGGAATTTTCTGATGGTCCCTTACGCGTAAACACGGGAGACAGATTATAGCTATTTATGAGGAATCCGAAAGGAGTGCTTGTTTCCTGACACCTTGAAAAAAAAATTCCGAGAGAGATTTTATTTTCAGAATGAGGATCTGAAGCCATCTGCATTGAGCTCTTTGCTATGCTAACGCATTCCATTTTAGATTTTTTTTTGGCTGGGGGTGGGGGTGTGCGGTGGAGGTTATGAATTATACAGTATATGCCGTGTTTATCAACATCAAAGGATTACGTTGCTCACTTGATATTTAATTCATGCGATAAGTTTTTTGGGGGGGAAGATTTCTGTGTTGTCCTCCTCCCGGCTACGTGACTGAGCGAGACCGAGGGCAATCCCAGAGAAGATTTGTGATGGCTCCCATCCGGCCTGCTTCAGAGGGAGGGTAGAACTTGCTGCCCTGTGTCTGCGGCTTCCTTACAAACCCTAGCCAGCCCGGCCGCAGCCTTCGCTCAGTGAACTCTGGGACGCTGCTGTGCATGAGGGCTGTTATATAAAGGCAAGTTGTTGTTGAACACTGGCCTGCTTCACGTGCCTCGCCTTATCTGCCCCACCATCGGTGACCCTGCTTTCAGCCATTCTGCCTTCGCTCTCTGGAACTCCATCAAACTCATGCCCTCCCTCCCTACTTACCTCCCCCCCTCTCCACTTTTCGGTTGCGGAGCCCGGTAGCGGAGTGGTCAGTGCGCTTGCCTCGCGCGAGAGAGGACCCGGGTTCGATCCCTGGGCGATGGGCGGGTGGGTGGGGGGCGGGGGGGGGGAAACCTTAGGCAAGTTTCCTTACTCCACGCGGTAATAATCCCTCCAAAAAAAAATTGGGTCACTCAATCCATGACTGTTTGTGGGACGCTGCTGTGTGTAATTTGCTGTCATGTTTCACCCACAAAACGCACAAGTCAATCTACTTTCCAATATATTCTGTGAAGCGATTGAGACGTCTCAACGACGTGATAAGGTGCTGTATCAAACGTAAGGCTTATTATTATTATTATTATTTCAAAGCCCGTTCTTTGATTGCTCTTTCGATTATCTTTTCCCCTCCTCACTCTCTTCAGCAACCGTTCCCTGGCCGGAGAGGTCAGCCAGCAGCGTAGCGCACTTTGAGACCTACTTTTGACGTGAAAGGCACGATATCGTGTCGTTGAATGATTGTGGTGCGTGCTGGCTCAGTTGCCAGAGAGGCTGATGCGAAAACCACAGCTCAAACACTACTGCCCGGGGTCGGGAGATAGTTACTTGAAGCACGGTTTCAAAAGCTGTTGATCAAAAGAAAAAGATAAGGATTGCAGTGGAATCATTGCGTCAGCAATCGGTTCAGTTCAGTTCCCGTTCCAAACAGTTTGTTGGAGGGGGTGGGGTGGAATGACAGGATGCCTTTAAGCAGCAATCAAAAAGCATGTCTGACTTGGCTTCAAAGGAAAATCCAGCCAACGCATCTCACAGAGTGTGGACACTACCATTCCCCGCCCCTCACTGCAGACTCTTTAATGTATAATTCAGGTTTTCCTGATTCAATAATGTTTGAAGTTGCCGAGATGGATTGTAGCTCGTGGCTACAATGAGTGATCTGACTGATAAACACAAAAGGAGAGAGGTTGTGTCCAGCTAAGCTCCGTGACTTGTATAAGTTGCCGCAACATTATTCAAGCTCATCCTCTTAAGGAACATCACTGCTTTGGTTTGGTTTATCAGAGCTCTTGTTCTTCGAGTGTCACTTTAGCTCCTTGGATGCTATTCAGCGTGAAGGGTGCAATATCAAAGCAAATAGCTGAGGTTGTTTCTCAGACAGCCTGGCTCATCGGCAGGACCTGGAAGGGCAGACTAGTCACTGGGGGCAGGGAATCACCCCACTCAGCTCCTGTTAATCTTGCCCGCCAAAGCCCTAACAAATAGGGTGGTCCCTTGTCTTTTTGAATAGCACCGTGGGATCTTTAATGTCCATCTCAACAGGCAGTTTGGATCTCGGTTTGACGTCTCATCTGAATGCCAGCACCTCTGACAATCCAGAGCTCCTCCACGACTGCAATGGAAAGTCAGTTTCGACTATGCATTACAAATCCCAAACCCACGACCTTTTGACTGAGAAGCGAGAGGGCCACCGTTTAAAAGATAGATAATGTTTCTTTGGAGATTCAGACAGACAAACAGACAAACAGACAGACAGACAGACAGAGTCACAGACTGATCCTCAGTCGAATTATTTTCTATTTAATCTCAGGGTCTTACTGGGAGACATCTCCCGTGAATCTGTGTCTGAGGCTCACACGCAGACTGTGCAGGAAGCCAGCCAGCAGAGGAATTAATGACCTCAGGAAGTGATGGGAACAAAGAGCAAGTAAAGAAATTAATTGCTACGCAGCAGCTTGGAGCTACCCTGATCAATAATGCCTTTTCTACACATCTTAACATAAGTCACAGTACCACAGCTATCTGTGCATTTAATATCTGAAACACCCACTCTATAAGTCAGCGTTCAATCACCGGATGTTGAGATTATTTAAAATAAATTAACTTGCGATATATAATCTTGTACTTCTTCTTTTGGATGGGGCTGCTTTCAAGATAAAGGATACTCGTTCTATCAATAGAGCATAGCTGTCCTATTAATAATAAAACAAACATCTTTGCAATTTGACCCAACGCATTTCACATTGGGTGTGTGTCTCAAAGCGTTTCACAGGAGTTACCATAGAGTCTAGTGACTGTGTGTTTTGTAGGGCAAGATTCCTGTTCGTGAGATTTCTTTTTAGTGCGATGTAACGGACAGTCCTGTATTTATAGCGATCTATGTACATTGAATGCCACACGCGTGTAAACACACACACACACTCAACTCACACACACGCGCACACACAACCACTCTGTCACCCATCCTTACCTCGCTCTCTGTGCACAGAAACATACATGTCCAGAGTGTCATAAGCAAAACCAAACCCACGAGAGACAGAGAAACAGAGTGAGAAAGAGAGAGAGAGAGAGAACTGGGAGTTTTATATATGTATTTGTATTCCCCTTGAGTACAGAAATTGTCAAACTGCATCCAATAACATTTACAAAAGAAATTAAAAAATCTATTTGTACACAAATCAGCTGTAGATGTAATTTTACTGTTATGGAGTTAAGAGATTAAACATTTCCATAAAACAAATCCTTACAATGAGGGTTACTGGTGCATGTGTCCCTTTTTGATTGCTTTAATAAATCCTATAAGAACAGTCTAAATCCTGGGATGTGTCCCAATGGAGCTTGTTTGCTTAGCTGAGGGTTATACTCATCAGATGTTGTGCTAATGAATATTTTATATGGATTATTCCTTTCCTTTCTGCACAGTTGCTGACATGCCACTTACAGATATCATTCAGGACACTGTTATATATCACAAACCCTCTTTCTGTTACTGCTACCTCCCTTGTTAATGCCTTCAGAGAGTAGAGGACTAACAAACAGTGTTGCTTGTTCATTGAGTGTGTGTGCCTTGTGCTTTCATTTCCGAACAAATAGCTCACAGGGTGTCAATCTGCCTCCGCCGGTAACACTCTCTTCTCTGAGATGTGGGTTCACTCCTCCACGTCAGAGAACTTTGCACTCCCAGATTCTAGGCTGACTCTCCAATGCAGTGTTGGGGGACTTGCCCTCCTTCGGGTGAGATGTTAAACCGAGGTTCACTTTGCCTGTTCAGGTGGATGCTTAGTATCCCACAGAACTGTTAGACAAGAGAAGGGAGTTTCTCCTGGTTTCCGAGTCAACAATCCCCCAAATACAACTTGGTCATTTTCCTGTGCAGCATTGTTGTGTGCAAATCAGCTGCTGTGTTCCCCTACAAAATACAGCCTGTGTTTTACAGTGAATCTTTTGAAGCGCTTTGAGATCCTCTGATGTGAAAAGGCACGATATCAAATGCAAGGATTTTTTTTTAAATTAGGGGGATTTCAAAGAGAAATTGCTGTCGAAACGATTCTATCGCATGTGTAATTAAATCCATACGAGAATAAATATTCCAGCCAACATGACAACATAATAGATTAAACACAAGTTTATTTTCCCCCACTTCTGTTCACATCTCAGCCCTTACCGTTTGTCAGATGTGATTAATTTAGATCTCGAATGGTTTACGATTCAGGTGGAGGCATTAAAGCTTTACTCCCCGCTGCTGCTTCAAAGTAAGTTGAAGTTTCCCTTCTTGCTATCTTAGTATATTGCTTCTTTATCCAGATTCCATCTCAGAAATTCAAAAGAATCGGTTTCTCGTCTCATTGTTGTGTGGAGAGCGTCGCTGGTGAAAAAAAATATCGCTGCAGTTTTAGTCGCCAAAACAACTTTCAGTTCATTTGGAATTAATCTCGTCCCTTAAAGTATGTCGAGATAGGATGGGTCTTTCATGCGAGAGGCGCTTCAGAAGTATAATGTGTTCCTAATGTTGGCCCCGTTGGATAGAGCAGAACAGAGAGTCTCGCTGACTGTTGTGAAAGGGATCTTAAAGGATTGATGACATGGTTGACAAAGATCGTTGGGAAGCTGGCAATGTGGAGAAGCCGGAATCAGAGCTGGCCGGACAACTCAAGTGCAAATTCTTGACTGTCCAGCACCTTGGGATGTCATCCCAACGTAAAAGGCGCTTTACAAATATAATTTCTTGTTGTTGTTGCTGAGGCCGTTCCCGCTGTGTGCTATCTGCTGGTTTGCTGCCGTGGTATTGTGACCAGCAACTTAAAAACGCGGTGGACGGGTATTTGAGGAGGACGGGTTTACAGGGTTATGGGGAAAGGGCTGGGGAGTGGGATTGACATTGCATTGCTCTTTTCAAAGAGCCGGCACAGACTCGATGGGACGAATGGCCTCTTTTTGTGCTGTACGATTCTATGATTCTATGATTCTATGATTCTAGTGACAGTCGGGCACTTGTGTGTCAGCTCGGCTCAGTTCATAGCACTCTCGCCTCTGAGTCAGATGGTTGTGGGTTCAAGCCCCACGTCGGGATATTGAACGCACACATTCAAAGCAGTGCTGGGGCTCGGTGCGCTGCCCTGTTCGAGGTGCCATCCTTTGGATGAGTCGTTAAACCGAGGTCACGTCTGCCCTTTAAGGAAGAGGTTACACAAACCCAGTCACACTTCCTGAAACTACCAAAACTTTGAAACCCTCATAGCAGACAAGAGTTTAATTTCCTTCCTTACACGTCAGATAGAGAGAAACAACTATCTTGTGAAAACTGTTCAGAAATTGACAACTCTAAGTCCCCAACTCCAGGTTTCAGACTGTCAGGCTCAACATGATAGCTCGAATCTCGTTCCCTTTATTTAATTGAATTCCCCCACCTTCCACCCTCCCAATTGCGAGCGAACAAGATTAACAAGTGACACCCACGGATAAAAACGGAAAAGCGGTGAGTGATAAGCTAAGAGATGAGGTTTTCTGGGAATCAAACAGCTTTAACGGAAAGCTTACATTAAAATCCCAGTCAGAGATAGTGGAAGGATTGGGAGAACGAAACATGTAAAGTACACACAAAAACACACACAGAAGAGAAAATAAAGAATTAGCGGGAATAGAAGTAAGATTGAGGCTTAAATAATATGAAAATTGTTTCCAGGTTCCCCTTAAGGAAACACACTGTTTTTTTTCAGACCCATAAACCTGGTACATTCAAAGAAATGTACAGCCCTGGGACACCACAATGCAATTTCCTTTTAGCACTGAAACTGGTAGTGGCTGATGTCTCACAATTGTTCGTGACTTTACAGCCCTGGAGATGGATTACTGCCAGCTAATACCCCGACTGTATTTAGACCACATGCCAATTATACAGTCTTCAGAAAGTCCCCTAGCTTAGAAGGCTTTCTTTAAGCACACACACACACACACACACACACACACACACATTCTTAACGCTCTGTTCTATCAGAGTCAACACCGATCACTGCTCCTCAATTTCACGTTGTGAGGAGGTGAGGTGACCTGGAACCAATTCGGTTGTGACCGAGTTTCTTTCAGAAACAAGAGACTTGAGTTGTCTCAGTTTGGTTAAGTATTGAGGTCCCACCTGCATTGCCATTGTTTTCTCTCCATTGAAGATGTTCCAATCTCAGGAGAATGAAGCCATCTTTGCTTTCGATAACATCCTTTTTATGTGACCACGACTGGAGCCCATGTCACATTGCTCAAACAGTGGGCGATGGCTATTCCAATGAGACCCCCTAAAAGAAGCACCGATAATTACCTGAATCGGGCAGCATGTCAGTTAGATGAAAATTAAGACCATTTGATGATCTGCCACCAAGCTCATTGAGTAAATGGAACATATTTATGTAGCACTTTAAAGAGAAGAACAGTTTACATTTATATCGCGCCTTTCGTCTTGGCAGGACATCTCAAAGCACTTTGCACAACTGGCACACATCTGTCGTGACATTCAGAAAGCTCTGCCTCAATTCTAACCATCTTGGGTTCCGATTTTAAGACTGTGTCTCCTTGGAAAGATGTGTTATATTTCGCATTGCAGGGAGTAAACATCTTATCAGCTCATACTCAGGGGAGATCTCCTGAAAAAAAATAACCCCCCATTTTCCATGGTACCCACAAATATTCTTGTTCTAGCCAAACAAAACCTGATTTACATGTTGGAGAATGCACTTGTTTATTTACCCATGTAGATATGAAAGGAACAGCTGTCTGCAGTTCCCAGAAGGTGATATAATTATGCTTGAAATGACTGTCGCAAATTATCAATCTTCTAAAGTGCAAAGCATCTTTGATTCGAAATCATTACTTGTATATATTTAATGAATAATTAATCTGGGGAAGAGAAAAGGGAAGTGTTTCTGTACTTTAGTTCTTCCGTTGATCGGAAGACCCAATGTTTGTAGGTCTGTAGCTGTTTCTTCACAGATATTCAAAACGATGAGGTTTTTGCATAAAGACATATTATATGCACCGGAGAGTACTGGTTGGAGCAGTTGCCTTGCAAGCGAGAGGACCCAGATTCGATTTGAGGCAGAGCAAAAGCTCGGGCAAGTTTCTTTACTCCATACACCTCTGTTTACCCAGGAGTTAAGTAGGAACCTGGTTGTTAGTCGATTGATGTTCCACTTTCCAGGGGTAATAATCCATCAAAAATAAATAAAGTAAGTAATGCGTCACTTCAGTCCACAACTGTTCGTGGGACACTGCTGTGCGCAATCGGCTGCCGTGTTTCTCCCACTTTGCAGTATATTCTGTGAAGCGCTTTGCGATGTCTCAATGACGTGATAAGCCGTTATATCAAATTGAAGGATTATTATTATTACTATCATTATCTGTATCATCCGTAACTCCATCCAGGAGTCCCTTCATCTCACCCCTTTCCTCGTCTCCTTCAATGTACGCCTCAAGAATTTCCTCTTTGACCACTCTTTTGTCTACCTTTAATCTCTTTTGATTAGCGCATCTCTAAACCCCGGTCAAGGATTTGCCAGAGGTAAAGTCAGATGGTGAAGGAGGAGAGGAGGATTGGGGGATGGGGTTATGGGGCGGGGGGGGGGGAGAAACTGGAAGGGACCGAGTGGGAAGGTGGAGAATATTCGTAAAGACAAACTCTCTTTGTGAAAGAACCCACGCTGAAAGCAACTGTAGCCTATTGAATTCCGTCGCTCTCACTCTCACACTGACTCACGATCAAACGTAGAGTGAGGCACCAACGCAACCTGTCTTTCTACGAGAGCGTGTCCTTTTGTGTGTCAGGTAATCAGCTGTGATGCAGCCAACTAGCTGGAGTTGACAAGCAGACCTCTTTGATTTATTGGCTCGTATCTTAGCTTGTTAGTGGATGGCTGGGCATGAGACTAAAAGAGCATGAAATTTCACAGAGAATAAATTATGAAAGCATTGAAGTATGCCTTTGTAGACCTCTTGTCACGGCGGTGGAGGCACATAGGAAGTGGAAGATAACACAAGCTGCCACCCACAAGGATTTGGCCCTCGTCCCCTGTAGCGAATGCTTTCCCAAATCACTTCTGCTGCTATTGGAATGGAGGCTGGACGGCCAACATGTTACCTTTTTTGGTCAATTAGCAGCGGTACCTGTGTTTTTTTAACAACAGGCAAAGTTTTAGCTTAATTTTGCTTCCAATTCCTGTTGAATTGAACGCTGTTGCCTCCTAGAATCATCACCCAGCTGGGAAACAGTCTGCGGCAGAGTAGAGCACATGTTTGGCAAAGACACTATTTATTTAAGGTCCTCCGCAGAATTCGGCAAATTAAAGATTTCTTACAGTGTTTAATCAACGGCTTTCAGAGTGTCCGATCGGGGGAAATACTTGGATAATTATTCTCACAGAACGCAGTAAATGTGGGAATCTCCTGCACTGTTTAACTTGTGGTCTATGAGTGGGTCTGGGAAGTGGTGACGTTACAGGATGTATTCACAGCGCCTCTCTCAACCAGCTAAATGGGGAATATCATGGAACATTTTATTTCCCGCTACTATCTTGGAAACTTTTAAACGGTGAATCATTTCACACCCTGACATCTACACCCCAATCCTCTACCCCCTCCCATTCGCTCTCCGGCCCGAATCCAGCCCCCCCCCACCCCTGCTCATCTCTCGGCTCCACCATCGGCGTCCGGGCTTTCAGCCGCTATGTTGTAACCGTTTGGGGCTCCCTGAAACTGCGTAGCTTGCTATCGAAAACACTGTCTGACAAGCTTTCCTGCTGCTTATCCAGCTAGGACCACCTTCCCCTGAGGGCTTTGGCCTGCAGGGTTAACAGAAAGTGGGAAGGTTTTCTTCCAAATCCTACTGATTAGTGCAAATCCTGCGAAATATGTTCCCCTGACATGAAAAGAGTTGTATCAAGTGGCTAGGATTGTTATTACTTGTTGTTGTGCCGATCTGAATCAGCTCCGAAGAGCTTTCCAGTTGCGCCTGGGAAGAGTAGAGTTCAATACAGTGCAAAATTACATCTGCGTAGTGCCTTTCCCGTCAGGAGTACGCACGCTAGAGAGAGAAAGAGCCAGACAAACAGCTGGAACCTAATATGCTTTCACGCTCTCTAATATTTCTTGATCTCTCTGTAAAGAATTGGCGGTCGCTGCTCAGGGCTCCTCCCAGCCCCTCAGTTTTGGATCGTGAGATGGTTTGAGACTGGGAGTTTGAAGCTGGATAAACAGCAAAACGTGAAACTCGTTCAACCGCAGTGCTGCAGTGAGTTGGGGATCCTGTGTAACTTTCTAAGGGCATCTCCAGAATAGCATCCTTGGGGGAAACTGAGAAAAATACACTGCTTATTACAGACCCGATTTCCAACGAGTGATGATTCAGTCCCAAGTAAATTATAGACCACTTCCTTAGGGACCGGAATCATTTCTCTTTGAGTTTTTTTTTTTGCGCTCTCCTGTGACCATTGTGTTTGTACGACATGTGGGTCTATGTACGATAAAATATTAAAGCGTTTTTAAAAACGTTGAATTAATCATGCAAAATGTTGGTGAATATCATGCGGCTTTCCTTACAGTAACTGTCAGAGCTGCACGGGAATATTTTCACTCTCTCTAGAGTTGAAAACGCAAGGTTCCTGTTAACTCTGGCCTGCGATCCTCTACTCTCTTCCCCTTCTTTGTCCACCGACCGCTACATACTGCTTTACAGTAATATAATAATCCTTGCATTTGATACACAGCCTTATTACGTCATTGAGATGTCTCAAAGCACTTCGCAGAATACACTGTAAAGTGCAGTAACTGTGTATTTTGTGGGCGAAACGCGGCAGCCAATTGCGCACAGCAGCGTCCCCACAAACAGTCGTGGATTTGAGTGGCCAAATTATTATCATGTTTTTGAAAGGGATTATTACCTCTGCCAATCGACTAATAACCAGGTTTCTACATTCCTGCTAGGTAAATAGAGGTGTGTGGAGTAAGGAAACTTGCCGAAGGTTTCGCCCTGCACGGGAATCAAACCCAGGTCCTCTCGCTTGCAAGCGCTCTCACTCATTCCACGTACGAGAAGCATTTCAGTGAATACGAGACAAACATAAGTAAACGTGTAAGCTTTGTGGCAATCTCGGGTTGAATGATCAGCACCAATATTCACTGAACAAATATTGGGTGAGGATCAAATTGAAGGTCCGCCTGTTAAAGTGCTGTGTCAAATTTAGTGCAATCAAAATCACATACCCACAGAACTACTTTGCGAAGCAATGTTATGCCTGGGTGAGGATTTCTGAAAACCACTCATAAAAAATTGCCACTTTGCAAATCTTAGTCCAATCAAAGCCCACTGAAGCTGCCAGCCAGGAAATGCGATATAAACACAAAGAGAGGAACTACTGTCTAAAGACTTGTTTTGTTTCAGGAAGGATTAGACTTCTTAAAAGGTGCCGCTGTCTTCTGGAGATGGCGAAATTCAGAGCCCTGACCATTAAGCATAAGACAATGGGTGAAAATGTAATGCTCAGATCAAGAGTTTGCACATGAATGTCATGATATGTAAAGCTAAATTCTCCGGGGAGAGAGAGCTCACTCTCTCTCCAAGTCCAGATCCATTCTCAGTCACAAAGCAGATTAAATAATGCCAATGAATAAAATTCCACCTGGGTCTCGATGCTCTCTGTTAATGTTGCCTTTCGGAGCGCAGGGAATTTGGCAGATTCTCCCATCCTTAATTATCTTGCGGTGTTTTGTTGTCGTTTTCCTTGTAAGTTATTTTAAGTCAAGACTGAATTCAAGAATCTTCCAAATTCTGGACCGTCTGGAAATGCTACGTGAATAGAGTAACTGTATTTTACCTCAGGAGTTTAGCGGGAGACAGAACACAGTTGAACCAAAACACAAAACAGATTGATATTGAATAGGACAAGCGCTAAGTTTTCTTATATTAAAATTGGGAAGCCTTGCTGTAGGGCGAAGTCCCTATAGCGCAGGACGCCACCACGTTTGGAAATAATAAGATAAGTCAAGATAAGTCACAAAATAATGGTTTGGTTTCAAACAGCTATGGAGTGGAGGAGAGAGAAGCACTTGAAAGAGATGTTGAGTTCCGTGATCTTGAGGTGGAGGAACAGAAATAATGAGATGAAGTGGGAAACAGTGGGACGAGACTTGAGCTCAACACAGTGAGGGAAGGAAAAGGAAGGGGTGTGTAGGACAGTACATTTTGGAACCTCACAGGATCAAGAAGGAAAGTTCAAAGGAGCATTGAATTTAGAAGTACCAATAATATAATGAGATGGATGTCTTGAGGACTTTTCTTTTGTCTGAGTACCCTACTAATGAGCTGTTTCATAATTTATTCCCTGGTGTTTCTTCATGGGTAAATGAACTATTAGGAGGGTAATCATCTCCACAGGAATGCTATTCATTTACTTTATCCAAACTTCACTTTCTCAAACGCTTCATTTCTTGCAATCTTAATCGTTTTTTCCTCCTGGCGTCCTTACCCATGGATTGGGATCCCTATGCAATGGGAGAGTATAGGAAGTCCCACTTCACCTACAAATAACACAGTCGCTACACGTTACAGCAGCCAGAAAAATGCCTTGAGACGTTTTGTATCATAATAATAATTAATAATAATCCTTGCGTTTCATGTAGCGGCTTAACACATAGTTGTGACGTCTCAAAGCTCTTCGCAGAATATACAGTGAAGTGAATTGCCTGCAATTCGGTGGGCGAATAGAATATAGAATAAAGCATACGATAATATAGATTAGCAGAGAAGAAACGCATTCAAATTAGAGTTTTACTGAAAAGTGGAGCAATTAAATTTTCTATTAAAATCACGCTTTCGAAGATTCTTGAGGTTTAGTGACGACAATAATAAGACTTGACATTCGGCTCACCATTCACGAGACAAAACCGATCAATCTCGGAGCACTGACTTAATCCCTGGAGCTGTGGAAGGGGCAGAGTTACATTTTCGTGATGTTATCGAGGTTAAATGAAGCGACAACGACAATAAAACAAATATTAGCTCTCGATCTTCCCCGTTCTCACACAAAACCCAAAATAATGGAACAAGTCATCTGCTTTCAAGAAGTGCAAAGCAAAACGAGTTTAAGAAGTCTCAGTGCGCTTCCTGTGAGTTTACAGGGCAAAAATAAGTAACCTTGAATTCTGTGTTAATTGCCAATTATTTATCAATCTCCCTCTGAGGGCAGAGAGTATGGGAAATGTAAAATTCACAGAGTTCCTGGGTTTCAAAATAGAATATTTTAAGTTGTTGAAAGAGAGCGTTCTTTCATTGTCCATTCGGCGCAGAATTATTCACAGTTGTGTTAAGGATAAAAAAATGAACCAATACAATAATTACAAAGAGGTCTAAATTGGACCTTTCCAGCGCCCCAAATGAATTGAATTAGCCTTGAACGGGACAGGCTCCCGTTTGTGAAAAAAAAATCCTAGATAAAAATAATTAAAATCGACGTTAATATCCTTTTGGCTCTATCGCTATATAAATAAAATTAATGACTATTTTTGGGCAAACAATGAGTACTGATGATGTACCGAGATACTCAGCTAACCCAGGCTCCTGGAATTGAATTCTCATCAGCACAGATACTGAAAGCATAACCACGAGAGGCGTGCGTACATTCACACAAATCAATAACTTTCGGGGTCCGTTCCATTGCAGCACTGCGTTGTCAGAGGTGCCGTCCCTCAGATGAGATATTAAATCAAGGTCCCGTCTACTTGTTCAGTGGACATTAAAGATCCCTTGGCACATTGTGAAAACAGAAGAGTTTCCAGGCCAAAAATCCCCCCCCTCCCCCACCCACCCCAGATAAAAATTATTAGTTCGAGTTCTCTTCACGGCAATTCGTGGGACTTTGCTGTGCAAATTGACTGTCGCATTCACCTACAAAACCCACTGCCGCTGCACTTTACAGTCAGTAAATCCTACGAAGAACTCTGAGGCATTTCCACAACGTGATAAGAAAATGCAAGGATTATTGCAGTTGTACCTGAAAGGCACGACAACATGTTGAAGTAATATAAAATCCAAAAGAGATCCTGGTGAAGACTACATTTAGAGGAGGAAGGAAAGATTATATAAAAAAAGGCCTGCCAACAGGGTGTGTAGTTAGTGTAAACATTCAAACAATCACTTGTTTTTTTTTGTGTGTGGGTGACGCATTTCATCCTGAAAATGTGACAGAACCGTGGAGCAGTTTAATTGTTTTGTGCTACAAAGGACATGCCCCCTTTTATTTCATGTTTCTCTTCATAAGTGCTCATTAAGCAAACGTCTGGATGCAGGAGACAACTATCTCGCCCAGCTTGCCAGAGCTGGCAAGGAGCTACGGTAGGCATCTCCTGCTGTGATCAATGGTTCTGAAGCGACAGATTTACCGGTTCCTCACGCACGCAGACAAACCTTATCCCTAATGGTCCCTGGTAATTGCAGACTCCCTCCTTGCCTCCACTGAAGTCACAGTTTCTGCTAATTGACAAATTCGCACCACTCTCCCGTAAGAAGAACCGCTTTGTTGACTCCAAAAAGTTTGCACTAACAAGGTTAACACTTGTGCTTTTGCACTGACATCCCTCATCCTGAGGGTAGCACTGAGGCCGCTTAAAGGGTAATGCACATCAGTTGCATGTCACGAAGCTGCAATGCATTGATTGATCGAGATTTGTGGCGCCGGCAGTGAGATTTCACGTTTATTTCCTCGGTATTTCGGAGCTTCCCACATAAATCGTTTGAGTTCGCTCTCAACTTTAAACCCGTTTTTGTTTTGTGCTCCTGACAAGAAAATTGCAGAAAACAGCGTCACAATTAAGACTGCGTTTCATTATTTTCTCATTCGGGATCTCACACGTGCTAAGTAACTAGAGGAAATGTGAAGTCATTTGGGATTAATGTAGTAATTAGTGTAGTCCTGTAGCTCAGTGGTTAGAGCACTCGCCTCGCAAGCGAGAGACCTGGTTCGATTCCCGGCAGGGCAAAACCTTGGGCGAATAGGGACCTCGGCTTCTCTTTAAAAGTGTTTCCTTACTCCACACGCCTCTGTTTACCCAGCGGTAAGTGGGAGCCCGGTTGTTAGTCGATCGGCCGATCACTTTCCCGGGGATAAGAATTCCTTAAAAAAATAATAATAATTAGTCACTTAATCCATGACTCTTTGTGGGACGCTGCTGTGTGCAATTGGCTGCCGCATTTCGCTCACAAAATATGCAATCAATTCATTCTACAGCATATTCGAGGATTAATATTATTATTATTATTATTAAGCTGAGATGTGAGTCTGTCTCAGTTGGTAGCACTCTCACTCTAAGTCAGAAGGTTGTGGGTTCAAGCTCCACGTTGGGGTTTGGAATCACGTAGTCTAAGTTGAGGCTCCGGCACAGTGCTGGTGAGGTGGGTTTCACTGTCGGAAATGCCATCCTTCGGATGAAACGTCAAACCGAGGTCCCATTTGCCTATTCAAGTGGACGTTAAAGATTCCACGACACTGTTCAAAAAGAGAAGGGAGTCTCTCCTTGTGTCCAACCTAATCCTACATCATGGCAGATCTGTTCCTCGGAAAATGCGAGTAATATAACAAGCTCTCGTTATCTTTGACAAAAGTTATTACTGGCCCAAGTAAATTAATTACAAAGTAATATTTCCCTAGGATATGGAATCCAGCTTTAATTAATCTCTTTGTTTTAAACCTGAACAGATGTGGCAAGCCCTTTTCAATGAGGTTGGGTGTTAGGCGTGCATTTAAATAACAATTTGCGCATGTTGGTTTGCATTGCAGTGAAGCTTCTGTGCTACCATCTGGCCATCAATTCATCAGTTTATTCATTGGTACTACACAAAGGTACAGGTGCTTTCTGCTCTGTACCTTTGTGTGCCTGACAGTGGCCTTAACAGCAACAATAATCCTTGCATTGATATGGCGCCTGATCACGTCTTCGAGACATCTCAAAGCGCTTCACAGAATGTACTGTAAAGTGAATTGACTGTATATTTTGTGGGTGAAACGTGGCAGCCAATTGCACACAGCAGCGTCCCCACAAACAGTCTTGGATTCAGTGACCAATTTATTATTTTTTTGAAGGGATTATTACCCCCGGAAAAGAGATCCGCCAATCAATCGATGAACAACTGGGTTCCTCCTCCTGCTAGGTAAACAGAGTCGTGCGGAGTAAGCGAACTTGCCTAATGTTTCACCATGTTGTTTCTGGTACTGATGGTCTTTGTTGTTACCGATAACTCTTTGGAAATGTTTTCAATGATTACACGCTGAGCATTGGTCCAAATGCTCCTTACTCTGGTGTTATAATTTACAAGAGTTTGCAGAAAATTGGAGGCACAACTTTATTCCAGCTGTGGAGAGAGGCAAATCCGTCTCTTAAATCGTCAGACGATCAGCACTTAAGAAGCCCGCGTCTGAACAAAGTGCAAAGGGAACGTTTTCTGCGATTGTCGTGATCTGCGAGATAATAAATCACAAGGGAGGGATAAAAAGGATATCGTGCATATAATATATATTTTTAAAAAATGCTCTTCGGGCTTTTGGATAAGATTCTTGCAGATAGCCAGCTTTCCACTGCATCGAGCTGTTTCTTAAATGTGTCCAGGATTCTGGCCTCAGCAAAAGCATCCGGGAACACTATTTTCCAGCTGTTGACCTAACGTTGTGTAAAGACAAAAAAAAAAAACCAAAATACCGCAGTTGCTGGAAATCTGAAACAAAAACAGAGATCGCTGGGAACGCTCAGCAGGTCAGGGCAGCATCTATGGAGAAAGGAAAGTGGGTCAAAGTTTTGGTTCCACGTCCCTTTGTCAGAACTGGGCGATGGGGTCATGGACCTGAAACGTTGACTCCACTTTCCTTTCTCCATAGATGCTGCCTGACCTGCTGAGTGTTCCCAGTGATCTCTGTGGCTGTCTAACAACAGACTTCCTGGTGTCTTTTGCGACGGCACAAAGACAGGAAAGTGTTTCCCGTTGATGCCAGGCATTAAATGCTCTCGCGGCGACGTGTTAGCTCGCCCTTGCGTAATATCCCCCACACCCCAAAAAAAAATCCACGGAAATTCACACAAACACAAGAGAGAAATGGGCCAAAAGCAAATGATAACACGGGTGAGCTAATGATGTTTTAAAGATGAAGGGTGTTTTAATGATTAATTGTGGCATTTTACTGGACTTGAGCTGCAGTCAATTAATGGCTGATTATTTAATTAATGCCTCCTCTCGGCGGGTTCTTCTAATGAGAGCGTCTCTAATTGCGGCTCGATTAAGTGACAGAAATATGCATCAAAGCGTCTTTTGTCCTTATTAGAACCGGGCTGCTTCTGTCAGAGAAATTCGGCTTAAAGAGACAGCATTCGATTTCCTCTTTAATCTTTTTTTAATGGATTTTGTTTACCCCGACGGACTCCATTTTCGCCCTACCCTTTGTGTTCTGACGTCTCTGACCCGTGGAGTGTGCTTTGTGACAGCTTTCCATTGTGAAAGACCCCATTTCAAATGCAAGGATTTTATTATTATTACTCATTATTGCTTTCAAGCCCCTGACTCCCATGGGTGCTGACAATACACCCAGTAGGGGCAACCCCATTCCCCCACAACCTCCCCCACTCGGCTCTCGTGAAGACATCCTCTAGGGTTTTGGGAAATAATGGCAAGATCAGGTCAGTTTGGATGAAATTTGATCTCATCCTTCCAGAACATCCATTCTACCCTCTTCCCACCAGAGAGTCAAAGCTTTACTAAAATGTGTCCCAGTGTCCTGGCCTTAACATCTTCCTGGCAACCTGTTTCAGTTGTTAACTACCCTCTGAGTAAAGAAATACTTCCTGGTGTCCTGAAAATTGCCATTAGCAATTAAGAACTTATGGCTCTACACAGATATAACATTGCCTAAAAGGGAGTTGGGCTGCAGGAAAGTGAACACGCTTTAAATAACATTCTCTCGCATTGCAACGATATCAATTGCCATTCTATTGCACGTTTGCTGTGATATTACTTTGCTTTCAAAGGCAGCAATTAGAGCTCTATGTAAATACAGCAGACAAGATACATTATATACGTGTGTGTATATATATATGTGTGTGTCACATGGTAGAAGTTGGTAATTAATTGGTGAGTTGAGAGAGATCAGTAGCTGTTTGTGATACTGTGATACCTAATATGTTCAGGGAGTCTGCAATGTATTGCTTGATTTTGCAAAGAACACATACGGTATAATTAGGCTTCCGACTGTAGCTGTGTGGACTGAAGTTTAAAGCCAATTAGGTTCCCCCGTGGGAGATGCCATCCTCCACTGTCCACAGACTGTTGTGTGTGTATAAGAAAAAAAGTTTCTATCCCAGATACAAAACTGGTTGCTAACTCAATGCTTTGAGCAGGGTTTTGTCAAACTTTGTTTAGCAGCGGTGGATAGAGGAGAACATGAGTAAATAGTTTCCTTGCGATGACACTCAGCTCCAAGCAGCCTTCGGGATTATCCTCTGCAGACAGTAGTATCTGCAGTCGTACCCTCCTTGTTAAAACCTCCAGTCGATAACCTTTATACCAAGGATGAAGGCTCTCATTTTCCTCCGTCTAAATTGCCCACATTGTAAGGAATCATTGGGGAAGGGTAACATGCCATTGAACCCAACCTTTGCAGCTCCCCTTCTAGTAGAGTGGAATGTTTGCTGCCGATTGAGTCTGGCGTTTGATATTTATTGACAATTGAGGCTGAGACCATGACGGTATTTAAGGGAGGGTTTGGCTAAACATTTGATGTGCAAGAATATAATATAAACGGGAACAGGGAAAGAGTTGGAAATAGGGATTTCAATTCAGGGAGCCCTGGTTTAACATCTGACAGTGTAGCGCTGAGCAGCTTAGGGTCTGCTGGAGACCTGCCCTGTACCTGACTTCCTGCGTTGACCACCAGACCTCCTGCGCACATGTGCAGCGGTAACGATTGCGGCACTTTCCGCTCGTGTACGCAGGAAGAGACATCAGACGACCATTTTGAGACACTGAACCCAGCCCACGGTTTGATAAGAAGGTTTCCCTGTAGAAGCGGTAGCTACGATCACAGTAGTTCAAGCTCAGTAAATCTAAATGGTCTCCTCCTGTGCCGTAATATCTATTATTTTATGTCAGACCGGGCTCCTTATGGAATTTACATACGTTTTACATTACATTTCACGACTTTCAGAAGGGAATTCTTAAAATAGCATCAGATTGCCCGGGAGTTCTCAACGAGCCGGTTCAAACAACCGAACTGCTGCGTTGGCATCTTTAGTGCTTCATAAACCGAATTCAAAAAGGTTCCAGCGAGGGTCAAGGCAAACGGTTAAAGAGACAACGGAAGGATTGAACCGATGAAAGTCATTCTGAGGGACTTCACACGTGCCTTGCCTGCGCGGTTGAATTGTAACACTTAGACAAAATTATAGCCTTTTAGAGCAACTTTCCAGCCGAATTTCCACCCCCCCCACCCCCTCCCCTCACCGATGTACTCAAGATTTCTTTCGACCGAAGGAAGTTTTAATGGAATTCATCTGAGCCAGGTGGACACCGAGTCGCTTGATGTCAGCCCGGCTCGTTTGACAGCAATTTTGCTTTAGAGTCTTTAGAGTCAGAAGGTTTTTATGGGTTCGAACCTCACGTCAGGACTCTGGTAATAATAATCCCCGCTTTTGACGCAGTGCCTCATCACATCGTTGAGACGTCTCAAAGCGCTTCACAGGATATACTGGAAAGTGGAGTGACTGTGTATCTTGTCGGCGACTTAGAGCTCCCGGCTCTGACACGGGTGGACGCTGCGAATGAATTGCACGTGGCGCTGAACAGAATTTCTACCCCGTCGCCAAAACAGTCCCATTATGTGCGGCTGCATCTTCAAACTCGAGGCAGGCTGTGGTTGAAGAAATCTGACAGGACTGAGCGGGAGAGGACACAGTCGTTATCCCTCATGTTATCTCGTAGCGCTTGTCCACACATTTCAAACGAGGGACGCGGGTTAATCAGAGTTGCTGCTCTGAGCGCACGTGCCTCGTGAAGTCTGGCGATCTCCGCGAGTGACTTCTATTAACGACAGAGGATATCAACACTGATCTCCTCAAGCCACGTAAATGTTATCACCGGCTCAGTCTCAGAACAGAGTGAGTGAGGATGGAGCAGGGTGGTGGGGTGGTGGTGGTGGGGGTGGTGGGGGTGTGGTGGTTCTTTGGTAATGGAGTCACTGCGCGCAGAAGGGAGGAAATCTGTTTTCTCTTCGCTGCACTGCACTGTGCTGGTTGAAGGCGGTAAGACAAGTTATTAAGTCAGCAGCAGTCTCAATAAAAGGAAGTTTAAACACACATGAGCAACGCAATGGTTAATTGAAAGTCAGCTGAGTGTGGTGGCAGTGCTCAATCGCATGAACTTCAAAAGCTTTGCGACGCCTTTGGTGAAGGAATTAAAATGTCATTGCTGCTCATCTGTAAGCTTTATTACATTTCACAGGGTTTTTTTTCCCCTCTCTCTCTCTCTCTCTCTCTCTAATTCTTTTTAAATCCCGCTGCTTGTGTTTGAAAAGATTTTGAAAGGTTTGATGTATTATGCATTGTCTCGATTGGTTTGTCCGTTTGAAAAGTTAATGGTAATGATTTCTAACATGGCAGCGTGAGAAATGCAGGCACCGACTGTATTAACAGGGCATTGTGTAATAGGAGTATATATACATTGCAGACCCTGTGATAACAGGAATGGGCATAACACACATTGTATTAACAGAGGATTGCAATGGAATCACAAAGTTCCCAACGCTGTATTTACTATTATTAATACTAATTATTATTAATAATAATTAATCATTATTGTAAATGGAATCATGATTATTAATTAGTATTAATGTAATAATAATTAATAGTCATTAGTGATGTGATAATAATTAGCGTTAATGTAACGATAATAATTCATACGTATTATTATATTAAATGCAAGGATTATTATTATTAATAATAATCTTCGCATTTAATATAGCGCTTTATCACGTCGTTGACACGTCTCAAAGCGCTTCGCAGAATATCTCGTGAAGCGGATTGACTGCGTATTTGTGGCTGAAATGAATTATTAATAAATGGTGCATTTGATATAAATAATCCTTGTGTTTGATGCAGCGCCTTATCTAAAGCGAATTGACTGTAGTACCTAACCTTGTCAACAAACAACGACAAATCAAATTTGTACAGGGCCTTTCACGTCAGGAGGACGTCCCAAGGCGCTGGACAGCCACGGATTTGGACCCGAGCACGTCAAAACATCACAATGTTTTGGGCATTTTGACTTTGTTTGTTGATTCAAGATTTGTTTCTTTCTCCCCTCTCTCACAAGTACACTAACCCTTTTGTATCCCCATTGCTGCTGTTTGTTACTTAAATCCTGCAGAGATTAACAGATGGATGGATACTCAGGTGGACTACTTTAGCTCACGTATTCCAGTTGAAAGTTCTTGAAAATGCAAGCTCGCCGGTTAATACATTTGCACCTTACGGGAGCTATTTTAACAATAGCTACAGGATTGTAAGCTTTCCGTCGGGTATCTGAGATTTCATTACCAGCGCTGTTTCATTGATAAGTCTGTGTCAGAAAAGCTTAAGGGCTTAATTCCTTGCCTTTGCCTGGAAACTCAGTTATGAATTTAAGAGACTTAAAACAAGTGAAATCGCCTTGCTTTGCAAATTGTTATTTTTTTTTTTTGCCCTTTGAGACTGTGAACCACTTCACAATCACCGAGACTAGGATCTGCTTCTTCCAAGATCGTTGCATGTCCGTTTGCGGGACGCTGCTGTGCGCAATTGTCTGCCGTGTTTCGCCCACAAAATACTGCAGTCGATCCACTTTACAGTATACTCTGTGAAGAGCTTTAAGATAACATCTCATCGACAGGATAAGGCGCTGATATCAAACGCAAGGATTGTCATTATTATGTTATCATTATTTTATTATTATTAACCTTCAGAAGAACTCAATGTAGGGATCATGATAATCCCTCAAGAAAAAACAATAATAAAGTGATCACTTCAATCCGCGACTGTTTGTGGGGGGACGCAGCTGTGCGCGATCGGCTGCCGCGTTTCGCCCGCAAAATACACGGTCAGTTCACTTGACAGTCTATTCTGTGAAGCTGCTTTGAGACGTCGAGACGACGTGAAAAGCGCTGTATCAAATGTAAGGCTTATTATTATTATTATCATCGCAGGAGTACGTGAACTAAAGCAGTACTGTCTTTCTGTCACTAGTTGGAGCTCTGTATTGTTTTCATCGTCGACAGATAATCTCGAGAGCTATGTAGCGCACGGTTTTCTGCGCTGGTTCTTTGTCCCGCTCTGATACCTTCAAACATTTTTCTACATTCCACAATTCTACTCGCCCTGCAAATATCTCCTGACTTTACATTTGTCTTTATTAAACTGCATCTGCCACCTTTCCGTCCGCATCCAGCTTTTTTTTTAGATCCTTCTGGATTTGTGTCGACAGTTTCCCCTCAGTTGATTGTGCTCCTCATTTGGTCCCACCTGTGAATAAGGATGTACTTGATAAGATTCCAGTCTCCAAATCATTTATAAAAAAAAACTAGTGGCTCCAGCGTCAATCTCTCTACACACCCCAAGCAATTGCCTCCCAGCCAAATATCTCCCAACTGACTGCAACTCACCGTAACTCATTGCCACTCACTGCTTTCTACCAACTAGCCATTTGTGAATCCAATTTATTACATCGCAATCCATCCCCATGGGCCTAAACCTTATGCCGTGTCTATTGTGCAGAACCTGGGTAAATAATGTCCACTGTCTCACCTCTCTCTGCTAGCTCAATAAACATTCTTATATAAAATCTATTACGTTGGTCAAGCACAAGCTCCTCGTATTTGATATCCGGCAAAAATTAGTTGTCGGTTATGCCCAGAAAACACACAGTATATACCAAAGGGACTTCTTCACCCGAACCGATCTTGTGATCCAGTGATCTTGTGCAGAGAGGAGGTGGAGCACATCCAAAACCACAGGAGGGAATGTAATAATAATCCTTGCATTTGATATAGTGCCTTATCACGTCTTCGCGATGTCTCAAAGCGCCTCACGGGATACAGTGTAAAGTGAATGGACTGTACATTTTGTGGGCGAAATGTAGGAAGCAAAGGTATTGAAGTTGCTGAAATGGAAATGTTCCAGACTCTGAAACAACCTGAGCGTCCCCAATCTTAACAATCAGTTCAGCCTCTTCCAACTTGCATGTTTGCAGCTTTTCCCCTGATTAATTAACTGTGTTTGCTATTCAGCAACCTGCTCTCTAACATCCGAATGGGACGAATGGAAAAAAAAATTACAGGCAAATTAAGCATCCTTGTTTCAATTAATTTGTGGCTGGATTCACTGCATAACTGCTTTATTCGCTGTTAATAGGAATATTGTTCAGACGATGATGTTGACAGGTTGGAAATGTGTGAAGAGTAATTTACAGTACTTAGATGTAGCGGCGCACACTCCCCCGGTTGCTCTACAGCGTTCATCTGTGTGTGTGTATGTGCGTGTGTGCGCGCGCGCGTGCGTACAAACTGTATTTTCACATTAATTCCATCGTTGAGAGGGAAAAAAATTAATTGGTTTTCTCCAAAGAGTATTTGTACGAGTATATATTTTTGAAAAAAAAGCAAGTGGAAGGGCCACGTTTGCATATGGCTGTTACGTGTCTGCTTGGAGCAATGCGATGCGTGGGGGGACTGCCTTTAGTGAGAGAATGTATTAATAACAACTGCATCGTTCATGTCATGTCCAACAGGCCCGGGTTTGTTGACGAGAAGGAATGTATTTAAAGACTACAAAAAGACTACAAAAAAAAATGATCAACAGCGGCATTTGGCGACATCTGTCCGCCCTCGATCGGCCCAGTGTCATCGAGTCTCTTCTGACGTCACTTCCGCCCGCGGGGAAGAAGTGACGCCCAGTGGCGACCTGATGACCTGGATATCGGACATTTTTGTCAGGTGAAAACTTTGATTGAGATTTTTCTTAACGTTAGAAACTAAATATCCGTTGAAGGTGAGAAAAAGTCTATTTCCAGCTCTTCTAGTGTGAAAGTGCAGCTGAGTGAACCTGACCGGTCAGAGCACTGTGCCACACTAGGAAGCAGGAACCCGGTTGTCAGTCGATTGTCGTCGGGGTGCTTTTCCAGGGCTAATAGATATCCCCTTCAAAAAAAATAATAATAATTTGGTCACTGCAATCCACGACTGTTTGTGCGCAATTGGCTGCCACGTTTCGCCCACAAAATACACAGTCAATTCACTTCACGGTATATTCTGTGAAGTGCTTTGAGACGTCTCAAAGACGCGATGAAAGGGTTATTATTGCTATTACACCAGCCTGAATTTGCTGTTTTATGTACCAGGCTTCGAATTGCAAAGGCGTAAGCAAACAAGACGAGAAAATCGATCAATAAGGACGGGCCACACACATTGATATAGATAACTGACTCAGTTACTTCTGCATCAACATTAGGAGAAACACATCAATTGGTGCTGAATTCCTGTGCATGGGTTATTGGCACTTCAGAGAGAGGTGTTCCCCTGGGTTATTATTCCCCAGAGATATTATGCTCCTCAGACAGTATTGCAAAATACGGACCAACCTTTGTTGACATGGCACAAAGCAATGTTTTATTTCCTGTCCCTTGAAGCCATCGCCTGTTTGGGAAGCTGTCACAAAGAGGGACTTGTGACGTGGTGACTGATCAACCTTGGCCCTTTTTAGCCTGGGCCAAAGACTATCGGGTTAAAAGGTTCCACTCTCCGACGGCTTTATTTGCCCCTAAATAAATGAGTTTACAAGCTCTCAACGTTGCGTTTAAATCCATTCGTGGAACAGGACTGACTGAGGTGACAGTCTCGCTCTGTGAGGCCAAGGGAAAGGCTGATGTGGGAAATGGAAATGTCACTCAGCCACTCGAGTCAAGCTGCGCACATTGCTTTGGCAGTCCAGACCAAAACTCACCCTGGCTACCCTTGGCGTGAAGGGGAGGGCTTGAAACTATACATCAAGTGGGAAAAACTTACCACACGCTCGCAAACCACTACGTGGCACGAGCACAAAACTTCACCGCAAGCATAACAGCGATCGATGCATTTGGTAATGCTGCCTTTCACGTCATGAGGGCTTGTCAAAGCGATTCACAGGATTCACTTTCAAGTGTAGTGACCGTGTATCTTGGAGGTGGATGGATGCAATGTCCTCTCTCTCGGCTCTCTTTCCTCTTTCTTTCATAAGCTTCCCTCCCCGAGTCAAGTTCCACTCCGCAGGGCATCCCACTCTGTCTGCTTCTCTCTGTAATTGCCAATTAAGAGCTATGCTGCAGTGGGCCTGGGGTGCGAGTGTTGGGGGGTAGAGAGATAAACTGAGCGCCCTGTGACACTGCCCTGTGTAAATATGATAATAAATAATCTTTGCATTTGATATAGCGTGGATTGAAAATGACCAATTTATTATTGTTTTGGGTTTTGGAGGGATTATTATTAGGCTCTGTGTGGAGTAAGGAAACTTGCCCAAGGTTTCGCCCTCTGCCTGGAATTGAACCCAGGTGTCTCGCTTGCAAAGCGAGTGCTCTATCCACTGAGCTACAGGACTCCGGGCATTATTTAAATTTATTATTGCTATGAAGCCAGATCTCAGCAACCCATTATGTGGATTACTGCACTGACACATTGGCTCTCTCGTCTAGATGCCCGCATTATCTCCTAATGATTCTCACAATTCCCAACAGACCTTTTCTCAAGAGGAACATTTGTTTTCAATACACAAGAAGCCAACGGCAGAGAATGACTTTTTCAATTCCCTAATTAGTCACTTTAAACACGCACCGATAGTATTGGAAACAGAGACTGTCGGTACACACAGAGGGCGGCCACGTGTGATAAGCACATAGAGCATTTGGGTAAAGCAAACAACAACAACAGCCATAACAACAAAATTACATTTTTAGAGCGCCTTTCACGTCGGGAGGACTTCCCAAGGCGCTGGACAGTCAGGGGTTGGGAGTCAGGACCCGAGCATGGGGGAGGGGTGGGGTAGGGGTGAGGGAAGGCAGAGAGGTGGGAGGGCGACTGAAGGTACGATCGAAGAGGAGGGTCTTGAGACTGGTCTTGAAGGAGGCGAGGGAGGTAGCGATGCGAAGGGACCGTGGGATGGAGTTCCAATTCCAGAGTATGGGGGCAGAGAGGCCTAAAGCCCGACCATCGATGGCGTCAGCAGGTCAGAGAGGTAGGAGGGGGCAAGGCCATGGATGGACAAGGACAAGGATCTTGAACTCAATCCTCTGAGGGATGGGGAGCCAGTGGAGTTGGGCAAGGGTGGGAGTGACGGAGGCTGGTGCGCGAGAGTGCATGAGCTGCGGAGTTTTGGATGATCTGCAGCTTGTGAAGGGAAGAGTTGGGAAGGCCGATGAGGAGGGAGTTTCCATAATCGATCCTTGATGTGATGAATGCGTGGGTTAGGGTTTCGACAGCCGGAGGGGTGAGGCAATGGCGGAGTTTGGCAATGTTGGGGAGGTGGTGGTAGGTAGTGCCGGTCATGGCGGGGGTGTGGGGGAGAAAGTGGCAGTTCAGGACCAAACACGACACCCAGGTTCCTGACTGGCTTAGTGAGGTTGAGCGTGCAGCCGTGGAGGCTGATGCTGCCAGCGCCCGAGGTGCGGAGGCGCCGGCGCGAGCTAATCAGGAGGGCCTCGGTCTTGCTGATGTTTATAGTTTTGTGTAGTTAAAGAGTGTATCGTTAAATTTGTGTAGTTTGTACGATTTGTGTAATTAAAGAGAAGAATAGCTTGTTCCTCCATTAATGTACTTGACCACTTTCTGATTCAACAGCAACAACTTGCATTTACATAGCGCTCCTCACAGGGTAGCATGCCCGGACTTCCCATCAATGCCTCCTCCCTACCACCATCGCATTCCCAACCACTTCCCAAATCTTCGTCAAACTAATCCTCGGCAAAGGGCCCAGATTTGTGAGATGGTCACAATGGAAAAGGAAAAATTGTGGTTGAAATAAAACAAAATAAATCATTTCATAAAAACGCAGCCAAACCGGGACATGGGTTCAGAATCTTCGACCTGCAACTTCAGTGCTTCGAGGGAATGCTTTATCTTGTGGATGAGACACTGAAACCAAGTTCACATCCACGAGTAAAATGAATAGGCAGAACATAGCACTACAATGTATTACTGCTGTTTGATGCTTGGCATTGCGCTCAATAGGGGGTGAGGTGAAGAATTGCCAAGGTCCAACTAGTCCACACATCCATGTATATAGTATATAGCTTACCCTCCATATCAAGCTTCATCGCTCCTCTTCTATATTCATATTTATTTATATTTATAGAGCAGTAAACAGAACAGGCTCCCAAGGGAGACAGTGGAAGCAGAAATTCGGTAGATTTCTGTTAAGAAATAATATCTGGGGGTACAGTGTATAGTTTGGGACACGACATGTCATGCGAACTGGGTGGGCCTCGGTCTTCTTTCGCACAGTAGATTCTCATGGTCTTATGTTCTCATTGGGGGTTGTAAGAGGTTGAGGGCAGTCAATGATACAACGTAAGGCCTGGCATTTCAAGGACAGTATTAAGCTTGCACTGTGTTTTTTTTTAAATGAGATATATTTATTTGTATAAAATATATCTACACGTGTCTGGTGAATAACAAACCCGTAACAGCCCCCGAAAAACACAACTCTTTCGTAAGCTGTCACAAAGCGCAATGGATCTGTTTCTTTGAAGTGTGGTCTCTTCACTCTCCAAATGGAGTAATTTATCATAATAATAATAATAATAATCCTTGCCTTTGATATAGCGCCTTATCACATCATTGGGACGTCTCAAAGCGCTTCACAGAATACACTGCAAATTGAATTGATTGTATTTTACTGCCGGAAAAGCGATCCGCCAATCGACTCACAACCGGGTTCCTGCTTACTGCTGAGTCAACAGAGACGTGTGAGGTACCTAACATTTTGCCCTGCCCGGGAATTGAACCCGGGTCCTCTCGCCTGAGAGGCGAGTGCTCTAACCAACACGCTGCAGGACTCCGCACTTAAGCGTGCACAGGGTAGTACGGTAAATCCACCAAGAGGTGTGGAATAACCATTGCGCGCACTCACGGGGAGAAGTCAAATCCCATCGGAATGGTAACCTCCGGATAGACTCAATCGATGCAAGCTCCACGATGATGTATTTTAATGTGTAGTATTTATCCGGTTAAACTAGAGTGGTTAATTAGTAAGTCAATTCATTATCTAATTAAACAAAGAAAGGGATCTATTTACTTAGGGTAATGGTTTCTTTTCATGCCATGGGATATCATGTGCAGGACTTGTCTGCCTGGTCCTCAGATGTCACTGCATTATCCGTAAAGAGAAGGGAGTTTATCTTGTTGCCTTCGCCCCTGTCCTGGCCAAGAGATATAAAATTGGCTGTACATTTCACAGCTGTTTTGTGGGACATTGCTGTGCGCAAATTATCTGTCCCGTTTGCCTGCAGATGGAAGCCAACTTGGAGGCTCGTTGGCGTAGCCTCGCAAGCGAGAGGGTCCGGGATCGATTCCTGGGTAGGGCAAAACCTTAAGCCGCCTTCCTTACTCCACCTGACTCTGTTTACCCAGCAGGAAGTAGGAACCAGGTTGTTGGTTTATTGTCGGATCGCTTTCCGGGGGATAATAATCCCTCCAAATAAATTTGTTCGCTCAATCCACAACTGTTTGTGGCACGCAACTGTGCGCAATTGGCTGCTGCGTTTCGGCCGCAAAACAAAAAGTCAACCCACTTTGCAATATATTCTGTGAAGCGCTTTGAGACGTCTCGAAGACGTGCTGAGGCGATATATCAATCGCTAGGATTATTGTTTATTGTTATTACAAATATAGTCACTACTCTTTGCAGTAAATTGCTGTGAAGCGCGGCTTATCAAACATAAGGAGCATTATTAGAGTATTAATGTTTAGTGCCTGTGGACGCTGACAAAACATAAACCTTCTGAACGAGAGGTGAGAAAACTACTCAATGAGCTAAACCAACAATGACCGTGTATTGGAGGAATAGCAGTGTATGTATAACCGATGTTAATTCACTCCCTCCTGTTGTCAGGGTCAGTTGGTCCTTCATTTACCACCCGTTATTCGAACCCAAACATTTTGAGAATGAACAAATCGAGGCAGAGTAAATCAAAAGGACTTTAAAGTTAATGACAATTCCTCGCAGCCCATTTCCACGTGCGGTTCTGCTTTTGAAATCAATTTGCAAACCCCTCATCTACATCGCTGCCTGGCCGCGTCCGTGTTTTTCGTCGGCATCGTTGGGAAGTTGAGCGTTCCAGTGTTAGCAAGAGGCATGTTCCAGTGTTATCTGAGGCCTTGCAAAATCACAGTCCTGCCTGTAATCCGAGCATCTGCTGGAGGTCACTGTCTGTTTCAATGATGGAGACACACGCACTTATCTACTGAGGTTTCTTGATTCGTTGAAGGTTCCTGACAAGGCTACTGTGTGTTCTGTTTGCTGCTCGCGAACTCGACTCAATCTACAAAGTGACATTAATGGTTTTCACTGAAGTCCATCACTGTTACCGCCCGTACATTGAATGCAAATAGGATGGGTAACGTTGAGAGACGGTCCAGCTCTCTGTCGGTCTCTTTCTTCTGTTATGTGATCTTTTCTTTCTTTTTTCACTCTTTCGTTCTTCTTTTCTTTCTCTTTCTCTCTTTCTCTCTTTCTCTTTCTCTCTTTCTCTTTCTCTTTCTCTTTCTCTCTTTCTCTTTTTCTCTTTCTCTCTCTTTCCTTCCTTCCTTCCTTCCTTCCTTCTTTCCTCTTTCTTTCTTTTTTCTTTCTTTCTTTCTTTCTTTCTTTCTTTCTTTCTCTCTCTCTCTCTCTCTCTCTCTCCTTCCTTCCTTCTTTCTTCTCTCTCTCTCTCTCTCTCTCTCCTTCCTTCTTTCTTCTTTTCTTTCTTTTATGTGCAACTCAGTTTGAGTATGTGTGTGTGCATGTGTGAGCTGAACATACTCTCAGGGTTGGCATTGACTAAGCCACACAACATACTCCCAGTCCTCACTCAAATTTCATGCCCTTACACTGAGTGTCTGGACTGCATCGTAACAGCCTCAGACACCCGTAAGTCCGTGCGATTGAAACTCAACTCCAGCACGGCCTATGTGGATCCAATGAAAGGAATCTAGAAGGTTATGCTGGAAGGCTTAGTTGAGGAAGGGCAGGAGGAGGCTCATGTGGAGCATAAACACCGGCACAGACCAGTTGGGCCGAATGGCCTGTTTCTGTGCTGTATATTTTCTAATGAATCACACATCTCCCTTGGCTGTCCTGTTCTGCCTGTTTGCTTATATGTGTGTGTGCGTGTGTGCGTGCAGGCAGATACATGCTGCATCAGCTGTTTGCTTGATGATGTTGTTATCTGTTGTGTTCTGCCTATTAATGTCTGTGTGAGCCGCTATTACGCAGAAACCGACAAGCAATACTTTTGGAGCAGAGCAGCTTGTAATTGCAGAAGCCATTAGTACAGACGATGACTTTAGAGGAACCATCTCAGGATTTATCGACTGATTTTAAACAGAATTGTTGTCAAAAGCAGTCAGGGTTGTGGCAGCGTTGTAATGTCAATCGCTGATCTGATACGGGGAAAGCAACTGATTTCCATTCAATATTGATCCACTCATCATTCTTCAGTGCACACAAGGTAAAATGAAGCGATTCATTCCTAACTACATTCCTGGTGCTGTGCTTTATGGCTCCTGCAGAGATCACTGCTGTAAATGTTCTGTACCTGGACAATATCCACCACAACAACAACGATAACACATTATACTTGTACAGCGCCTTTCACGTTGTGAGGACATCTCAAAATTCTGGACAGTGAAGGATTCGCACCTGAGCTGGTGGTTGGGATCAGGAGGAGTGGTGGTCAGGGAGGATGGGAGAAGGAGGGTGACCGACGAGGAGGGTCTGGAGACTGGCCTTGAAGGAGGCGAGGGAGGTGGGGCAAGGCAAAGGGACTGTGGGATGGAGTTCCAAAGGGCTTTACACAGGTTAAAAGAAAATAAGAGAGGTGCAGTAAGTGTTCCAGGGCAAATAATTTTCCTTGTGAGAGATTACTCGCGCTTGATAGCAAACAGACCCATAAAGTCAAGGGACAATGAGATTGTCAGGCAGGACAGACAGCAGGAGAAACTCCCTTTTCTTTTCAAACAGGGAGCGACACGGAATCTTTAATGTCCACCTGAACAGCCGGGTGTCTCATTAACATCTTATCCGAAGCGCGTTCGCCTCTGACAGTACAGCACTCCCCCAATTTTTGCATTGGAGTGTCAGCCTGGACTGCATCTCAAAGGCCTCAGTGGGGCTTGAATGTATACCTTCTGCCTCAGAGGTGAGAGCGGTGGCTGGCTGAGCTGGGCTGACATCTTATCCCATCGCCCTATTTTCCTTTGCAACTCTGGACCCATGCCCTCTAAGTTCAACTGTCTCAGCGCGAGCCTAAACTATCTCAGTGCACACAGCCATGAATATCTTCGTTAAAATTAATTGCTGTTTTTTTCTCTTAGCTCAACCTTTGCCCGTTCATCAAGCTTGTGTCTTTAACCTGATATCTTATTCTATTTTGCAATATTCCAAAAGGTCACCGCAATAGTAGCTATTGCCATTTCGCCCAACGCAGATAGTGCTACCGGATTTCAGCAGAAACGGGTGGGAATGGGACACTTTTTGTCTCGCTCGTTAAATAAATATAATTGACTATACGTTGGATGTTACGAATGCAACCGGCCTCGCGGCTTGGCAATGATGAGTTAACACTAGACTTCAGTGGCAAGTTTTGTAAATTTGATCTGTTTATCCAGCCTCCTCATTAAATCAGAATGGATTTTCCTTTGACAAATGTGCTCAAATTACTCAGTCTGTCCTGCAGGCGATTGAAATAAACCCGCGGGTAGTATTGAATAATTTTTCATACTCCGCAAAATAATCATGAGAAGTTGTCTCTTCCTTAAATAAACTTAATAGAAGGTTGAGGCTGATTTCTCGCTCTGCCATCAAACATTTATTGCTGGCTTTTGTAGTTTTCTTTGTACCAACTTTGTGAAGGTGCCTAAGTATCCAAAATGAATTCTAATGAGGACAGTCAGAGCTGAGAGCTACTTTGCCAGCGAATTCTACGCTCTACACGATTGTGGCTTTCTCCCACGCAGACTGACCAAAAAATTGGCAGATTGACCCCCAAAAAAGAGTGAGCAGAAAATTGGTCACTCGCTCCCTGGCTGTTTGCGGGACACTACTGTGCGTACATTGGCTGTCGCGTTCATCTACAAGACACACACAAGTTCACCCACAAAGTGTACCATCTTCCAGTATATCCTGTGAAGTGCTTCGAATCACCTTGACGATTAGATAACAATAATAATCCTTTCATCTGATATAGCACCTTATCATCTCGTTGAGACGTCTCAAAGCGCGTCACAGAATGTGGCGCTCTATCAAATTCGATGAAATGCAAATGCACGATTGTTATGTGGTGGAAAAAAATACAACTCAGCATAGTCTACTACAACAACTACTACTTGCACATACATTATGCCCTTCATGTTGCGTAAGACATTATCTAGACATTATACACAATGAGCAGCTAACCAGTATTGCCCCTACCGTTCAATAATGATTCTCTTCATTTGCTGTCAGGAAGACACTTCAAAGCACTTCACAGGATGTGGTATGAGGTGTAGTGACTGTATTTCATAGGCAAATGTGGCATCTAAATTGCACTTATCATTGTCCCGCAAACAGCCTTCAAGTGAATGATTAATTTTGTCTGGAGGAGAGTTGGTCAGGATCCATGAGTTACGTAAATATTACAGTAAAAGTTTCAAACAGCGATCTGCAAGATGTCAGAATCTGAATAAATAAATAATAAGCTCTGCTTTTGATATAACGCCTTTCACGTCAGGAGGACATCGCAAAAATCCATTCCTTTGTGATTTACTTCGAGTGAGTGGCACAGACACACATTGAATGGAACAAGGGAAAAAAAAAACATTCCCGCCATTGCAATCACCGAGTGTGTGAGCTTCAGATAACCTTTCCTCCTCTTTGCTTTGTGTTTCCGCAGAGCATTGATCGAAAGGGCGCTTCTCGCTGGATAAAGCTGTCGTTTCTGGCCCGTTGCCTGCTCTTTCCATTGTGAATTCCTGGTGGACTCGTTCTGGTAGGTGCTCGCATTTTGGCTCAGACCCTCGCTTAATGTTTTAACGTTGCACAGCTGCTGAACTCGTATACAAATGCAGGAAACGTTTGCCTGCTCCCATCGCAGACTCAGATACTCCTTGGATGGAGAATGAGAAGACCCTGGTGTACGAGCAGAAATTAATATTTTATTTTGTGATACACGTGTCACAGACGCGCTGAGGTGGAATGCGATAGGATAGAAAGGTTGTTTGGACTGGTACTAAAACGCAATAGAGCGATGGAATCTTAACAGGCGGCTGTTAGACCTTACCTGCCTCCCATCACTAGATGAGGGACCAAAACCTTATATAACCAGTGGCTAACGGCTTGAATGTTTCGAAGGACGACTGTTTATACCAATGAAATAATGCTACCTATCTGTCTATCATGAAGATAGACAGCAACTATCTGCCTGTCTATCTCCAACTGACACAGTTTTAGGTAGGACTTGTTTCTCCACCAGAAGAGTTAATATCGGACAAACCATTCTTGTTGAAGTGGTAATGAATGTGGAGGAGTGTGTTTCATCGGCCGCTCACTTGTGCTGCTGGGATTGAAGGCTGAAGTCAATCGTGCTTTGAGCCATGTGTACTCTGTGGATGCATCCTCATGCTGCATGTGTTAGCTTACGTGCTTTCAAGCCAAACAGAAACCCGATGCTCTGAATGAATGCACGGAAGTAGCGGAAATGGCAACGACCTATTTCAATTCTGCTGGTCTCAGTCATTCCCTGAACGGCGACTATTTATAGTGACACTTTAACATAACTTCACCGACTTCAGTCTGTTTGTCTTTCTGTCTGTTTCTTTCTCTGCCAGTCTTATCAATGGCAAGCTATGCGGTTTTAGCTGGTTAGACTTCAGCAGTTACCCCCTCAACCCAGACTCTGGGGTCTCCAAGCCATGGCTCTTGCCAACCTGTGACTCATACTTTATGGAATTAAGTAAGCAGGATGCGTTCCTCAAGGGAGAGAAAGAGAGAGAGAGAGAGTGCGCATTTCATTCCAACAATCTATCTCTAACGTTAGACAACAACAACAACTTGGATTTATATAGCGCCCTCCACGCCGGACGGCGTCTCAGAGCGCTTTACAGTTTCAGATCCCGGGACCGAGCCGGGGGGAGGAGGGGGAAGGTGACCAAAGGCGTGGTTGAAAAGAAAGGTCTTCAGCAGAGACCTGAAAATGGGAAGGGAGGGAGCGAGACGAAGGGAGTGAGGAAGGCAGTTCCAGAGCCTCGGGGCGTAGTGACTGTAGGCACGGCCGCCGAGGGTGGAGCGGAGGATTCGGGGGACAAGGAGGAGGCCAGACCCGGAGGAACGAAGGCAACGGGTACTATTTTGAGGACAACTTTCCTTACTCCACACACGCGCCTCTCTTTATCCAGCTTATTAGTCGATTGCCAGCTCGCTTTCCGGGCTAATGATGCCTTCAAAAAAAAATAATAATAATCCACGGCTGTTTGTGGGACACTGCTGTGCGCAAATTGAGTGCTGCGTTTTGCTCACAAAATATACAGTGACTACACTTTACAGTATATCCTGTGAAGGGCTTTGAGACGTCTCAAAGATGTGATAAGGCGCTGTATCGAATGCAAGGATTATTATTATTATTATTATCAGTTTTGCACTAGCGATCTCTGGGGAGCCTTGTGCAATCGTAGAGAGATCCCGAACCCGTGAAAGGTTTGTGCAAACACCACAAGATGTCACTAGAGTACTTTGTTACTGCTCCAGAGCACACTTGATCATGTGCATTAGAGACCTCTAGGGACAGTTTAAAAAAAATCCTCCACGTTGTGTTTTAATCATTCGCTTTGATTCCGCACCCGGTTTTTGTAAGGTGCAAACTCCCCAATGAGGATGTCACCCTGTAAAGGAGGTGTTGATGATTTCTCACTGAGCTCAAGTAAATACATCCAACAAAGTGTTAGTAATCAGCCCGTATCCCATCCACACTGTGTTACTAATAGTTAGGGGAGTGGGGATGTTTATTTGATAAGCAGGCAATGAACCACCATCATTTGGTAAGATGTAGCGGAAAATTAGATCATGAATGACTTGCGGCAGAAATAATATGAATAAGAATTAACAGGCGCTGAAAAAAAATAGAACCATTGCATTGTCACCGCGTTTGGTCAGGTGTGTTCTCACTGTCAACTGCAGAGCAAGACTGTTGCTGCGCACCTGAAGCATTGTTATGACTGTGTTCTTCGTAATAATAATTCTTGCATTATCACGTCGATGAAACTCCTCCAAGCACTTCACCGGGTTTTTTCTAAGTACGAAGCGTAGTGACTGGGCGTTTGCAGATGAACCGGGCAGCCAGTTTGCACACAGTGATACCAATCACTCAAAAGCAGCCGCGAGGAGAGTGCCCGAGTTTATCAGGAGGATTGTTGGCTCCAGGAGAAGCTCCACAGCAATCCGAGACATCGCCACTCAGTTTAAACGCTGCGCTTGCGATAGAGATCAAGGGGAATGGAGGGGGCGCGAGGGGGGGGAGGGGGGGGGGGCGTGGCTCAGAATCAGAATAATTCATCATGTATTTCTTAAATGATTTATTTTAAGTAAAATCAAAACTTCTCTCAGACGCTTGGCGGGCGGTTGCTTCAGATAAACCTCGTTTAGGACGTTCTGCTTGGCTTCACTGAGAAACCTTATTCGCAACCAACTCGCTGGGTTAGGTACGGATGCAGTTCATTAACATATTAAACAGGCATCTGCTATGTGCTTGTTGGTTGCGACATGTAATTAATCTGGATTTTAATGTACAATAAAGTTTTTATTGGGTAGTAATTAAGTTAGATTGTGTTGATTGGTTGTTAAGGAGACCGATAAGGAGATGCCACATAGAGATGGCGAGGACAGCGGTCTTTCCAGAGGTGGTTTTCACAGCAGTGTGTGTGTCTCCCACTGAGAAGTGCTGCATTTTTAATTTTCCTCTTCCAGTTATAAGTTAGAAATTAACAAGACAAGCTCTGCCTTTTGGCACGCACAGTTCCACGCGCTCGCTCTTCTCTGCTCAAACACTGCTCGGATCTTGGGTTGAATTTTTTCCTTTCAAAGAAAGTGAGACAGAGAGAGAGAGAGAGAGAGAGCGAGAGAAAGATCTGTGTTAATTAACTAGAATTTCCCAAATTGAGACGTGGCTAATAACACTCACGGCGCCTGAACGATATTAGGTTTGGTGGATTCCAGCTCGTGTTAGAGCAGTTTTTTTTTTTAAATCATTCATGACCCTTTTAAGTGTGCGGTTAGTCACACAACAATTTCCAAAGGTCCAGGATTATTAGAATTCTGTTAATCATAAAGCTGTTTTAGGTCTACCCTGGGTGCAATTACCATAGGTTCTTGTTGCAAAATGACTCATAAAATCTGCAACCGGGGAAAAAAAACGAACCGGGGTAAAAAAAAAAGTCCAACCGGTACACAAGGAGGAGGAGGTTTAACCCTTTTGTGGGACTCTGTGAGCTTTGCCCGCAAAGGGCATTGCTGATGACGGTTCGGCTCATCGGCAGGACCTGGGAAGGGCAGACCTCAAGACACTGTGGGGGGCAAGGAATCATTTCATTCAGCTCCTCTTAACCCTGAAAGCCAAACCCCTGACGGGTAGAACTGACCAGAGAAAAAAAATCCCCGCACAATGGAAGCTAAGCCGTCGCTTTCACCTGGATCCTTTCCCAGAACATCTGATCATTAATAAGTTTGCTTTGATGGTTCCAGCACCGGGTGCTGGCAGGAGGACGATTTTGTTTGGTCAGCCGGGTGTCTGACACGTGCAGAAACTCCTCATCGGGCTTAAGAGTATCCAAACCAAACTGAGAGTCCCATGCAGCCCACCTAAGCGTAGAAATTCCACTTTATTGGAATGGAATGGGGTATAAGGTGCAGGCTGGCAAAAGTCATAGGTTGGAGATCCCAGAGTTTGCCTTGGGGTACTGCTGGAATCTAACCAGCTAAAACCACACAGCTTGCCATGGATATTGCTATCAGAAAAGCTTTTCCACTGCTTGTCCAGCTCGGACCACCTTACCCATTAGGTCTTTGGTTTGCAGGATTAAGAGTTTACTTTTTTCAATCTCTGGGAGTCAGAGCCACACAATGACCTGACGGAACATGAGAATGGTACTGAGATCATGTCCCGACTTCAGATAAATTAGCTGTTAAGGTGTTCAGACTCTGCTTCCTACGCATGGTAGCTCTCTAATGTTCTTATCATGGCCTCCGGAACTATAATGTGATCGGTAGGAAAATGGGCTTTGGAGACTGGGATATCTGAACGAAAGATAAGTTAGGGGAAGAGACAGTCAATTTGCGAATGTCTTGCCCCCAGTGATGGCTGAATAGCCGAGTGAAAGGAAAGGACACTTAGCCGAGTAAAGACCATTAATCTGCATTAACGACACCCGAATGTCGGAGCCTTGAAAACACCGCGAGTGATTACGAATCAAAGTTGGGGCGGAGGAAGAAGAAATCAGGAAATGATTTATAACGGGGCGTTTAGGAAAATAAAATTCGACGGGGTGATGCATCTCTCTTGGGGGTACAACCTTGATGAATGAACTCATTTGTCTCGTGAAGAGCCATTCCGCGCTGAAATCATTACAACACACAAAAAAAATCGCCAATAGCTTTATGGGTCCGCGGTTCGACAAAGAGGGAGGCGGGGGGGTTGGGGGGAAATCTCCTCTGCGGTCTTAGCCTGTGCTTCTCGAGGACATGATTGATAGTTTGCGAGAGACTCCACGTCGCCCAGGCACTCACAGCCAAATTCCTTTATTTTCTAATATCGGTTTTAAGATAATTTGTGCAAATACAATTTTCAAGCCACAAAAGGGCACAAAAAAAACATCTGTCACTCGCTGACCAAAAAGGCAAAGGAGTCTGTGTGTGTGCGCGCGTGTGTGTGTAATGCTAATCGATTGCTGCGATAGCCTCAGGAGATAATTATTGCCCATTTTTTCATTAGACGTGTAATGTGTTTACCTATCAGGATGCAAAGTGACAGCAATATCTGACTCGATTCCTCTTAACTGGTTGCTATCGGAACCATGGAAATGTACGGCACACAATGATTATAGTAACAATAATCCCTGCATTTGATGTAACCGTCTTATCACGTCGTTCAGACGTCTTAAAACTGCTTCACAGAATATAATGCAGAGTGGAGTGACTGTATGTTTTGTGGGTGAAACACAATAAACCACAACTCGCGAATGTGTCAGTTGCCAGCTCCTGTCATGACAATTAATAATAAATAACTATTATTGCTATTTACAAGTTTACAAATCCTAACGTGTGGTCAATGTCCTTCACGTCCACCATATATCAGAGAGGGAGAGAGAGAGAGAGAGAGAATCCTTATTGACAGGGGATTCCACTGATGGCATTCAAGCCTTGAAGAATTGGGAGCTGAGGAGGAGAAAAAATAAGATGATGATAATACTTTGTACCTCACTCAGTACAGTATCCCGAACAAATTTCCATTTGATTAAGTTAAGCATCAATCTTCAACGGAGGAAAATATGGACCAAACAAAAGGCTTTCCTACAATGACCGGTGCCTTGGCAAGCGTAATAATAACAGCAACTCACATATACGCGGCCTGGGCTGTGTCTCGGAGCGCTGAACACTGGCAGAATTTGACCCTGAGCCGGGGAGAATAGGGAGGAGGGAGGTGATCGCAGGCACGGTCAAACGAGGAACACGCTCTCTTGCCTTGCGCGTTATCGTGGCATTACTCGTGGAAAAAAAACTGCCCGCCAGCAGACCGTAAAAAAACCCCACAGGCTGAGAGTCTGCAATCTGGAGATTTGGAGGGTGCGAGCGAACAAAAGAATTGGCATGAAATGACTGAGGGTCTGTAATAAAGTGGGACCATTTTTCCACAGCGATTGTCAAAGCAGTCTGTCGCGAGCATGACAAATTGTTGACACAGAGGAGGCTGATGCTTTACAAACGCGGCGAGTGATGGACACAGTTGTACGGATGATTAGGTCCGAATGACTGAGAATAACAGGTGGAAGAGGCTGGTGCCTAATGAGGAGAGAGAGCGAGATATCAAGGTCATCATTATTTGTTGATAGCTTCAGTTCGTTGCTGAGTGGAGGACGCCCATCTTCTGCCATAGCACTGTACAAGTCGCCAATGTGTCAGGTACCAGCTCCTGCCTATGCACCGTACGTCCTGTAGCTCAGTGGTTAGAGCGCTCGCCTCGCAAACGAGAAGGACCTGGGTTCGATTCCCGGGCAGGGCGAAACGCTAGGCAAGTTTACTGACTCCACGCGGCAGTCAGTGGGAACCTGATTGTTCGACTGTTTACGGGACGCTGCTGTGCGCAAATAGCTGCCACGTTTCACCCATAAACTATACTGTCAATTCAGTTCACAATGCATTCTGTGAAGCGCTTTGAGACGTCTCGAAGACGTGATAAGGCGCTATATCAAATGCAAGGATTATTATTATTATAGAGCACTGCCTACTGCGAGTTAAACAGAGACGTGTCGAATAAAGAAACTTGCCTAACTTCTCTCTGGCCCGAGAATTGAACCCGGATGATCCTCTCTCTTGCGAGGCGAGCACGCTAACTGCTACGCTCTTGGGCTCCACAAATTATTGGCTGAGAGGAAGGAATCAAACTCCCAAGAAAAGCGAAACGAGAACTGGGTTTAAATGCGAACGAAAAGGCTTCCGAATCAAAAGCGTGTCTCAGCAAACGCACTGCCCAGGACAGCTTCCTGGGATTCAACTCTGCCTTGCCAGCAAACTTAGAGTTATGGCCTTTTCCAGCAGGGTTGCACAGCAGCATCTGGTGTACCAGCCTTCTTTTGCGGGAGATGATTTGTCATTCAACTCTTGGTGTCTTTGTGGAAGGCAAGGTTGTAAGCCATTAATGAAATAAGTAACACTTTTCCTGTACCCTCGGGGAGTAAAGGAGGCATGGGGATGGCACGCAATGCACTAATGAAGTTTCGCAATAGTAAATTGCTTCACCTTTTTATCCTGATGATCAATGATGTTCATGTAAATTAACAGGGCAAACTGTCTGTCCTTGCTTCTCCTGCTGAGGACATGGACCTTGTTTTACTTTGCCTCTGCTCTCAAGGTCACAAATGCTGACGATCAGGAAACTGCTATTTCCCGGTATGGTATTACTTGATGCTTTGGAAAGCTATAACCAGCAACGAAGGTCAATGTGTTCTGTAGACAGCAGTCACCCATCAATGGAAGCTCCACCATTGAATGCAACGCTATGACTTCTGATACAAACATCACGGGTTAACAGCTGGACTGACAGCCTGTAACATAGTCATACGTTGGATTTGCTTCTCAGCCTGTACATAATAGTAATCCTTGCATTTGATACAGCGCCTTATCATGTCTTCGAGACGTCTCAAAGCGCTTCACAGAATATACTGTAAAGTGAATTGACTGTGTATTTTGTGGGCGAAACGCGGCATTCAATTGCGCACAGCAGCGTCCCCACAAAGAGTCATGGATTGAGAGACCAAATTATTATTAATTTTTTTTTGGAGGGGTTATTACCCCCGGAAAAGCGATCTACCAATCGACTAACAACTTCTTAAAATATATTGAAACGGCATCAAAAAAATGTGTCTCGATCAAGATGTAAATTTGCCAAATGAGAAGCATTGTCCTTGGGATTTTTGGCGTAGGAGAAGATATAAACCTAAGAGGTTGTAATGGATTTGCAAGTTGTGCTTATTTATAAATTCTTAAGTGAAAGATATGAATTATTGGTGCTCGTGAAACTAAGAGAGATGTCGCTGATGACCTAATACTCACAGTGCCATTTAAGAGTGATAAAAATAGAGGCAACCATCTCTTAACCGTTTCAAAGAAAAGTAGTGAATAAAATCGCAGGTCTTCAAAAAATTGAGGCTGTGCTCATTATCTATATATTTCAGATCTGTTGCGTAGAGAACATTTGATATGCTTTGCACACACGGCAAGTGAGGTGCAAAAAAAATAAGGAGCAAATCAAAATGCATTTCTGAACAGGTGCGTGACAAAATTCGCTCGCATCCGGTATTGTGTAAAAAAAAAGAAATTATATTGCATCATTCACGTCAGCGGGATGTCTGAAAACGCTTCACAAGGTTTTACTGGAAAGTGTAGCGACTGGGATTTTGGAGGTGAATACCACGGCAGCTGATTTGGGCATAGCAAAGTCCTGCAAACAGCCAGGAAGTGAATAATGAATACCATTTTTAAGGCAACTTTATGGCTCTTGTTGTTCTACGTAAACGAGAACACTCTTCACTGGGGCTGTGTGTAAGTGACTCTTTTGGCAGAACGTGCAAATGTACAGGCAAAGATAAAATAATGGAGGTGCCATCCTTTGGATGAAATGTTAGACCAATGTCTCGCCTGCCCATTGAAATCCGTTGGAATTTCTCCCCATGTCCTGGCTAACAATCCCTAAATAAAATGGGTCATTTGTTTCATGGCTGTTTGTAGGACATTGCAATTCACAAATTATCCATCTCGTTCCCCTACAAGACAAGAAAAACGACATTTCATTCCCAAGGATGATCCCCAAACTGAGAGGTGAGTCCATCTCTTGAAAAGAGGAGTGTAAGGGGTGACCTGATAGAGGTCTTTAAAACGATGAAAGGGTTTGATAGGGAAGATGTTTCCACTTGGGGCCACCAATATAAAACCAGGGGCCATCAATGTAAAATGTTCACAAATAGATCAAAAAGGAAAGTTAGAAGAAATTTCTTCACACAGAGAGTAGTGGGAATGTGGAACATGCTGCCACAAGGAGTTGTTGGGGCAAATAGCACAGGTGTATTTAAGGGGAAGCGAGAGAGGTACATGAGGGAGAAAGGAATAGAAGGTTATGCTGATAGGCTTAGTTGAGGAAGGGCAGGAGGAGGCTCATGTGGAGCATAAACACTGGCACAGACCAGTTGGGCCGAATGGCCTGTTTCTGTGCTATATATTCTAATGTATACATGGTAAATCCTATGAAGGGCTTTGAGAGGTGAAAGGCGCTGCATCAAAGGCAAGGATTATTATTGTTATTATTTGCAGAAGTAGTATACGTGCAAAGAGCCCCTTTTGTGGAAAACCATGGAACGTATTAATACTATCTGATTATAACAGGAAGCTTGGCGATCGGGTATTTATTTAGAAGGCTGAACTGGAGGTGCAAACCCCTGTTAATCCATTACAGCTTGTGGGGACGCTGCTGTGCGCTATTGGCTGCCCCGTTTCGCCCACAAAATATACGGTCAATTCACTTAACAGTATGTTCTGTGAAGTGCTGTGAGATGTCTTAACAATATGATAAGGCGTTCTATCAGGTGCAATAATAATAATAATATTATTATTAATAAAGGATATGCAAGTGTTTGCCGCTGATTAAACAATTAGCTCCCCCTTTAAGGGGACTCCCAACTGTCAAGAACCTTCAGCATTGTACAGCACAGAGGATCAAAAGTATGTCCACTTATCCGTTCCCTGCCTTGGAATTTACATTGACGTCTGACAGATTTTGGTTCTGCTTCAGCAAACGCCTTGCAGTGTGGATCGGGCCGAAGGATATGTGCAGATGAAGCTTCACACATCAGTGCTTCTGCCTGCGGCGTCCACTCTCACTCAGTGTCATCACCTGCAACCCTGTCCCTTGAATACAGAGAATCAGCTGGTGAATTAACTATCACCTGATGAACCAGAGTTATTCGAGAGTGCATTAAGCCTTGTGAGGGCAGATTGCTTTCCGCACCCCCCCCTCCCCTGCCTTTCCTTTCCCGATGTTCTCCAGACCACTCGACAACCAGTGTGCGTTGTGTCCTTGTTACAGTTGCCCTTGCTGTCTACTATCCACAAAAAAAACGAGGAGAAAATATAATGTTTGTGTTGTGTTAGAAGAAATAAGTAAATTAATATTAGTATCATTTCCACCGTTGTGTTCCCCATTTCTTTCCTCCCCATTGGCAAGCACTTTGGGAAGTCCTCCCCACATGAATTGCGCTGTATCAACGTAAGTTGTGTTGTATTATTGCATTCTACCTCCTCAGGGTATTTTTNCTTCAACCAGACGTATTCCAATTACCATTCGTATCACTCTCAGAAATCGATACTGAGCCCAGCACGTGGTAAAGTGAGGCAACCCACACACACAGTGATGTCAGGGTGGCTCAGTTGGTGGCCAACACTCTTGCCACTGAGTTAGAAATAATAATAATAATAACAGTAATAATAATAATAATAATCCTTGCACTGACAAGACAAAAAGAAGATGCCAAGGCAAAAGCAACTCTAATTTTTTCGTTCCAAGACAAAGTTATTTTTAATTTAAAGTTGTGCGTACCTGATGGTGACTGATCCAGAGAGGTGATTAGCGGGTCACAGGTTGGTTTATCTAAGTATTTGCCACCTTTACAAATGGGGGAGGCAAAACCATTACTGTTCATAACTGTGGGAGCAATACTCTTCAGAAATGTCAGTGCTTCACTTGAACCGAAGGCTGAATAATATGTTTAAAGTGGTTGAAAGATTGCCGACAAGGTGAGACGGACTCAAACTCGGAGGAGAGAAAATGGGAGAATTTCCAACCAGGTCTAAATTTCCTCTGACATTTTTCGAACGTGCAAAACTTGGCCAAATGCTGAATTCGGTCTAAACTTTGAAGCCGTTTTATCCGGCGGTTCACTTAAAATGAAGATAAAAAGGAACGACTGCAAAATGAAGACGGTGTTTAAGAATTGATCACGTTCTGGACTCTCAGAAATGTTTAGGCAGTAGAGGAACTCTGGACTGAAGTGGATTTTATTACCGCCCAAAGTGAATAGTGGAGATTTACAGAGAGTGGAGAATATGTGGAATAGGCTGTGCAAAGAACACACAGAGGCAGGTTGTGCCAAGCAAATCCAAAAGGGAATCAGTCAGGCATCCTCCGAAGAAATTGGCAGAGAAGTATGAGTGATACGATATTTTAATATAGAATTTTAGGACTGGTCTTTACTAAACCTAATACATTCCTACGTTATCATATATTGAACCAGAGTGCAAACGTGTTCTTGCAATTCATTTGCATACTTGTCTTTTCTCATTGTTTAGGAGCTGATGGAATGTATGTATATTAATAATCCTTACATTTGGTACAGCTCCATTCAGGTTGAGAGGATGCACTGTAAAGTGGAGTGACTGTGCATTTGTAAGTGAACGTAGCAGCCAATTTGCACAGAGCAAAGAGCCTTGAAGTGAAATGACCAATTTTATTTGGGGGATTACTGCCAGGACATGGAGAGAAGCAATGGGGTATGGGGTAAAGGGCAGGTAAATAGGACTGAAGGGATTTTTCTTTCAAAGAGCCAGCATTGACATAATGGGCCAAATGGCCTTCTTCTGTGCTGTCAATTTATATTGTTCTGTGTACATATGAAATGAGAAATTAAAACGTGTGTTCGAAGCTTTGAGCTTTGTAGCCAAACATTTTCAAACTAATTGCTAATTCCCGGGGCGTATTGTGAATTGAATCTGCATCTGTCATGTTTCTTACCCTGTAAGTTGCCTTAAGGAGAGTATAGATAATCCATCTCCCAGGACAGGCAAAACACAGCCTTGCATGCTGGCAATTATTGTAGATGTCATACAAAATGAAGAAAATTGTGACTTAAATTCCTTTTAAAAAAAATAAATTAAAAAAAATGCACAAACGTCACCCAATCTTTTTCTGACTGGTTAGCTACTGATTTCAAGACATTTTCATTTCGGGCGGTTGCCTACACAACTCACAGTCACCACACTTTGCAGTATTTCCTCTGAAGCGCTTTGAGACGTCTCCCTGACATGCAAGGATTTTTATTATTATTATTATTGTTATTGTCATTATTATTGTTGTTGTGCATTATAAATTCAGTTCCACAGTCCCATTGCACTGAATAGATGGCAGAGTGTTCTAAGGCAGTGAGCACGAGGTCAGGTAATGGGTTTACCTTCTGCGAAGCACTTGGATTGAGACTGATAGAAGCCGCTTGACAGTGCCAGCCTCTATTGCCATCGATTTTATTTTGAGGTATTCCAGGCATGTCAGCGACTTTCAAGTGGAGTCTCTGTTCAAAACATTGGGTTTCAATTGACCTGTGCTATGATTGGTAGCGGTATCTCTTAAATAAATCCAGGTTTTCTGTGCTTAGCAGAGAGACATGTCCAGTGCTGGAGAGAGAGGAGCCAAGTCTGTTTTAATGCACGCTGTGTGAGCAGCAAACATTCCCAGGCAAGAGATATCACAGCCACATGTGTGCATAGCTCCCTGACTTAGTCCCAAGGCTGTGTCTTTGTCCTAACCTCATATTGACTGCATTTGCTGTGACATTTTGTTTTCTATTTGCCCACTCCATCCATCCTTGTGTCCTGGATATGAATACGAGACCGTTTTGTGGTTTAGGATTAAGGCTCAATATAAACTAGGATCAAATAGCTTCAAAGGCATTGTACATAATACCCTTATATCCACCTAGAGAGAGAGAGAGAGAACAATAGCAAGAGATAATGTATTTGCAAGAAACAGCTACCTGTCAATCTGGACTTGGGAGTAAAGGTGTATTACATTTAGTGGGAGTCACATAGCTTCTACCCTGAATTATTACTGTAATACTGTCCACAGCTGTGAAATTCAATGATTCCAGATATGACCTGTCTCGCTGTATATTGTTTTGTCTATTTTTGACCTCTGATGGACATTTCCTCCTTCCCTCCCCACCCTACTCTACGTTGTTCGCTATCTTTGTAAGCCCTCCACGATGTTATCCTATGCAAAGTTGTTGTCACATTTTTACCTACAAAATGTAGTCACTACACGCTACAGTAAATCCTGTGAAGTGTTTTGAGACATTCAACTATGGATACTTGAAACGGGCAAACAAGACCTCAGTTTAATGTCTCATCCAACAATGAAGTGCTCCACACTGGAATGTCAGTCTAGAATATAAATTCAAAGTCCTGACGTGGATGCTTAATGTTGTTCTGACATTGGTTCCTACTTAACGCTAGCTAAACAACAACAACAACAACAACAACAAGATTCCATTTATAAAGCGCCTTTCACGTCAGGAGGACGTCCCAAGGCGCTGACTAAACAGAGGCGTGTGAAGTAAGGAAACTTGTTCAAGGTTTCGCCATGCCTGGTGAATGCTCTAACCAATATGCTACAGGGTCTAACAAACCTGTTCCTTTTTGATAGCTGAAGTCCAACTTGTCTGCTTTCTCACCATATTCCACCTCCCTTCCAGTTCCTCCTCACTTCTTGAAGACTTCTGTTTGTCTTTGAGACTAATTTCTAGCCTTGTTGGGTCACCTATTTCATTGATCCACCATCCAACAATTGAACTATTCAACTTTCCTTCTTGTTCTAAACTTCATAATTTCCCGATGTGCGTCCCAAACTGTCTAAACTCTGTCGTCCGATGCAAACAATTTGCCTCAATTATCCAGGTCAAGAAACATCGTAATCTTGACTTGACCACCCAAAGTCAAGTCTGGTACAACGATTCCCCTAGGAGCCCAAGGTAGAGCAGAGGAGGCCACAACACTCACTCCTGCCTTCAATTGGTAGAACGGCACTCTAATCACCATGAACAGAAAGTTTTCCAATGCAAACAGAAGCCATTTTCAATCTACATAATGAGCACTGCACAGAATGGGTCACTATTAGGTTAATGAGATCCAAGCCAATATTAAAGTTCTCTTCCGAGATCACGAGGCACTGCATGATGCTGAGCAGGTTTGGCCTCAACAGAGTTTTTTTTTTAAAAGTACATTAATGTTCCCTCTTCTCTTTCTTCCCTCCCCCACCTCCCCCGCCCTCCCTCGAACCTTAATTCACTTTAATAACACAACTTGTTTCACACATCAGTAGCTGGAGATTCATTATGTAGGCTAACTTTGAAAATGTAATTATGCTTTGGCTGCTACAATGTGATTGTATTTTCATACATGAATTGATAAACGAATGTAATCTATTAATGTGCGAAATGCTGAGGGATAAATTGTACTTGTGTTGCAAGTACGCAATGCAGTATAAGTACTTTTTCCTCATTACACATCTGTGTAATGAGTACATGCCTTATTTGGATGGGTCACAAATGTTGGTTAATAAAAGACATCAACAGGGGAGGGAATAGAAACCTTACAGATCGTGAGAGTCTGAACGAAAAAACATCGGAAATAATTGGAATGTGCAGCACATAAATCAACACCTGCAAGTGGATAGGTTTACATTTATGGATATGACCCTTCAGTGGAATCTGTTGTGAAAAATATTTCATGGGCAGGTCTTGTTCCCTTCATGCTCTGGCCTGTTTTGAGCTGTTCTCATAATGCTATAAATAATCCTTGCATTTGATATAGCACCTTATCACGTCTTCGAGACCGTCTCAAAGCGCTTCAAGGAATACCCTGTAAAGTGAATTGGCTGTATAGTTTGTGGGCGAAACGCGGCAGCCAATTTCGCACAGCAGCGTCCCCACAAACAGTCGTGGGTTGCAGTGACCAAATTATTATTATTTTATGGGAAAAGGAGGGTAATGGCAATGGGGAGAAAACTCCATGCCTGCCTCCACCACTTTGGTCTGTCACTCTACACCTCACGGTTCTCAAAAGTTCTGAGTCGACCTGAGGCTAAACCACAGAAATGTGTAAGGGTTTTAATAATAATCCTTGCATTTGATACAGCGCCTTATCACGTGTTTGAGACGTCTCAAAACGCTTCACTGGATATACTGTAAAGTGAATTGACTGTATATTTATTTTTTGTGGGCAGCCAATTGCGCACAGCAGTTTTCTGCAAACAGTCGGGAATTGAATGACCAAATTATTATTATTATTATTTTTTTTGGAAGGAATTATTACCCTCGGAAAAGCTTTCCACTGATCGACTAACAACTGGGTTCCAACTTACTGCTAGGTAAACAGATGCACGTGGAGTAAGGAAACTTGCCCAACATTTTACCCTGCCAGGAATCGAACCCAGGTCTCTCGCTTGTGAGGCAAGTGCCCTAACCACTGAGCTACAGTATGTGTTGGCTCTTTAAAGAGCGATCCCTTCAGTCTCCTTTACTTGCTTCGCGTCACTTCCACCAGTTGTGGGTAGTTGTGGTAGATACCTGCCCTATCCCTTTGTTCTCTCTCAATTGCGTGCGATGTGGGGGAAGTTGAAGCACTGAGCTCCCGTCCTCCCTGCACGTGGGGAGGGTAGGAACGCCATCACTCGTTCACGTCTTCCTGAAGTTTCGGTTATCTCTGCTCCCTGTATTCCTCCCTCCCTCACTCCCTCACTCCCTCCATCCCTCACGTAAACTTTTCTTTCCTTGCCACAATTGTTTATTCTAGGTCACTCTTGACATTGCGACTGCACAGCACTGCCACAGCTGAATTGCCCTTGATGGGGCCCATTTTTTTTTCTCTCTCTCTCTCTCTCCCTTCCCCACAGTGACTTTAACACAGAGATGGCTTTTGACAGAGACAGAGCTGCAAATGGAAATAGCAGACAGGACAAGGTCCCTCAGCGAAGACTGTGCAGCCAAGCTCACGATTTTCCATCTGTGCATTCCATTTTCAGAAAGTGCCTCTGAATAATGTATAGATCTGTAGATTGTTGTCATGACTGCATCTTACACGTAACCTGGTCTATGGGGATTCTTTTATTTACCCCCGTAGTAAGGAATCTGAAACTGGGAACTCCACTTGAAAATGCAGCACATCCTATTCTGTTACATCAGGGCAGAATGTACACTGTTGCTTGTACCTCGAATTACATGTCACCAAAAGAGCTTAAATAAAAAAAAAATCAGATAAATTGGGGTTCTCGCTGTCTGCCAAGAATTGTTCGTTTCAGGTTTTCCTTTTGGTGAAATGAGTGAAGTAGGTTGCTCGTGTTTTACTCAAAACCCCTGAGAACTGTATCAATAATAATGATGACAATAATAGTAATAGAACTCTATCTCGCAATCCCTTCGCCTCATCCCCTCGCTTGCCTCCTTCAAATCCCGTCTAAAGACCTCCCTCTTCAACCGTGCCTTCAGTCAGACTCCCACCCCCCCCTCTCCTGCCTGCCCTTCACCCCTCCTGACCCCCAAATCCCAGCTCGGGTCCAAAAAACCCTGACTGTCCAGGGCCCTGGGACATCGTTCCGATGTGAAGGCCACGATACAAGCGTAATTTTGTGTTGTTGTAGTAATAATAATAATCTTTGCATTTGACGTGATGTTGTCGGAAGCTTTTGTCAGGAATTGTGTCATTCCTGATGACTGTTGGATCTTCTCAAAGCACAAATCACATCGGAGATTAGATGCAGGCTCGTTGATTGAACAATGTCACGTTGTTTGTCGGCGCGCACAGGGCAGAATCGCGTGCGTTTGCCTTCCCTGCGAGGTGGCGGCCTCCTTGAGTCAGTCCGCGGTGCCAACATATCAGCACCTCCTAAAACACACGTTTGTTTGAAAACACGGTTACGAAACCAACGACCGATGTGGCAGAGACATTGGGCTTGCTCGGCACTCTGGTTGGCTACAAAATGTACCTACCCACAAGCTACCAGCCTGATTAAAGGCATTTATCACGACGTGTGGTGAGAGCACATTGCCTTTCCTTCCTGACGGTTGCACTTATTGTATAAATATTGTATTGTACGGGATAGCTCTGGGGTATATAGTATTTTCTGCCTGGGGGGGAGGGGAGAGAGGGGGAGGGGATGTCACTGCATAAGACAAGTCTCCACGAGTGAGTAAAGCCAGCCTTTTGTTTCTTTCGGTGTTGCTCACGGTTTACTTCATGACACGAGGCAAAACCTTCCCTGTGATTCCCAGAGCAGAAGGAGAGATAGCGCTGTGGCAAAATGGGTCTGAAACTGGCGTGCGGCGGGGGGGGGTGTGGGTGTGGAGTGGGGTGGGGGGTGGTTTTCACCCCTTTGCAGACAACGTTTCTTCATGCGAACGAGATTCGAATTGGCTCCAAGGCCCGGGGCCCGAATGATTCCACCATCGTGGGTTTCCCCCCTGTGCAGTCGGGTCTCTTTCTGACCTACTTGTGGTCTCGTATATTATCTCCACCGATGTTTGTTTTTTGTCGAGGTAACCGTCACCCGCTCCTCCCCTGCCTGCCTTAATCCCGCTCCGTAGAGTTGACTGAGACGGCGATACTTTTGCGGTATCAAAGCGTGACCTGTGAACCTGACCTCTTTTCTTATCCCCTCTCCTGCTTTTAAGCGGCGGCTTTTGATTTTTTCAGCGCAACGACATTCTCCCCATCTGTGTGTCTGTCTGCTCTTGTTAGGGCATAGACGCTCCTGTGTTTTTTTTTTTTGCGTGCCGTCGACGAGCACAAAAAAAAGGAAAGAGAAAAGAAAGAGGTCAATGTCAAAGCCTTGGGACGTCCTCCCGGCATGAGAGGTCCTATATAAATGCACGTTGTTGTTGTCGTCGTTGTTGAGTGATACACTTGGCCAATGTCTCGGTTGAGGAATATGGTATCACATCGGATTCAAGGGTGATTGTTTTTCTCACCTTAATTAGCACAGACCATGTCGGAGAGCAATGGAAACTTGATTTTTTTCCAGGAAGCAGAAAGTTCCCTTTGTAAACACCCCAATAATCAGCTGATACCCTTTTTTTCCCTCAGAGAAACACACCGAGCTGCATTGGTGTGATTTTTAAACTACTTCCAAGTCTCTGCTGCCCACAGGTCTCTCTGTCACTGCATTGTCATTCTTCATATATTTGAAAAACTAAGCCTGTGAACACAACAAAACAAATATATTACCTTGTTCCCTGTCTAGTTCTCTCGTGTTATACTGAATTTGTGCATGCTGCAATGTATCAATAGCTAATTAATAAATAACTAAAGGAGCTGGTTATTCCCTTCAGTTTAGAGCATTTTCGATTTAATTATATCCCCGGGTTCTTTAGATCCAGCAAATAAATTGAAGGCTTTTGTGGTGTGCAATTAATTGTGAATCGGGTTCCTGTTTTTTCGCTGTGTTAAGTGAATCGTGCAAATCTAAGGTAGTATCGCATGTGTGTCTATGTTGGTGTGTGTGTGTGTGTGCAATTGCTGAATCATGTGTAATAGTGCAAGTATAACCACTAGAAATGTTCCAGCCTATACTCTGGAAAACCTTTCCCTGCTGTGTCTTGATCCCTCACAGACTGTTAGCAGCAGCAGCAGTAATAGGAACCTTTTCAAACTGTAATTACTATGAATCCAAACTGCATTTCGATCCTGTATTTCTCAGCCCTGAAAATTGGACCTGCATTATTCTCTGCACTGCTGTGCTCAAGTGAATGCTAGCTACTCTATAGGAAAACCCTATGAGACTTGAAACACAATTTAACTTGCCTACCCCCTCTCCTTAAGATCACTCGTCTCCCAGAATCGTTGCATAACGCATCTTTGCCTGTGGGCCAAAGGAAGAAGTATTTCTCTGATTCCTTGCTGTCTCGGTTCATTGTGCATCTTGTGCCGTCTTTATTGCGGCTAATAGAGTTGAAGAACTCGGAAAATGCTTTGTACGTTCTCCAATGCCGCTTGCTGAAATGGGGGGTGGGGTGGGGTGGGGGCTGTTTCAAAACTGTGCCCCGATTGAACAGGCAAGAGAACTTGCAAACAAATCTTTTCTTACCAACGGACGGTTTCAGCTATTTTCCTCGCTGTTGCAACTCCCTCCTGGTTTTGGGAGGGAATTCCATTCATGAATGCTTTCCGTTGACGATCGCCAACCGTGATCAGTTCATGTGAGAATCTGGCCGATTCTTCTCCCCACCCCATTTCTTCGTGCTCACACTTAAAATATCAAATTACAATAAGCAACAACACAATGGGCCAATGTTTTCTCCTTTCAGTTGTTTGTCGAGACAGAACTCTTGCCAGACCTTACTGGTGCGTTTAGCAACATTCGATGTTTTCCCTTGGGACCGAGTGAGCAGGAGGATTGGAAGGGAGATCGATTCCTCTCATTAATCGGTTACAAGTGCAAAAATGCATTTGATTAAATTCCATTCAGTCTTTTCTGGCTTCTCATTATTAAGCAGTTGAGGTTTATTGTATCTAAGATGTTATCAGGTTCATTAGACCCAGGGGACCAGCGCAATGCAGTTAAATCCACTGGTTCATTTGATGTCACACAGTTGATTTGATCTGTTGGATTAAATTAAGGTAAATTGCTAAATCTACTAAAGGGAGACAACAAATGCCAGCAAAAGGCAGACTATGTGAAGCAGAAACATCAACCCACAGCTTGCTGACAGTTGAAAAGAGGAACCACTATAATTTGGTGAGGGTAGAGTTATCGATACTGTTATTAATCTGACTATTTAAATATAGGCACTCGTGCAAAGAGATTTAACATGGAGTAAGGCTCGTGCTCCAGGGTCGGTTTTACCATGTTGGGTTGGGGCAGGGCCAAGGAGATGCAGCTATTTTGATTTGCAAGACACAACTCGTATACATTGTACACCGTTCACGTCGGATGGACATCTCAAAGCGTTTCACAAAGACAATCGCGAGTACCTCGCAGAGAAAAGAGGAGGAGGAAGAGTTTAAAGGTGTAGACCGATGGCGCGATTGAAGAGACAAGTTTTTTTTTGGAAAGCATGTTTTGAGGAAAGGAGAGGGAAAAAGCGAAGCAAAAGGGAATTTGCCTCAACAATCTCAAAGAGCTTCACGGGAATTAGTGTGGTGCGCAGAGACTCTGTAATTTTTGTGGGAAACCAATCCACGACTGTAGGAATATCAGAAAACACATCCGCATGACAAGAACTTGAAAAGAGCGATTTTCCCTCTATCGTAAATTCTTGAAATATCAATATCAACATGTGAACAGCAGAAATGCTCGTGAAAATAAAACCCAGCTTTTTCATCAAACCTTCAATTATCTTCATCTTGCAGCATAAAAGCACAACAATCTCTTCATTTTCTCATTTAGTCTTCACATGCATTGATTTGGCATTGAGATGGGGAAAAAATGTCCAGGTGGATTAATTCAGAGAGCCCCACACAAAGGCGGAATCAAAATTGAGAGGGAAAGGCATCGGAAATTAACGTTACTTCAATCATTTGTGCAGGATATTGAGTGGAACGTCAGTCAACGGGCGTTGAACCAGCTCAGCAACAGCAACAAATTGCTTTTACGTCAGGAGGATGTCCCAAGGCATCTCAACCTTCCCACAAAACTCACCATCTCCATAAGCACTTGACTCCAACATGATATTGGGGATTGATGATGATTTGAATATCTACACTAACTTTGCTCCAGCTCAAAATTTTGCTTTTTTTTGTTTTGAAGTCCTCCGTGGAATCCTCATTTACTTTACCCTTAAACGGGAAGCAAGGGGTGATGAGAACCAATTGATATTGCATAACATGCTCACGTACGATTCGACCGCAAGTAATGCGTAAGTGCAAAAGGGTTTCTAAGCGTTTAGATTTCTTTTGCTTTTGCAAAATTAGAGGCCGTATTTAAGAACATTCCGCAGCCCTGGATAACCAGAGCAAATCTAGATCCAAATTTCTCCCCCGGTAGCGTGGGTGTGCGTGTTTTCCTGGGAGTCTACAAAAAGCATCTACCGCCATGCGATTTTTTAAAAAAAAAAACATGAGAGGATGAATATTGAAAATAGCAAGCAATCAGAAGAGACCTCTTGTCAACCGCAGAAGTCACTTCCCCTGAACCTTTTCCATTTAACGAACACCTTTTGCTTTCCTCTGCAAAGCCAGTTTTCAACTCAGCTGGCTAATTTGCAATTAGTGCGACGAGACACTCAGCACAAAACTGCTCATAATTGGCCACTAATTGCCGCTAAATTGGCAGTCCGAGTCACCGAGGCCACAAAGATGTCTTGAGCGAGAAGTGCAGGCGCTCACGCTGTTAGCAGTCAGGTTGCTCTTCTGAAGCTTGAGGTGAAAGCGCATCGTTGGGGTAGAGAAACGAGTAAGAGCTTTGCTCTGCTTCTGAACCGTGCTATATTTGACCTTGACGCGGACGAACGCCAGTTCAGTTTCCTTTGCAAACACGTATCTCTCGCAAACAATTAAGTTTAAAAAAAACACAAGCAAATGTCACCATCAAGAGCCACTTCCCAGAAATAAGATTGCAGCGATGATTAATTTAAATGCTCGTGTTCATTTTATATTTTCAATATTTGCACATAAACTGAGCTCCAAAGCCGGCAGGTGTCCCGCAAACGGTCGTGGATTGAGTGACCGCGTTTTTTTTTAAAGGCATTTTAATTCCTTCCAAATGAATAAAAATAATTGGGTCGCTCAATCAACGACTGCTGTGCGCAATTGGCTTCCGTATTTTGCGCACAAAATATACGGTCGAGGAGCTCTGTTAGACGTCTCGAAGATGGGATAAGGCGCTATATCAAATGCAAGGATTATTATTATTATTATTACCCCTGGAAAGCAAACCGCCAATCAACTAACAACCAGGTTCCTACTTACTGCTAGGTAAACAGAGGCGTGTGGAGTGAGTAAGGAAACTTGACTAAGCTTCCGCTCCGCCCCGTTAATCGAACCCAGGTTCTCTCGCTTGCGAGACGAGCGCTCTAACCACTCGGCTGCAGAGCTCCACTTTTGTTGCTAATAAAAAATGCCACACAAGGCTTTCTGTCACTGACGTCCAAGTCATCGTGACCACAGGCAGACTACAGAGCTGTCACTGCAGTCTCAGCGAACGCAACACTGGTGATGGCACAGCACCTAACCGAGACACTTCTCGAGCGAGCGAGCGCAGCGATAGAAGAAGACAACCAAGGCCAGTAAACACCGGCCATTCCCACCAAACCTTGATTTCATCTCCGTCGCCGAGGACTTTTCCTGCAGCAGTTTCTCTCTCTCTCTCTCTCTCACAGACAGTGAGTGCCTGAATCTGGTATTTGTCTCTTTTATATTCTGGGAATTTTATTATTAGGGACTGTTCCTTCCGACAGACCGGGGCTGCGTGTCTGTGTTTGGGAATGTGTGAGGGTGTGTTTATTATGTTAAAAAAATCTCTACGATTCCAATCACTCTAAACATATCACGCAGTGCCTTCTATTCTGTCAGTACCAGAATCATATTAGCAGACATAAGCGAATTGTCCCCCTATCACTTCCTACTGCACAGTTACATGAGCTGACACTGACACATGCGCGAGGAATACAGCTGTGTGCTGGTTCTGTGTCTCAGTTCATCCTCTGCTCCGAGTCAGTGTTCATTAATTACAAAACCCTTCTGACAGGGTCACTGTCTACCACGCATTTCTGTCTCCTCAAAAAAAATTGTCCACTGGATCTTCATCTCTCTCTCTCTCTCTTTTTCAATGACCATTTTTAGCACTCAGCAAGTAACGTTGATAATAATAATCATCCTTGGCTTTGATCTGGCACTGTATCGTGTCACCGAGACGTCTCAGAGTGCTTCACGGGATACACTGTAAAATGATGTGTCTGTGTGTATTTTGTGGGCAAACTCGGCAGCCGATTTGTACACAGGAATGTCCTATAAACAGCTATGGAGTGAGTGACCAATCTTATTTGGGGGATTGTTGACACCGGGAGAAAGTTCCTTCCTTCTACAGGTGGAGGTTAATGTGCCAGTCTTTTATGTCCACCTGGGCAGACAGATGAGACCTCAGTTTAACATCTCATCTGAAGGACGGCAACTCAAACAATGCAGCATTGCCACCAGCAACTGCATTGCAGTGCCATCTCAGACTGTACAGGTTCCGAATCCTGACACAGGGCTTGAACCTACAACCTTCTGACTCAGAGGCGAGAGTGCTACCAACTGAGCCAGGCCGACAATTAATTAGACCGAGAACACTTCAGTTTCTGTGGGTACTGCTTGTCTTTCTTTGTCTACTTGCGTGCGCTTGGGTCCAACCAGTCAGAATAACTTAGTTTTATCTCGTGCCATTAAACAGTCAGTCACTACACGTGACAGTAAAATACTATCTCGGGATTCAGTGTACAGTTTTGGGACATGACATGTCAAGCGACTGCCAGGATGGTGGAGGGCGAACTGGACGGAATCTCGGTCTTCTTCCGCCGAGCAAATTCTTATGTGATTACTTCTGAAATTTGGTTGCGATGTCTTGACACGAAAGGGCACTCAGGTTCTTGATCTACTTGTGTCTTGTGTGTGCGCTTCACAAAATGAAATTTCCCATTTACTCAGTGTGCCCAGAGCCTTAAAAAGCTGCGTCTGTGAAAAAAGCGTGAGCTGTACAGCATGAGACAAGAGTAAAGTGTTCCGTTCTTACTCGGTTACTTGGTGTCTAGCCGCGGACCTCGGTTTACTATCACTTGCCACAAATGCCTAAGGATTACAAAGACGTACCATGAGTTTCAAACCAAATAAAAATGTCTGAAATGATGCAAATACACAGGGGTGGGGGTGGGGGGGTGGGGGGGTGGTGCAGTCTGTACATTTTTGATAATTACCAAACATTGGCTTTAAGATGAAATGTGGATCCACAGAGCAGTTACGATACATTCATTACATTAGCAGCACTTTAGTGCAGATGTGTTTGACTGCATTCAGACTAAATTAACATCCCTCTTCGTGCTTTACTGCTGGGGTTTGTTAGATTTGACTAACAGGGTTGCATATACCTTGGCTGCCTTTGACTATCCCAGGGCGACATCGCCGTTAAATTTCAATTAATTTCATTTATCGCAGGAATTGTTGGGACGTTTAAGTGTATTTTACTTATTTTTCATTTCTTCGCCTCAAGTTGTTGGCGAAAGCAATAGCTTCAGCGATTGTAGCATTTATTAATATTATTTTTGAATACCATTGTACTTCAAAACAGAGTGAGGTATTAATCCCGAGAGGGATTAATAAATAAGCCCATTTGCATTCTAATGAGAACAAATGTTTTGGGTGGATTGTCAGAATGCTAAAGTGACGTGCGTGTAATTATTTCTCCGCTTATTTTCAACGAACCCATTCCCCAAAACTCTTACACAACCGAGGAGCTCGAGCACTCAGAGCTTCTGGAAGGAATTTGATGAGGGTAATTTGAACCATTCACCCAGTGACTTTCAGATAGAGTAAAAGACTTTCGTTGGATTCTCCCATTCGGTTCTGTTCTCCCCACTCTCCCCGTTTCATTTATCCATTCTTCATCTCCTCAGCGGTCGAGGTCTGAATCCCTCACGAGGTCTCGGGGAAAAGGCTTCACTCCTGCACGTTTCTCCTTTGTGTTGGTCGATCACTTTGTAGTTCCAATTCGGGTCAGTTTGAGAACTTTGCAGGATTCACTCCCGTTTTGCATCTGTCTGACCTGAGTTGGCCATTTTCTCCTGAGTGCTCAAACTTTGCCCGTTTGCCCAGCGATGAAAGAAAGCACCAACCTGTGCGTGACAGTGTTTATACTCCTCACGAGTCTCCACCCATTCCGCACACTCCCTCCCTTCTATTTTCCTCTCCCTCGTACGAAGGTCTATCTACACAATTTGATTCAACCACTGATTCGGGCAATGAGTTCCGCAAACTCGCTACCCTCTGCGGGAAGTAATTCCTCCTAAAATCTCTTTTAGATCTCCTGGTTGCTGCCTGACACTTGTGTCCCCTGGTTACGAACTCCCCAACCAGACTATTTACGTGAACCTTGTCAAACCATTTTATAATTAAACATTTCTATTAGGTCCCCTCTTAACTGTCTCTTCTCTAGTGAAAAGTGGCCTAACCTCTCCACACTATTCCCGATAGTAGTAACCTGCCAGCCCCAAGAGAACACCAGTAGCAGATATATGGAGCAAATGGGGCAGTCTAAAGGCCAGAGTTCTTTGACACATTCTGATTTAAAGGGGGCAAGGATACTGAGAACTATGTGGAGAGCAGAGCTGAGATATGTCAATTGGTTCATTTTGCATAAATTATCTTGAAGTGTCAAATTAAGCAATCATGTCCAACTTCAGCTGAAAATACACTGAAATCTCTTTAAGGTCTCAAACTGGTTCAGGCTTTTTTATACACACAAACAACAACAATAATATTAATAATTAATAATAATAATAATCCTTGCATTTGATACGGCGTCTTATCACGTCGTCAAGATGTCTCAAAGCGCTTCACAGGATATACTTCTATTACCCTTGAGAGTGCTTCTCAATTCCAATCGTGTCTCGGTGACATTCATTTTTTTTGAAAACCAAACTTGCCTTCCTTCCTTTTCACGCTCCCCTTTCCGCCTTTCACCTCCCACCACCTCCAAGTTGCTGACCTGATTCCCAAGACTGCCAGTCCTACTCGATCAGCAGCCGTTTGGGAGGTATTTGAGGATGATCTTTCCCTCCGTAGCTGTGGCAGGTTTCCGTGAGGTGCCCAATCTCGACAATCCAGGGCAGAAACGCTCTGCTGGGAATCCCGAGTGTGCTGCTTGTAGCATCTCTGACCTGCCCTGATGCACAGGGAATGACACAGAACCTGCAGAGACCCAGAGAGGAAAGTGAGGGAATCGAAAGCAAAGTAACTCGTCAACAAAATCAAAACCATTTTTAAGATCAATGTACATATTCCCAGGTATGCCCAAAAAATCCTTTCTTTTTTTAAAAGACGTTTATCCTACGGGAAAAATGCCTTATCAAACTAAGTTGTCGTTGCTGCTGAGGCGTGTATTAAGTAGTGAGAAAGCCCGACCTTACGCTGTTTCATAGAATGTCACAGCACACACAGAATGAGGCCATTTGGTCCATCGTGTCTTTGAAAGCGCTGCCCACTTAATCCCACTTCCCCCTGCTCTTACCCCATAAGCCCTGCAAATATTCACCCCTCATTCTCAACAGAGCCCTACGATTGCAGTGGTGTGATATTTCACAAAGTAGCCATCCTGATTGAGACAAGTTGCTGTTGTGCTGTGAGCCTTTCCCAACCATGATGTGAAGAAGTGAACAGCTGTCTCTTTCTTATCTCTGTCTCTCCGTAACTTGCTGTTAGGCGGATACACTAAAGAGTACGGCAAAAATTGGGCGCTGAGAGTGTGAAAAATCACTGGAAAAAATCCACACTAGCCCTTGCCGCTCCACATTACTGTGCCTAAGCGCCAATTGGCTGTGCTCAGTTGCTTCAGGGGCATTGCTTTGACCTGTGAAAGATTTAACTCTGAAGCCAGTCAAGGTGTGCGATCTCAGGATTAATCACCGACGGCTTTTAGAAGTCATGAGTTAAAGGACTCGTGTCATTTCAGATTAGTCTCCAACCCCAAAATTGCTGCGCAGGTCATAACAGCACAGCCTTTCGTGAAGTGTACGTCTGACTTGTTGTGATGTGAGCCCAGCTACAGCCAAGTACAACAGGTGTCACCGTTGGGTTCACAGATCAGTTGTAAAGAATTTTGATTAACGTCAACATCCTTTTTTTTTAACTGAAGGTTGTCATTCTGTCGCCTGAGTGGGTGAATCTCAAGGGCTATGAATCCCACACACTTGCTTGATGTTCAGTGGAACAATTGTCAAATGTAGGTAGATCGGCACCTTCAACTTTTCCCATCTCTGGGAACAAGCAAAGTGCAAGGTTAATGATGATAATAATGATAATCTTTATATTTGGTATAACAACCTAGACTGTCAATGTCTCCAAACGCTTCACAGGTACTTCTTATAAAGTGAAGTGACCATGTATTTACTGTGAATTAGATTGCCAGCAGGCCTTTGTTGTCTTATGTTGTTCATCATGTTAAAACTTCTGGTCTCAGCCATTGTATCATGTATTAGTCTTGGCGTGGTCTCTTTACCGTTGCTGATTTTGTCTGTTGTGCAGAACCTCTGGAGGTTCAACTCAGCGGCAATGCAGTTGACCACTTTGGATCTTTCCAATGCCTGTGGCAGAGTCTGACACCAGCACGTACTTTTAAAACAAGCTGACACCTTCTGATCTCCCAACCGTGTTGGCACCCGCTCGAATCACTCTATCTGTGCTGTAGTTGACAGCTCATCTTCTGGCTCTTTTTCAATCACGCTGTGTGTTCTCCAGGGTACTCTCCCTGCCTCATTTTGTTCTCTCTCCGCATCGATGACACCTTTCCCTCATCACACGACTCAACCCAATCTTTCGCTGGTGATTCCATTCCGTAGGTATCATCTGCCTTCAGATCTTTGTGCGCACTGCAAAGACTCCCATCATTAAACCTTCATCTGAACCCTACTCTTCTTCCGTGAGATGCTGATTTGTTTTCTCTTTCTCTGAATTGCTCAACGTCACCGTTTGTCTATGCTTTATTTTCTCACACGTCTGATCAACAATTACAACCTCTTGCTTTCTATGGCACCAGTCTAAAACAATCTCCTTCGGGAGCTGTCTCAAGTTGCGTCTTCCAGATGAAAGTCTACATATCTGTTTTGTGCTGTGGTGAAGTTTTACCAGAGAGGCGTGGGGGGAATGGGTCTGCGAACCTTCCCGAATAAATCAGAGGCTAAGTCCCTCCATAATGTAATGCGACCATTAAGCAGACAGCTCTAATGCTGGAGTTTTAACAACAGATTGCATATCAAAACCTCTGCGCCGTGTGGAGCAGCGACTGCTGTCTCTCTTCACACCACATGATCCCAGCGCAAAACTCTTAATCCTGGTTTTGGATCGTTATTCTTTTGGTGAGCCAGGTGTCTGACACGTGCACTGTGGCCGAAGTGCATCCAAAGCAGACTGAGGGTTCCGCATATGTCTGCCATCGAGGCGTGGCTGATAATATTCCTGTAGCTGGAATGGAATGCACACCCTCCTGTTTAGTTAATTGTGGAACTGTATTATTTAGGGACAGGTTAGTGAACCCCAGAGTGTCGTTGGAGTAACTGCTGGAGTTTTACCCAGTTTTAATACCTGCCCCTTGTTCCATATGCCTTGATCCCCTGACCTAATAGTCTTGAAAATTGTAATGGATCCAGCATCTACAGAGTATAAATACTGGCGAGGACCAGTTCAACCGAATGGCCCCTTTCCATCCTTTACAATCTATGTATTGTAAGCAAGTTTGGTAATAAGAGCGCGGAGGTGAAATCTCTTTTGGATTCCACTTCCCCGACACTTCACAGTTCTATTTTCTAAGTCTCTTTTGTCTTCTGCGTTGTGACTAATATTAAACAGTCTCGGGTGGGGGGTGGTGGGGGGGGCGGGGGAGAGGAGGAATAAAGGACCCAAAGACACGGGGAGTAAAGCACTTTCGTGCTCAATTGCTTCCCTTTCTGCATTTCTGGCATTTTAATCGCCTGAAGTGAAGATTCCTGCTGTCCTGTCAGTCACATCAGCAGGAACTTCGATTGGTCACTGTGAGGTCTGTGATGAGTTATGGAAATGTGCATATGGGACTGGATCTGCAAACTGTCAAAGTGTGTAAATAAGTGGTTTATTCATGCAAATGTATTCAATTAAATGAGTTATGTTTACATAGAAAATGATGTGGAAAGAATTGGAATTGTGCAATTAAACGGATTCTGAGAATAAATGTCGCACCATTCTAATGGGAGGTAAAGTGCATTTCTCTAAAAGCAGCGCGTCGCGCTAGACACAATATATGCAGTGATTCTGCAAATGTGTATGATCTCCCCCAAGCAGGCTATTCACTTCATAGAATCATAGAATTATACAGCACAGAAGGAGGCCATTCGGCCCGTCCTCCCTTTGCCGGCTTTTTTAAAAGAGCTATCCACATCAATCCTACTCCCCCGCTCTCTCCGCATAGCCCTGCAAACCTGTCTTCCCCAAATAATTAGCTACTCCTCTCTTAAAAGTTGTTGGCCAATCGGTTTTCCACCAGCCTTTCAGACATTGCATTCCAGATGCAAACAACTCGCTGTGTGAAAACCATTTCTCCTCACCTCCCCTCTGTTTCTTTTAACAACTAATATAAATTGGTGTCCTCGGGTTACTGACCCACCCGGCAGTGGAAATAGTTTCTCCTTGTTCACTCTATCGAATCCCCTCATAATTTTTTAAAACTATTATGTCTCCTCTTCACCTTCTCTTCTCCGAGGAGAATCAGGCTCTGATCGGCCTGCCACACCATCCCACCCCACCATCAGCGGTCGAGCCTTCAGCATCCTTGCCCCCACCTTTTGGAATTCCATCCCACATTCCCTTCGTCTCGCTCTCTCCCTCGCCTCCTTCGGGGCACATCTCATGACCCTGCTCTTCGACCACGCCTTCAGCCACCCCTCCTACCACACTCCGCTCTCCACCCTCCCTGATCCCAACCCTCTCCCAGCTCGGGTCCAAATCCCTGACTGTCCAGCGCCTTGGGACGTCCTCCCAATGTGAAGGGCACTGTGTAAATGCAAGTTTGTATTGTGTTGTATTCACCAGTTCAAAGCGAGTGGAGGAGCACTGAGTGCCCCATGTGTCTTAGTTGCAACCTCAGCAGGGCTTGTGATGCTGATATTTCCCAAATCAGTCACGTTGATGATTCGGATTATGAATGCCATTCAGTGAATTATGGCCAGGATATCACAGGTAGTTGTGGACCTTGTTTCGCCCACGAAAATATACAGTCAATTCACTTCACAGTATATTCTGTGAAGCACTTTGAGACATCTCAACAAGTTACAAGGCGCTAAATGCAAGGATTATTATGCTCTACCCCCATTAAAGCTACTTTGGTTTTCCTCGGATCAGAGAAATAGAAATAACTCTTTTATTTTTTGCGAATTCTTCAATCTCCACGCTTCAGTCTGATGACATTCCTACCAGAGTGCGCAGTTACAATTCTGAGCGAAACGGTCAACCATTCTTGAGGCTGTTTGTGGAAACGGGAGCTGAGCCTTTCACAGAAGTTGTGAGGATGCAAGGAAAATGCAAGGCTTATTATATTGTTCACTGGCCACAGTATAATGTGCGGGCAATCGCACAACAAAATTGGGACATTGTGATGAGGAAACCTTTTTGGATTCTCACCAATATGTATAATTCACTGTGCATTGAAGCTATCGGTAATGATGGTCTGCTCAGCCAAGCACATCAATAGCCCCGAAGCAAATTCAATTGCCAAGTGAGATAGCAGGCTGTCTCTGATACCTTAAACACGTGCTTGACGAAGATCATGGGCATCCTCTGAGGGACGATATGCCACAATGAGACAATTAACTCTTGCGACGCTACAACAGTCTTTCTGGTGCAAATGTAAGCAGCCTTATAGCTTTTCCGTTCACTCCAATTTCCACAGAACCGGAGAGCGCAAGCTTTACTGATTAGCAGCGGGGGAGGAAATCGCTTAATTGAGGTTACGATAAATTCGTCTACAGTCAGTGTCACTCCTTGAAAGTGCGTAGCGTTAGGTATACTTGGGTATCAGTTACTGCGGTGACCAGAGCTGTATGCGGGAGTCCAGGTGCAGCCTGAGCAGATCACTGTCTAACTTGAGTATGTTTTATTTGTTGAACTCTCACTGATTTGGTCTGGAGACAAGTGAGCACAGTTTATCCAATGCACAACTACCCAAGAAAAACAGCAAGTAGGATGTGACTAGATTGAAATGCTGTAACAGCCAGGTATCTAATTCTGTGCGTCACCGGGCAAATACAATACAACATTACATTTGTATAGCGCCTTTCACATCAGGCGCAGGACTTGATGTGGGGCTGTTGTAGCTCAAAATTTTGTTTGGATTCCTACTCCACAGTGCACTCTGTGCAGGACACTGTAGAAATAGCCAATTATTGACCGACAGGATTTAATCACAACAGATTTCCAGCCAAAGTAAACTCCCATGGGATCCAGAAGGACGCCGTAAATTGGATAATGTATTGGGTGGATAATAGGAAACAGAGAGTACTTATCAGTGGTAATAAGTTCTAATTGGACAGGTCTAATTGTTTCCCCTCCCAACTCTCTCAGGGATGAGCCCCAGGACCCCTCCTGTTTGTAATAACCATTAATGTCTATGATGAGATTATTGTGAGCAAAGAACGTGTGAAGTGCAAAAGGACACCAGGTTTTGTCAATGATGGACGCTCTCTGGAGAAATGTATTGTTCAGAGATCACTGCAGAAGTTTACCGCAGTGTAAATCAGCAGAGTAATGAGAAAGACAATGCATTTCAATGGAAGAAAACTATTCTGTGTAATTGCTCAGTATGGGATATATAGACAAATAAGGCAATATAAAAAAAAATTCTTCAAGACATCTCTGAACCCTTCACAGTATATTGATTGAAGCGCTTTGAGACATCTTGAAGACGTGATAAGAGACCATACCAAATCCAAGGATTATTATTAAGCTTTAAGTCTAATCGCTGCCAACACCTTATTACAGTATGTTGGGGTGCAGCAATTGTTGAGATTAAAATAATATTCTGGTAAAGTAGTCAATCTGTAAAACTATGAAGATTTTGCACCGTGAGTATTGTGTCCAGTTTTAGTCTCTACTTTGAAGAACTGGAAAGATTTCACTCCAGAGCATAAACGCCACTAAAGGTCTTGAATCATTGAGCTCCGAAGAAAGGTTAAATGAGCAAAATCTGTTCTCGCTGAGGGAAAAATGAATGACTTTAAAGATAAAGTGACTTTAAAAATAGAAAGAAATACTTTAGAACTTCCAGTAACATAACTCTGTCTGCTCCAGTGCCGGGCTATTAATTCTTTGTTCAAGATTTGCCATTATTAAGTCCTTGGGTCATATTGAATAACATAAACATGGAGTAACTACACTCTTAGATAGGATAACAATACCATGACCTGTCATTGCTTAACATGCTGCTGGCATACTCCAGTCCTTGCCTTTCAACACAATACCTATCCTGATGTAATGTCCACCCGCTGCCAAAGCAACTATTAATCCTAATATGTCCAATGATTCCAAAGATATTGCTTGGTTCTCACTTCTTGGCTATAACACTTCTTTTGTGCGACATACAGAAACTGAATTCACCATATGTTGAATGTGCGATCATGTAACAAATGTTAACAGAAGGAGATCATAAGATACCCCGTGTTTGCATCATGGTTCCTATCGTTAATTACTTGCTGGTGTTGGTTTTGAAATTTCTTTTGTAACTCTAAACCCTGTCCTCTTGTTCTACCATCTTGGTCCGACTGAAAGTATCCTTCTTGTTCGAACCTTGGACAAACAGTGGCCGCACTTCTACTGACTTGTTCCTATTGTAAGGGTTAATTTATATTAAGTGAGCCTGCGGTGAAGTAAGGACTGACACAAATGTTGTACAATTAATCAAAGTTTATTAATTCAGATTAATCTTGGTTATAAGTAAGTAAATGAAGACATCCAAATATGGTTTCGTATCCACATATACTGTAGTTCACAATGATTTAAGCTGATCAAACCAAATGCTGCGGGAGAGGGAGAGGAACAATGTCCAATTTAATGTCCATTTTAACGTGTGCTTTTTAATCCAAATACATGTCCATCAAAAGGTATCCAAGTATTGTTGTACGGTTTCCAGTTCGAGATCACCCAAACGTATCCAGGCATTTTTAGTGTTGTTTAAATCGTAGTCTTAATCTTCCTTCTTTAGAAGCTGGAATATGGTTCGCGACTCCAAGTTCCAATTTCTTCCTTTTCTCCTTTCTTCGAATCAATTTCCGTTTATAAACAGTGTTTTGTTTCTCTTCCTTGAGAAAGGAGTTTCTACGAAGCTAGTCACAACCAGCTCCCCGCAGATGAGATTAATCATGTGTCTCAAATATATAAACATCGCAAATATAATTTGAGGTATTATTGAACACATTAATTACACAATCCTACACTATTCCTCATTCCCGGCATCCCTTGCCTCTCCAAATAACATTGCTAATGTTAGTGCAGTGCTCATTCAGAACTGTGTCCACACGGCACAGCATTAACTTCACATCAATCCCTTCAAGGTTGTGAAGAGAGGAGACTTTCATGTTATGAGATTGGATGATACGATCACAGAGTTGAAATTACACCGCACTGACTTGTTGCATCGCATTCTCTCAAAAAGTTTAAGGTTAACTTCCGTAACATTTTGCAAAATCGCTAACCTTTTTTTTATCAGCAAGACAGAACCAGTTAACATGAAAGGGTTGTCTTTGAGGATAAGAGACTTGTGAGGTGTCAGATGGCATTTTAATGAATTGATTAAGAGCTTGAAAATAGATGGCGGTAATGGAGAAATATTTAAATTAGGGACGAAGAACATGTCCCTAAATAAACGGCAAAAGAGTCAAGTTTGACCCCCTCCGTCGTATGAAATGAAAGGCAACAACAGCAACAAATTACATTTGTATAGCTCCTTTCACAAGGAGGAAATCACAAGGGACTAGACAGTCAGGAATTTGGACCCAAGCAGGCGGTTGGGATCAGAAGGGGTGGAGGGTAGGGGGAGGAGGGTGAGTGGGAGTAATGGAAGGTAGAAGAAAGGGTGGGAGCATTTGGGGGGGGGAAAGCAAACCACGCAAGCAAAATAAACAAGGGGGCAACAGAACCAGAAGGCAAGGAGTGAAACCTGAAAGAGAGGGAATCTGATGAGGAAAGATTGAAGAATTTCTTAAACAAATTTGGGGAGTGTACAATTAAAAAAAAAGGGAACAGGGTAAATTTGTACAAATGTAATTAGTGTCAGAGGCAAGGCTGATCGTAAAAAGAAGGCCTGTAGCTCAAATCAAAAGATTATTGAAATGGGTTGACCGAGGGAATGAGGATAGGGGCTTAATATGTCAGGGAGGATTTAGTAGTTAATGAGAGTCTGAACATATCCAATAAATGTAAATTAACTGAGTCAAATTAGATAGAGATTTCTGACAACCCTCACAGGATGCAAGTTCTGGGAATTTACTCTGGACCTTGGGATGAGAATTTACTGGTTAATTTGGAATTATTTCAGCAGTTAAGAATGGCGAAGAGGGAAGGGATGGGTTGGGGCGATGTCAGTGATATGATGCAGATTGGCAACAGCTTGATGCATCAACAAGGGAGTGAAGGAATTAATTGAGATGCTGCATGATTGTTTTCGAACATTAGCATATTAAATACATACTCAGTGTGGCTTTCTGGCTGTTGCACTCATCAAGGAACCACAATGGATTGAAAATCTAAAAGGTCGGAAAATGTACGGGAAGCAACCGAACATAGCCTTATTCAAGTCAAGATATTGAGACTCTCCCATTTCAAGAGTCTTTGAAAGGAACGATAAAGACACGGTGATTTCTATAGAAGAGAGAATATTGAAAATGGAAGTTTTTCTTCTATACAGGTTTGAAAGGCTGTGCGGTTGATCCGAAAGGTAACTGCTTAATAGGAAAGATTTTGTAAGAGCCCAATTCACTTAATTGAGGAGGTTTTGTCGCCACTGAGGAGATAATAATATAATTGTTAATATCACAAAGATGCATTACTGTGTTACAGCCCAGTGATCAGAATGACACATTGGCTTTCTGGGCTCCTCTTCCCCTCCCCAGAAATGAGCCTAATACTTTCTGGAATCATGTAAGCAGGATGCATCCCTCCAGGGAGAGAGTGCGCCTTCCATTCCAACAATCTTATCTCTGGGATTTCTGTGTGTAGGTGGGATGCAAGGAATTCTCCGTCTGGTTTGGATCCTCTTAAGCAACGGTGATGGGTTTCCAAATGTCTATTCTGCAGTCCATTCTGTGAAGCGCCGTCGAGAAGACGTGAAGAGCGCTATATCAAATGCAAGGATTATTATTATTAATATATATTATTATATTATTATTATTTTATTATTATATTATCATTTTATTATTATTATATCATTATGTGTCAGACAGCCAGCTGCCCCTCCCCCCACACAAAAAAAATGAGAATCCCCATGAGGAAGTGAGCAACTGTACAGAAATTAGCCGAGGAAGGTTGAGGAGGACAACAACCGTGAAAAAAGAGACGGGAAAGAATATTGCTGAGAGGCTGCAAAGGAAAAATGTTCACTTTTCTGCGGGTGGGGGAAGGAACGTGTACATTTTTTGATGCATTCAATTCTTCGGAAAAAGTGGCATGTGCAAAGGTTTGCCAATCAAAGCAATAGAATCGAGAATGACACCAACAACAGCAGCAACTCGTATTTACACAGCACCCCCTCGTGCAGGGCAGTGTCCCAGAGCATTTGACAGTGGTGGAGCCAAGCCGGTGGGAGGGAGGGTGACCGTAAGCACGGCCGAAGAGGAAGGTATTCAGGAGCAACCTGAAGCGGTGGTAAGAAGGGACAAGGCGGAGGGATAGAGGAAGAGTTTTCCAGAGTTTTGGGGCGCAGTGGCTGAAAGCGCGGAAATTGGCACCAGATGCCAATGGAGCCCTGTGTCTTGGGACGTCATCCCGACGAGAAAGGCGCTGTACAAATGCTATTTGTTGTATTTGTTGTTGTTGGGTGTTGCGGACTCCAGCAAGACCATCCATATGGTACCATATGTATCATGACTCAGTGGAGCTTTATTGCTGCGAGGGGGGTGGGGTGGGGCGGGACAGCCGTGCCTAGATGGACTAATGATGTTTTTAGCGTTGAAAAGATATAAAGTATTTCTGTTTTACAAGTGCGAAGGCTTGCTTAAAAAAAACACCTCTCTCGCCTCGTACAGTCTGGGTGAATTCGGCAGCCAGCAATGTAAATCATCTCTTCACACCACACAGAAATGACAGTCAACTGCATTGCCTTTCAAGACTTGAGCTCCGAATTTACACTGACGTTTCAGTGCAGTATTGAGGAATTGCAACCAACACACAGCATTACAGTGCTGTGAAAAAATAGCCGGGCAATTTGCTGCACTGATTTTCATGTTGGGTTTTCATTCTCATGGTTTATCAAAGTAAAATACTGTATCCGCATACATTAAGAAAGTGCAAACGGGAAATAAAAAATCTAGACCAGTCTGAGCATGAAATATAACCTTGAGAGCTAGCAGCCAATTCAGCTCAGCTGCAATTTGCTGAGGAAAGTATTAAAGATTATCAGAAGAGATCCAATTCAAGGGCACTTGTTTAGAGAAAGCAGATTAAACAAGAGTTGACGCAGGTTCAAATCATGCTTGAGAAAATATGTTTCCCTCCCGCACTATGTTTTACATGTTTTGTAGGTGTCCCATTAACGATACAATACACATTTATAGCACCTTTCACAACGGGAGGACATCTCAAAGTGCTCAGCAGTCGGGTCTGGGTGGGGGTTGTGAGAGTGGGGAAGGGGAAAGATGACCAAAAGTGTGTTCAAAGAGGTAGATATCGAGACGGACTTGAAAGGAGGTGAGGGAGGGAACAAGTTAGAGGGATTCTGGGGTGCAGTTCCACAGAGTAACTGCAGGCATGTGAGATGAACAAGTTCGGGTTCGGGCACGAACTCGAAGAATGTATTGAATAAAGTTCCTCCTATATGACTATTTGCATGAAGAGTAAGGCAGAGAATGCAAAATAGATCTGTTTGGGGATGGAGTGGAGGGAAAGACTGGGTAAGTTGGAAACATTAAAACATGTATTTAACATAAATCCCACATCCTTTACTCCCCTAATCAGCTGCCATTGCGTGTGAAGTCATTAAGTTGGCAAAGGTTAATTACTTAAGTACAAGGTGAGCAATAGGCTTTTAAATGATTAATTTTTTTCAAGAGGCGCTGCACATTGTGCTGACGAACATTGTTGTTCAAGGCAAAATGAAAAACCTTTCTGAATAGATTCGCTGTGGGACACACCGATTGATTTAAGAAGTTCATTTGAAGTGACTGGTTTTGGTTTTAGTGAATCAAAATTATAAATGCCACAACTTCCTTTTTGTACGTAGCCGTTTGTTTTCCATTAACGGAGATTTCTGGAATCGATATCATGTGGTTTGAGATGTTTACAGCTATTGTTATGTTTGAGGCGAGCAATGTTATTTCACCTGTCATTCGGTCAGGCGGTCAGGTCAAACGAATAATAGCAAGTTAAACTTGATCACTGTATAATACCCATTACAATTAGGAAAACCTTCAAATAAAAGCACACGAGAACAGTAAACTCCCAACAATTCTCCACTGTCGTTTGATGAGAAACTTTCTCGAAATTTGTAGTGGTTTATGTATCTAACATAAATATGTAAATGTATTTTGATAGTGTCCTTTTTACAATGCTAATCTGAAATTGAAGCTATCCTTTTTAATATATATTGAACACAGAAAGTTTACTTCACCAGTGATGTTAACATTAAGCTGTAATTGAAGAGTTTTGCGTTGTGATTTGAAAATCAATATAGTGTAATTAGTGGAGTCCTATAGCTCAGTGGTTAGAGCACTCGCCTTGTAAGCGAGATATCTGGGTTCAATTCCAGGCGGGGCGAAACCTTGGGCAAGTTTCCTGACTCCACACGTCTAATAATAATCTCAGGTTGTTGTCCTGGGAAAAGCAAAAGCAAAGGTCGTGGAGGAGGAAGGATGTGAAAAAAGGGGTGAGAGGGATACTTTCATATTGTGCATGAAAAGCAAGATGAGAAGAAGTACAACATGGGAATAGGAGGCACTTTCCTCTCTCAAAGGAAAGCAATTCTGTGGAATGGGCTGCCTTCTGAAGTGATTGATCTGCTAATGCAAAGCATCTCAAAGTCTTTCTCCTATCACAAGTAATAATAATAATAATAAGTACAGGAGGAAGCAGGGCTGAACGTTTCGTGTTTCCTTTTTCTGTTTTAGACTATTCAACTAACCAAAGTTTTTTTTTTACTGGTCTTCAGGCAAGACCTGAACTTGGGAAAGGAAGGGGTAAGGTAGAGGAAGAGTGTTCCAGAGTTTCGGGGCGCAGTGGCTGAAACATCCAACAGCCTGAGCCAGAAATTTGCTTCCGCAAAGTGTGACCTGTAATTCTGAAACGGATTATTTACAGCAACAAAGTTTTTTTTGGAAATACTTGGGGCACAACTTTCTATTCACTCTACCTTTATGCATAATATTTAACTTTCATCAACAAAATAAGCGGACAATCCACTCCACAATATATTCTGTGAAGATGTCTTTGAGATGTCTCAAGGATGTGATAATGATGCTATATCAAATGCAAGGATTATTAATATTATCGCTCTTTACGGTGCATTCTTTAATGCACCGTAAATTCTTTAATACTTTTTCTGAACTTCCACGCGCACAAACAAATCGGGTCCTTAACTCAAAAGACCACCTTTTTTTAAAAAAAAAAAAAAATTTGCTCAACTCGCAAAGGTTGACATTCAGAAACCGTTTACTTTGCGGAAGACAAAACCCTGGCGCCTCTTTACCTGGACGGGATGGCATTTGTTTTCCACCGCTTTTCATTACCAGTTTCAGCACTGGAACGCAAAAAGCGTGTTGTGAGCCATATGCATTATTAAAGGGTAATTGACTGAGATGTATTGCTCAGGACTTCTCGAGGATCATGCACGAATCTATTACTGGAGTGTGGTGGCAGTCTTTTGTGTAATGCGAGCTGTAAACACAGCAAATAATCTGCCCTGGAGCTCTGCAACCTGTGTCTACCTGCCTGAGCATTTCGTCTTCTGATTGGATGTACATGACTTAAAAATCCTATCTCATGTTCAGGACTGAAGATCCAATTGTGTGTTTGGGTCATCTTTTTAATTTATTTTTTTGGGTGATGAAATTGGAAGATGTCACGGAAAGCAGAAAGTCTTTTACCGTTCAGAGCTGATGAATAACTAGTGTTTCTTTCGCAAAATGCCTCGATCTTTGCCTTCGACCTTTCCTTTTTCGAAAGCGGTTTACATTATTCGGACTTTGCTTGGTATGTTCTTTGAGTTAAGGTCCCCAGAAATGAGGTGATTCGCACAATTGCTCCACGACGCAGTGGAGGCTGTGAGCTGCCAACATCGGGCAAATGTTCGGAGACATATTTGTATTGGAAAAGAATTCCAGTGGTTTGGAAACTCACTTACACTTTATGAAACAAGCTGTGGTTGTTTCATAAATTAAGTTGCGTCAAACTAGCTTCAGTTTTTTTTTAAAACAGAACGAAAAGACTTGATTCCTTTGTCCGTCGATGTTGTGAGCACTCTCCGCACTTGCAACAGTTTGCCTTCAAATGTTAATGGAATTGCGGTTTTATAAATATCTTTTTGATATTTATTGTGTTTCCACCCTCTTGCCGCCCTCCCCCCCCCCAACCCCGAACCTCTAGCACACACAGCTGCAGTCATAATATGTGTTCCTTCCATTAAGAGTATTGGTGACAATAGGATTAGAATACGTTTAATTCTCTGGTGGGAGAAGCGAAAGCTTAGCATTGATTAGTTAATGAAGTATACTGCAGAGACGTGAGCAAGACGTGCATTGGAATCTCATCTCATTATGGAGTCCTGTCGCTCAGTGGTTAAAGCACTTGCCTCGCCATCGAGAGACCTGGGTTCGATTCCCGGCAGGGCGAAATGTTGGGCAAGTTTCCTTACTCCACGCGGCTCTGTTTACCTAACAGGCAGTAACAACAACAACTTGGATTTATATAGCGCCCTCCACGCCGGACGGCATCTCAGAGCGCTTGTAGGAACCCGGTTGTTAGTCGATTGGCGGATTGCTTTTCCCGGGGGTAATAATTCCTTCAAAAAAGTATAAATAATAATAAATTGATCACTTCACACCACGACTGTTTGTGGGACGCTGCTGTGCGCAATTGGCTGCCGCGTTTCGCCCACAGAATCCACAGTCAATTCACTTTACAGTATAACCGGTGAAGCGCTTTGAGACGTCTCGAAGATGTGATAAGGCGCTCTATCAAATGCAAGGGCTATTATTATTATTATCCGTAAGTCTTATAGCAGTGTGTATCAGGGAGCGATCTTGATGCGAGAAATCTATCCCATGGGGCAGGATCCAGCCAAGAAGGACAGCCTGCTTTGTGACCATGCTGTTGATAATCAAACAAGGCAGGGAACGTCACTGACTGAATGATAAGGAAATGAAGAAGGGAGGGAGCTTGCTGCTTACATCCCCTATCGTTAACACCTCTCTTCTGTTTCGCTTGAACTGCCTTGGAGTTGCTGCCCCAGCGTCCCAGAGTTTTTGCGTTGGTGTTATTGTTATTTCTTTCAACAGAATGAAATTGCGCCGGTTTAACTTTGATTCTCATATTTAGAACCACGAGCATCGATGCCACCTCTGAAGAACTGACTGTGAGGTGCTAGAGAGCCAGAAGGTGTGACTGAGCTAACTTGACACGCACACTGTGAACTGATGTGAGCTTCAGAAACATGCTGGGTTAATGACTGTCTGTTTTAATTCAGCACCCTTGTGATGTGGGGTTCGGTAACTTCTGTAAGCTATTTTAACTCTATTATGTCATAGGTGGCTACTCTTATGTCTGCAAAAAAAAATCGGAGAGATTAAACAAAGAATATTCACTTTAATGATAATTTCTAGTAAGCGGTTTAATGAGGTGTCCTGATGTTGAGATCTTCCACTGTCAGATACGGACCGCAATTGTACAAGAAGGGGAATTAGTGGATGTGTATTGCGTTAATTTTCCAACTCGCCTGGCAAGGAGGGAGCGGAGATGTAGGTTCACATTTCTGATTCTTTGATCTTCCCTGTGCCGCTGTGTCTGATGATGAGCAGAGGTCAGGTACTTTGTTCTGCCGGGAATGAGGAAGACACAGTTAACGGGGTTGTAGGTGGGTGGGTGGGTGGGTGGGGAGGGGGGAAATCGGTGAACGCATGAAATCTGGAGCAGGAGAGGCCAGAAGGAAATTTGTCCTTAAGTCACGTCTCAACACAATCAACAATCTCCCTACAGCGGATGTTCAGGCCCACGCCACAATCCATCTCTCACGTTTGTCTTTTTCTGTCATTTCAGCGTCACGTCAGGTTTTCATGCCGACCGCAGAGCAGTATCGATGGTTTCTGTTTGCCACACTTTCTTTGAAAATGTTATTTGAAAAAAAAATACATATAAATGTAAAATACCAATTATTATTTCAATCTCTGTGGCTCCCTGCAAGCTGTTGCTTCTAGATTGAGTTAATACTTACCTTGTTGTTCATTATTTTACTCGACATTGTTTCCCTGAATCTTTTTAATCCCCTTGAGACGCATTGTCATGTGCGCAGGTTGGCATTGCCACCTGCTCTCTTGCCTTTGAGTTTCAATGTCTCATTTGTGAGGCATTACTTCTTTAATGCACGATCCAACCTTGTTGCATGAATTCTCTTGCTGGGCTAGAGTTATTCAGAGGGTGTTAGCAGTCCGTTAGCAGAGGGTGTTGGTAATCACAAAGCCGTTCCTGATAGCAGCTTTGTGATGACCAGGCGTCGTTCAGGGTCAAAAAATTGTAGAATTGGAGTGAAAGGTCAGTCAGCGTAAATTAGTACAAAATCCCAAATGCAGATTAGATCATTGTAAACAACAACAGCAAAATTGCATTTGCATAGCGCCTTTCGCGTCGGGAGGACGTCCCAAGGCGCTGGAAAGTTAATTAACTTCTGTGTTTTCATCTCTTCCTCACTGATAGGGCATCCAACTTGGCTCAGTCTGTGAACTCTCAAGTTTGGTAACATCACCTGTGCCCCTCAAGTCTGCTGGATTATTACAGCTTCCCAGTGAGTCAACGACAATAGACATCATAATAATAATAATAATAATAATAATCCTTGCAGTTGTGGAGTCCTGTAGCTCAGTGGTTTGAGCACTCGCTTTGCAAGTGAGAGACCTGAGTTCAATTCCAGGCAGAGGGCGAAACCTTGGGCAAGTTTCCTTACTCCACACAGAGCCTAATAATAATCCCTCCAAATAAACAAAAACAATAATAAATTGGTCATTTTCAATCTACGACTGTTTGTGGGACATTGCTGTGCGCAATTGGATGCCGCGTTCACCCACAAATATACAGTCAATTCACTTTACAGTGTGTTCTGTGAAGCGCTTTGGGACGTCCTCCCGACATGAAAAGCGCGATATCAAATGCAAGGATTATTATTATTATTATATAGAGCCTTATCACGGATTCTAAAAATCTCAAAGCACTTCACAGATTATACTTTAAAGTGAATTGACTGTATGCTTTGTTGATGAAATGTGGCAGCCAATTGCGCACAGCAGTGTCCCACAAACAGTTGTGGATTGAATGACCAAATGAGCATGGGCAATAATTATAATTATAATTAAATTAAGTATGCTACGATTCTGTTGGATATCTGAGAGGTTCGGAAGGTTATATATACCTTGCAAGCAAAGCATATTTTCCGATGAATTGATGATGAATGTGTTGTCTAGTCGGGTTACCCATTACATTCAGACCATGGACAGTGCCTTTGACTTCATTTCCCGTATCCTAGGAGATGGAGGAGAGGAAGCCACCAAGGTCTAACTCAGCGGGTCCCATATCCTTGCTTTAAAATAAAAGCAGCTTGATGTTTTGACGGGAGGACGGGTGGTTGGGTAACCTGGAAGGATGAGATCAACGGGCCGAAGGGCTTTCTTCATCCGAACCTTGCTTGTGGCTACAACGTATGTTCCCTGGATAGTGATTCCCCTTGGCTGAGGTGACTCATAAATAAACTTCTCCTGCACGTGATGTGAGGTAATTGTGCTGAATAGACCTTTGCTTCCAATTCAGTTAAAATCAGCAACTAATACACACTTGAAGAATTGGGCGGAAATGGTACAGATCGAGTCGATTTGGAGTGACTCCAAATGGAACACATCTTTCATCGGCAAGACATTGATGCCGGCTCGGCTCGTGACCTTGAGATGTCAAACATGTGCAGCTCCGTCCGTGCTGCCTGTTTTTCGAAGCGAATGATTCCTAATCCTGACACGCCTCTCGATCTCTCCTTCCGCTCATCGAACGCCAGCCTGCTTCAATGTCCCCTCCCTGATTTACCTCACCATTGGTGGATGAGGTTGCAGCCGTTCCAGAACCCAATTCCAGAGCCCCTCCGCCTCATTCCCTCCCTCGTTCCCTCCCACCCTCTCTCCCTCCCTGCCTTTAAAAGCCCGGTTAAGACCTATGTTTTCAACTGCACCTTTGGTCACCCATTCACCTCCCTCCCCCCAGCTTCGGCTGTCAGTCACACCTTGAGACTTCCTTGTGTAGGTGTTAAGATAAATGTCAGTTGTTGAAATACTCAATTGCACGGGAAAATCCTGGAGCGTTTTCGACACTGATACTGTAAGCGTATTGCCATTCACTGTGACGCACTTTGATTCTGTAGACTGGAGTCTGGTAATTCCTTTGATAGTTTTTCGTTTCTGGTTACTGTGAAAACCCATCTCTTGGCTTCCTGCGGAGATGCAAGGTTTACTTTTCCTGCACGCTTGATGAACACTGACTGCTTATTTTTCTCCATGTCCTTGTATTCCCAAACGCTTCTTGGAGAGGCCTTTCACGTTTTATTCCAGAGTTGATGTAGTCTTTCAGACACAGGGGCTGAAGGATAAGATCATATGAATACAAGAGAGAGAGTTTTTTTTAAAAAAAGTTGAAATATAATCGATCCATAACGCACTCTGGGCAGAAACTACTGAGTAAGTCATGTCTAGTATTGTCTGTTATAGTTTCAACTTCTAGACCACTCTAAAATGGATGCATTCCATGCCTATTGCACTACCAGAACACACAAAAAAACGATGCTAATGTAAGCCTGGGAATGCATTAAAGAAATGATGTCTCATCAAAGAGCTCAGACACTGATCACAAATTATGGGAACTTTATTTTTTGCAGTCAAGTTCCTCCTGTTAACTACTGTGCTGAATCTGCAGGAATTTTCCATCCAGGTGTCGTAGCTCTGCCCCCTACCCTCTGGAACTCCATCCCACAGTCCCTTCGCCTCGCTCCCTCGCCTCCTTCAAGGCACGTCTCGAGACCCTCCTCTTCGAATGTACTTCAGCCACCCTCCTACCACTAGCCTCCCTGCCCTCCAGCCCCAGCCCCCCACCCCCCGATCCCAACCGCCTGCTCGGATCCAAATCCCTGACCGTCCAGCACCTTGGGACTTCCTCCCTACGTGAAAAGCACTGTACAAATGTAATTTATTGTTGCTGTTTGTTTATTAAAAATGGTGTGATGTCTGCTGCCTCAGCAGACATATGCACAAAAATATTTGATTTAATATCAGTGGCAGTTCGGACATTAAGCTAAGGTGTTTCATCACTTGTCGTCAATGATGGTGCCTATTTAGTTGGGCTCTTGAATGACAGCACCACATAATAATGAATCCGAGTTGACGGTTGGAAGGTAACATCGTCTTGCCCCTCCGCACACACCGAAAAAAAAACTCCTTGTACGACATGCTTGGAAGTTCAATGAGATAAAGGCGAGTCGTCGACACAGTTCAACTTGGAGGGACTGACCCACAGTGCAACAATACGTCTGTAATAGCACAACTCTGACAATGCAGTCAGAATGCAATTTTATGTCATGTGTAATGGGATTTGACTTATCAGTGAATTTTATATGAAGCAGTTCTGGCTGGCACAGAAATGCTTGCTGTGCTCTGTTGACTTTCATGAACTGAAATGCTTATGAAGTGTAGGAAGGAGTTTGTGTGTGCGTGTGTGTGTGTGTGTGCGCGCAAGCAGGAAATTTAATAGGTGGGAGTCAATTCCTCAAATGACGTTGGGAACCATGTCGAGATTTGTGACATGAAACAGAGTGGCTCTGACTGTACAGCTGCAGTGTGCTGCTGGCCGGATTAGCAGGTGAGGTGATCTGTGAGGACAGAAGGCGACTGAAAGAATAACGGAGAATGTGTTCAATCAGGCTCGAAATCTGGAGAACTAACCTTTGATAAATGGCTGATTCGGTATTGTTGCACGAGGTTAAAAAGCGAAGGTAGACAATAAGCTGCTGATCATCATCTTCCCAACCATCCAAGCCTGTGCTCTTTCTCTTTTCCAATGTTTGTCTCCAGTTTCCCTCCTGCTGAAGGTTGCTTGCTGTGAAGTACATCTGCCGGTTCAGGTGATCGTTAAAGATCCCGTGGCACGATTTGAAAAGAGAAGGGTGTTTCTCCTGGGGTCCTGGCCAAGGCCAACAGCCTCTCCGATAAAATCGCTCACTCATTTCATTAGCTGTTTGGCGGACGTTGCCATCTGCAAAATGGTGTTTGCCTACAAGTACACAGTAAAATCCTGTGAAGTGCTTCGAGGCATCGCAACAGCGTAATAAGATGCTAAATCAAATGCAAGGATTATGATTATGATTATTATTATTATTATCATTATTTATGATGGTGCTCAGTGAGTCAGCATACATCTTTTTTTTCCCAGTCAAGGATTCAAATAAAGAATAGAGGATGTTTCTGTACTTCGGCGCACCGAGATGCCATCTGGCGTGAAGGACGCTATATAAATGCAAGTTGTTGTTGCCGGATTTCACTGGCAGTGATAGGTTTGATATTTGGTATGAATTGTTGTTGATAGATCAATCAGTCGGATCAGAAAACTTTTCCAGCCTGTGGATTGCGTTCAGGTCAATATGCTTGCCCAAACGTTTTTACTTTTTCAAAAAAAAAACCTGCAATAATATGCAAAAGCGTCTAGAAATTTACCAGCTATTAGTCGTAAAGACATTGGGCAAAATTGTTGCTCTGAGCCAAGCAAACAGAGTTTGAATAATGCAGTGCAATGTTCTTCAGTTGCTCGTGATGAGATTTCCAATGAAGTGGTGATAGCTGATAACAGCGCTGATCTTACCCCGAGCTATTACTTTCCCGTGACCAGTGTGTCCAGTGCAGGACTGGGGCACTGATGTCTTTTCGAAGAGCTGTGAATCCAAGCTTCTTCTGGTTGTCGTTAAAAGATCCGTAAGAACATAAGAATTGCTGGATGAACGAAGACCAAGGTCCACCCAGTTCGCCTTCCACCATCCTGGCAGTCATCTGCACATGTCAAGCAATATACTGTATCCCAAGAAAATAATTTGCTGAAAGAAAGCTGTTCAATTTGCTTTTGAAAATATCGCCTCATTCATTTTGGCTGCAATTGCACACTGACAACACGCCCAAAAGTCAGAATGTGCCATTTTCCAGCTCTGTTCTTGCTCAATGTCGAGTGAGGGGATTAGAAAGGGGGTCCCTAATAAGTGGGGGCTTTCTTAATTTAATTTGTGGCCGAACGGAAATGTAACTGCAATAGACTGCAGCTGACGTGCACACCCAGAAACAGAGAAACCTACGCTGCAGAAGGAGGCCATTCGGCCCATCAAGTCTTCACTGGTGCAAAGAGATCAATAGCAAGGAGATCAACAACAACAACAATGTGCATTTACAGAGCGCCCCTCACTCAGGGTAACATTTCAGAGCGCTTGAAAGCACTTGAAGATCAGTTCAAGTGATATACAGCAAAACAGACAGCTTATCTACCTGTAGGTGCAAATGGATGCAGAAGGTAGCAAATTTATTTTTTTATTATTTCAGCGCTTGGGATCCTGTAATCCTCACAGAGTAAATCGATCATTGTCTGACAACATTAAGGCGGTGTCAGGAATAACCTGAGTCTCCGAAGGAAGATGATGTTGTTCTTGCTGTAAAGCTGGGAGATTTGTTCCTGTGCTTGCACAAGGTGACTGGAGAGACGGAGACGGAGACAGAGATAGCGAGAGAGAGAGGAGAGAGAGAGAGAGAGAGAGCGCGAGAGAGAGAGGGTGAAGTGGGGAAGACAAATCCTGCATCTAACCTTTTCCCTCCGCTTCTGATTAAGTCCATGAGTTCTTTCTAAGCTCTTCTGTAATCAAACTCCGAGTGTGATACCATCTTATACTGTGTGCAGAAGAAATGAGTAATGAGGTCTTCTCTTCAGTGTCATTCTAATTAACAGCAATAATTTATATGGGGTAATTTTTTAAATTAATAATAACGTACTATCCTTGTGTGACCTACATAGGCAGGCGAGAATTAAATCTTTTTTAACATTCTATTTAACCCTATTAGTGTCAGACCTTAAGTTGTCCAATAGGAAACACTAATGAGGTTAGAAACTTGCCAGTGTTCTCAAATCTTCCATAATGAGACTTTCCCGAGTGCCTGGATGCGATGCTGAATCTCCAGTCTCATTGACTGTTTACACGGCATGTGTGACCTGACTGAAAACCGAGGGAACACTTTTTATTTTTCAACGCCTTTTACGTTCGCAATTCCGTAATTGCTGAGCCATAGAGACCGAGACCACTTTTTGCTGATGTATTGCTTCCACTGGAATCAAATACTAAAACGTTTCCTTTCCTTTATTTTTCCTTGCTCCTCTTCCCACACAATAACCCCACCCCCCCCCCCCACTCCCCCACCCCACCACACAGAGTGTCCTGGCCAACAGTCCCCAAAATAAAATCGGTCATTTAATCCATTTATGCGACATTGGTGTGTGCACATTTGCTGCACTTTCACCCACAAAACACACAATCACCCACACTTTGAACAGAGATCCTGTGAAACGCTTTGAAGACGTTCCCCTGACAAGAAGGACGCTATACATAACACAAAGATCATTTATTATTATTATTATTATTCCTTATTTGTTCAGGGTCTTGTCCTGAATGCAACAGAATTGGGGTCAGGCAAAATGACTGGGTTCCATTGCAGCTCATCTTATAAGGATAGCACATTGTTGCTTCTCCCCACGGCTCTGGACAATCAATGCTCATGAAATAACACGGCAGTGTCTGATTGTGCAACAAACCCTCAGTTCATTTTATTTCCATTGTCCTTGGGGACGAGCCTGGTCCCACTCTCCTTCCCCCTGCCCTCCCCACCCTCCCCCATCTCGTTCGACAACCGAACTCTACCGAGTTCTCCTTTTCAAATGGCTCAGCAGAATCCACGTGCCTCGTGTCATACAGCAGCCTCTTCTGAAGTGAAACTGTGAGCGTTCAGCAATTTGGATTCAGTTTACGGCTTCGTTGGTTTATTGCACCTTCCCACTAGCTCTCTTGTTTCAACACAAAGAACGTCCCACTCCAAAATATTACCCTGCGAGAAGGGCACTATATTACGTTGCTCTTGGTGGTGGTGGTGGTGGTGGTGCTATCTAAATGACACTTGTTTTTCCCACCTGAAACACGTCAGAAAAACCTTGTGCTATTGATCCTGGCTGCCTGTGTCATTGCTCAGTGTATGTGTTTGTCATCCTCCGGATTTTTGAAGAGTGTTGTTTTATAACCTCCAAAATCCAAATATTGCTTGCTCCCCTGCTGATCCAACCTTGATGCGAGGCTGCGATAACCGATGCGTCTAACATTGAATTTCTTTGTGGCTTGCCTTCCCCTCCGGAGAGGGCGAGGAACATTTCATGTGACTCAACAGAGAATATTCAGCTTCCCTTTCAGCCCATATTCGCCTTCATTCAATTGACCTCTGTCACGGTTATTCAGTTATTCCCGAAACTGCAGATAATTTCATTAAATGTGTCCTGACACCACAATGGGTCTGTTCTGTGAATGTTCTGCATCTGTGATGCATGGCGTTCACACAGCGGACTGGGGAAAGTCAGGGAGAAATGGGACAAGGGTGTTTTTTTTACACAAAGAAGAGACGCACAACAAAAAGAGTTACTCTTTCACCATGATAGTCTGTCAATGTATTCACACCTGCAAAAATTGTCACCAAATGCCAAATTATTAATGATGGTTAACTCATCTCAAGGCAGCAATCGGAACTTGGAAATTTGGGGATTTTACAAAACCTGACAGTAAATATATATATTTTTCCCTTTCTTTCTCCAACCCTCTTCTATATCGTTTGATATACAAGTTTATATTTCACTTTCTGCTCAATGATTTTTAGTCAAAAAGCACAGTCACTTGACTTTACAGTATATCCTGCGAAGGGCTTTGAGACGTCCTTCCGATGTGAAAGGCGCTGTACCAAGTAGAAGGATTATGATTATTTATCTCTCTTCTTCTTCAACCTGTAGTCCATGATATTAATCAATGATATTCACCAACATGCATGCGATATGAACAGAATAACAGTTCGTGCCATGTTTTCACTCATCAGCTTCTCTACCTCACAAATGTCTTTGTCCCTTCTTGGGTCTATCATATTGATCCCCTTTGCCTTTACTGATTGCACCTGTTCCAGACCAGGTGCTGATTAAAGATGTTCTGCGGAGAGCTCTCTGGTCTCTCTCTTCCCCATACTTAAGTGCAGAAAAATGAGGGATGGTGGAAGCTGAGTGCAAGCTGGGAGGGGTGAAATGTTATAATAATAATAATGCTACAGTATAGAGGCTTAAAATGGAATAACATTTATATAATTACTGCTTACACCATGTAATAGATTTTAGAAAAGGTGCAAGGAAAGGCATTTTACCCCAAATGCTAACGTGCTTCAAAGTGTTGAGGAACAGAAAGATCTACTGATTTCAGATAAGATAGACACTGATGAGTATTGCTATCTGGGTTTAGGAAGAGTATCTAGGTAGTGTCTATGCAGTCTGTAGTATTGATGTCCAATTGTTTTTGAAATTCTGTCGACTTTTGGGTAAAAATTTTAAGATTTTCCTTTGACCGATGAATTCAACTGTTGCTCAACCCAGTATCTGAGGTAGCTTTCTCCCATTTGGCTGAGAATGTTAAATGCCGACTGTAGCAAATGAGGATTATGGTGGCATCATACACTGCACAGCTGTGGTTTTGTTTCTTTGTTGTGCAAGATCAAAGCGATGTTGGGTTGTTTTAGTCCTACCAATTTTGATGACTTATGAAGAGAATAGTGATTTAGAGTTGAATGGATAGTTTGAGTTAAGTTGCGCCAACACTGGCTCATTGATTAGGTAAAGGAACTAAACGATTTTCGCAGGCTGACAGATCAATGTTCAAGCGATGATGACTGTGGCAAAGAGCACAATGCTTGGAAATCTGATTAAAACTCAAAGTAAGGCTCTGACCTCCGAGAGAACGCTTCATGCTATTGATTTCTCATTTTGGTAGGAAGAGATAATTTTTACGAGTTTTCATTTTGCTGCTTGTAACTTGCCAGCAAAGGAGTAGCTCTCCGTTCTGTCTCGCTCAGCAAACAAAATAATATGTGCAGGAGGGGAGCGTACATGTACATGAACCAGAGATGTAACTTATAAGAGATAAAACGGATAAACATTTTATGGAATAATTAGATTTTTTTTAAAGGAAAAGAACTGGTCAAGTAAGAAAGCTGTCTCCTCAAGGACAAAGGACTGAGATGCTTAAACCAGGTAAATTATCTGAAGCATTTTTGGTTTGATATTGTAACATTGATTGCCAATGGCATATTGTTTATATTAAGTACCATTTGATGCCTTGTTTTAGTCTGCTGACTGTTGGTCTGCGGGTTTGATAAGGTAGCAAAGAGACAGATTCTATCAGTTGCAATGTATCATATGTGTCTTATATGCCTATTGGGTATCATCCATTGGAAATTAATTCTCTTGGTAATTCATGTCAAACAGTTGCAAACTCACATATTGCATAATTGATCCAGAAGCAGCGAGCCTCCATCAAGGCATGTCTCAAGACTCTCCTCTTCGACATCGCCTTCGGCCACCTTCCTAGCCCTATCCTCCCTGTCCTCCCCCGCCACCCACCCCCCCACTTAAGTCCAAATCCCTGACTGTCCAGCACACCGGGATGTCCTCCCGATGTGAAAGGCTCTGTGTAAATGTAATTTGTGGTTGTTTGCTGTTGTTGTGGAGCAGAAGAAGCACAAAGCAAACCGGAATGGCTGGGCAATGATGTCTGTAATTATCCATTGAAGAGATGTTGGATTTGAGGCTTGTCCTGCCATTCTTTGGCATTGATTAACGCTTCTCCAACAGCAATTTGCAACATGACCTGAATGCGTGAGCTAAAGGCAATTAGGTGCAAAACCGATCCCAAATTAAGGAAATGGCCCTTTAGCGAATGTATCCCAAATAGAATTGTGGACCCTTTCTGATTTCAGATTGTAATTAGCCCTTTTCCTTGCACAAGTGATTGGAGATTATAAGCTATATGTAGGCTGACATTTTAGCAATTTAGTCATGGGTCAAAGGAATCTTCACACATCTCAGTTGTAGCAGGAGCTTCTCTCCAGGAACAAGGGTGTGGAGAGGGCACCAGAAGCCTGTGGCATCTTCAGTTTTGTTCTATCTCTCAGTGTCTGTGATCTGATCGTTTGAGGTGATTTTTTTTTTTCCTTTCTTTGCTTCGGTTTCCTTCACAACCAGGTCTACTCCCAGATAGAGTTTTATTTTTCCAGGCTTTGGACACAGAGGAGGTGAGGTGTGGTCCAGGCCTTATTTATGGAGTGTTTATCCATCAATATTGCCTCATTAATAATCTTCCTCAGATGGCTATTGTATTGGGTAGACTTCATATGCGAGTGGTGACGTCTTACAATGTTTCCTTCCCCCCACCGTCGCTCAGTTTCCTACAGCTTTGCAGTTTATGAAAAATAAGTTCGACGCGCAGTCTTTTTCTCAAAACAAATCTGAGTTTGCCGTTAAATTCCTTTGACAAAAGACATGGCGGCCAGTAGGAAAACTTCGCTCAACAAAGTCAGAAGGCCACAGTCGGCTGACACGAGCCACAGGCAACACCATATGGTTGACTGAGAATCTAATTAGTCAGAAATGGTTTAATTACATTCATTAATAAGAATATAATTAGCGGCGTAACAGGTTCTGTAATGATCAGTTGCTCTGCGACTTTCACTGTGGAGATTTATCCTGTCGAGAGTCGCAGATTGCGCAGAGCAAAGTGACGTTCTCTCGAACGCTCTGAGATGCGACGGGGACGGTTGCGTTGATCGAAGACCGCGATTCCCTGACTCCTGGTGATCTCCGCGCGTTGGCAGATGCCTGCGCTGGTAATAAAGACTGAAAGCACATTCATCATCCGTCCTCTCCCCGTGGCCCCCGGGGATTCTGGCCAGGTGCTGCAGTCACATCTCATGGAACAAACGCATTACTCTTTCAGATAGATTGCACTCTTTTAATGCATTGAGTGGCTCGTATAATGCAGAGCATCGAGGGTTAGTGTATCAAATTATTTTTTTTTTGCTTAAGAGTTTAAAAAAACAACCTCGCCGCAATGAAGGCCAAGCCACAACCTGATATTATCTTTTTTTTTTCATCTTTATTTATTTTTAATCCCTCTCGGCTCTCTTCTCCCCCCCCCCTCCCCACCACCCACCATCAACCCCGCATCCTACCTCTTTCCCTCGGCAAGAGAGAGAGAAACCGTTCGACCGGCCCGCTGCTTAATCGCTGCTAGGTACAGGTGTGTCACACTCGTGATCCTCCCTGTAGATTTTTTTTTTACTGTCCCTCACGTCGCTTGGTGTCATTCTTCACCTCCCTCCTGACAGTATGGTGCAGTCTGAGCAATCCCTGCTGTGTGTCTGCGTGTGTCTGTCTGTGTGCGTGTCTGTCTGTGTGTCTCTGTGTGTGTGTGGGGGGGGGGGTGGGGGTGTTGGGGTGAGGGGGGGGGAGTGCTTCATCACAACAGGCTGCCACCACACGTTGCGAACTCACTGCATGAATTAACCACAGCGCTGGGGAAGAGAAAACATAGCATCTCAAGATGTAAAAGACTGGATCCCAACCACTAAAATCTATAAAGAGCGTAATTAATAATAATAATAATAATAATACTTGCATTTGATATAGCTCCTTATCGGTTCATTCATACGTCTCGAAGAACTTCGTAGGATGCACTGTCAAATTGAGTGACTTTGCGTGTATTTTTGTAATGGGAGTTGAGGGGCGGGGTGGGTGGGGGGGTCAAATAATCTCTGACTATACAAAGCTCTCGGCAGCAGCATAAGCGTTTGTAAGATTTGAACTCCACATGTGCTTTTTCGGGAAAACCAAAACCCTGTGATCTTGCCCTCGGCTTGAGGTGCTGCAACAATCCGATTTTAGATGAATTGGGATTATTTAATTAATGGAATGCTAATAAACTGCAGCTATTTGATCATCATTGTGACGGTCAATTACCGCATGTGACAGAATGGAACTGTTCTTAACTGCTTCCCTGGAAGTGTGATTTATACCAGATCCATCTTATTTAGGAATATGCTGTTGGAATTAATTAGGATGCTGCCAGTTGATAGGATGTATGTATTACTTGTCTGCCATTTCCTTTTGTACTCTTACGAGGAAACAGATGTTACTTGTTTTCCTTTCCTTTCCTCCTCCTTCCTCTCCCCCAATTCCTTCTGCTTTTACATTACAAAGCAATTGCTTCCAGTGCATCACTTATCCATCAAGAGGACTGGGAGAACAGTGAACCTGTGACATTGTTAAGCACAGTGGTCAAATTCACAGGACGTTATACACCGACTTCTGTCACGTTGCCAGAGATGCTGTCCTTTGAATGAGACGTTTAACCTTAGGTTCTGCCTGTTCAGGTGCCTGTTCAGGTACCAACACCGCTGTTCGAAAAGGGAAGGGTATATATAAGAAAAAGTTTGTGAAGGGCTTTGAGATGTTGCGGCAGGGCAAGGCACCACATCACACCCAACGATTTACTGTCATAAATTTAGAGATTTGATGTACTGCAGTGGGTTTGATAGTGAATATTTCAAGATGCAACGGCCCACAATTTCTCCAACTAATTTTACAACACGCTGGCAGGAACCGAAGGATTCCCTTCTATTGATTGAAGACACTGAAGTTTTTTTTCAAAGCGATGTTTCTGGAAGGCAAGACTGGTGCAGCCCTCATGTTAAATTCTGTTTGTCACCACAGGGTTCCTGCCGAGAGAGGCAGATCTCAGCATCAAAAGGGCAGGGGTCAGCCTTGGGAGTACGCAAAAGGTACAAGTTCTTCGGAGTTGATTATCTTAATGAATGGAAATAGATTTTTTCTTCAAGATAAGCTTCTTTAGCTCTCAGCTGTAACTTCGGGGGGAAGGTATTTAGGACTTCAATACCGTAATCAATTATTTGGTTCCAATGGATTCATGTAGGCAGTAAACCCTGAAGAGACCTAAAGCGACCGTTTCCCACTGTCAAATACTCCTGCGTACTTTCAGGTCTGCTTTCGGCTGCTGAATTTTCACGTTCAAATAAAATACTGCTTCAGTGGAGTAACAAAGCTACGCAAAAGTCAAACAAGTTGGTTTAAAGCAGCAGCTTTAGCAGTAGCAACTGCTGAAGTAAATACACCGAAAAATCTTGACGTGATATAAGAGGGAAATTAAAATCAAAGTGTCAGAGAAGGGAGTTTGTTCCAGAGTCCTAGCCAACAGTTCCTCCCGGATAAAATCAACCATTCATGGCTGTGTGCAAATCGGCTTTGGCCTATATTAAAAGAAACAGTCACTACGTTTTAACGTAAATCCTGTGAAGCACTTTGAGATGTCCACCTGACGTGAAAGATGCTATAACTTTATTATAAAAATCCTTGCCAGCCTCTTACTCTATTTTGACCTGTTTTCTCTTTCCCATGGTTTTACTTCACTCTTTCATGCTCAACCTATTTTACTTTTTTTTCCATGAAACAAAACCCTTCACATGTTTTTCTTTCTACCAGCTACGCAGCATCCAGTTTCGGATGTGGGAGCATTATTCTAGTTCTTAATCGTGCAATGATTTTACAGGAACAGACAAGTGGTCAATGGTAAGAGACTGAAAATGGATAGGGTCATTGCTGCAATATGCCCCTATCAATTTCAGATTATAATAATAATCATTGCGTTTAGTACAGTGCCCATAAGGTCAAAACGTCTCAAAGCACTTCACTGTGAATTGTTGTCAAGTGCAAATGACTGTGTATTTGTGGGATAATGCTGCACATAAATTGGTTACCGCCAAACAGCCATGAAGTGAATACACAGATTTATCTGGAAGAATGTCGGCCGCGACTTTTCGAATGGTCCATTAATGCCCGCCCCAACAAAGTGGACAGGGCCACATATTAACATCTCCTCCGAAGAACAGCATCTCCGACAATGCAGTGCTTTCCCAGCGCCTACAGCGCAATGGGTTCAAAGTCCCGAGCTCGGGCTTGAATCCACAACTTTCTGACCCAGAGGCTTAGATTAAATTTGAAATGGAAAGGCAAGAGCAGGAAACTGCGGAAGATCATAACTGTGTGATTTTTTCTTTTCGAGGAGTTAACAAATGTAGAATTCATCCACACTTGGTGAGCATTCTGTGTTCTGACCACTGAATCCATTCACAATATTTCAATGGAGAGATAAGATGACTAATGTCATTAAAACAAAGCCACTGGGATTTAGTTCAACCATTAAGAAGCAAACTGAAGCATTTCTAATTGAGTTCTCGATTGGGAAGTGCTCACCACATCAATTTTAAAGCGGTGAATTTTGCTTATTCAACCACAGTTTCTTTGGAAATGTAACTTCCTGCGCCTGTCAAAACTTTGTGAGGAAACTTTGTGAGGGTAACTGTTTTCAGTTTGGGTTTTTTTCTCTCTCTCTCTTGATGCACCTTCGGAAGAGGGAGCCCTCTTTTTGAGGACAAGATGAATTTACATTCACCACATCAGAAGAAGAATAATAGTCCTTGCATTTGATATAGCGCCTTATCACGTCGTCAGGATGTCTCAAAGCGCTTCACAGAGTATGCTGTTCAGTGAATTGACAGTATATTTTTGGGGCGATGTCTCAAAGTCGTGTTTTCGCACAGTTGACTTGGAGCTCGAGTGGTGGGGGATGGGGGTAGGGGCGGGGGCTGCGGGGCGATAGCTGACTGAAAGTGTGGATGAAAAGGTAAGTCTCGATGGGGTCTTTAAAGGTGGGGAGAGAGGGATTGTGCGGGGCAGAGGGAGGGAGGGGGTGACGGAATGAGGGATGGTGTGAGGCGAAGAGACCTCCTTTATAATAATTTTAAAAAGTATTCTCATTCAAAATAATGAATTCCTTGGAGCGGGGGAAGCAGAGAAAGCTGACTGGTAGAAGTTACTGAGCCAGAACGTGTAAAGAACCCAAGGCAGTTACTAATTGCTCTTGTTTTTCTCTTCTATTCTTTTCGACCTTGATGTTGCCCTGCACTGTGGGCTTTGGCCCTTTAGCTAAATTTTTTTAATATAATATAATAAAAAAATTAACACGATCACTTAACAAGCCCACAATTGACATGACATGACACGATGACTGAAATGCCCTCGGGTTGATGCCTTGCACCTTTAAACTGATGAGATCTCGGCCCTTTTCACAGAGCTGGACTCGGTCGTTCTTTCCAACAAAATGTCCCAACAACCTTGTGGGGAGTGGAAATCCGGCACTCCCTCCCCCAAAAGGCTGTGGATGCTGGATCTATTCACATTTTCAAGGGAGATATTTGTTAGGTCAGGGTATTTAACGGATATGGGGCAAGGCTGGGTAACTGGCCTTGAGGTACAGATCAGCCATGATCTTATAAGATGGCAAGGGGCTTAATAACCTACTCCTATAAATAATAATAATCCTCGCATTTGATACAGCGCCTTATCACATCTTGGCGAGACGTCTCAAAGCGCTTCACAGAATATACTGTAAAATGAATTGACTGTAAGGTGAAACTTCTGTTTCTATGTTTCTAACCTGGGTGGTATCAGTAACTCTCCCCACATTATCCTCAAGTCCACCGAGGAAAGGGAAAGCAGAGTAACCTCTTGCTGGCTTGCCTATAGCTTTGTGTGATTCATCCTCTACACACAGACGCTGAGTGCATGAGATAAGCCTGATTTATTTTGTGAGTCTGGTTTTGGGGGAAAAAAATACCTTTTTAAAAAATATTTGCTGACACTTTGCACCCCACACTTAGGGTTATCTGATTGCTAGCAAATGAATAACGTATTGCATTCCTGGAGACGACTTCAAGAGTGGGGCTCATAATTTAATCAGTGGCCATAAATACCGATTGGTATCAACTAAATGGCATCTCTTTGACTAAGCCTTCAGCCTCTTTCCACCCCAAACCCCACTCCCTGCTCAAGTTTTATGCGACTAGTTACAAAATGTTGCTTGTGTTTGGTAGAGCGCCTTATCATGTTGACGTCTCAAAACGCTTCACAGGATGTAACGCAAAGTGGATTGACTGTATTTTGTGGGTGAAACACGGCAACCAATTGCACACAGCAAAGTCCCACAACCAATTGGGAATTGAGTGACCAATTTTTTGTTGCTGTTTGGTTTTGAGGGATTATTACCCCTGGAAAGCGATCCGCCCCAATCGACTAAAAACAACTGGGTTCCGACTTAAGGCTAGGAATAATGTTCCCTTATGTCAGCATTGCAACCTTTATGTACAAAGCAGGAGGCACGAGTGAACTCTGCGGTGCTACCCAAAAGAGCAGCCCAGTCATCGGGACAATAGTCACCGTTGTTAAAATCAAGACTCCAAAAATAGCTACTAATTCACTCCTGGGCTGTTAGTGTTTGGGGGTCGAATTACACGAGGTGACATCCAAATTTGGAGCATATTTGAATTGCATTTCCTGAATGTGTATCACGTTCAGCTTTGTGGTTGGCGGGGCGGCGGAAAGGGGTGTGTATGTGTGCATGGTGGGAGGTGGGGGGGGCGGTTGGTAGTCGTGTATGATGTGCATAAATCACTGATCCTTAAAGTTAGCAAAACCAGTTTGTAAAACAGTTCAACTCCTGTTTTTGTTCAATATTGCAAGTGTAACCCAGCCTCCGGATGTTTCTGGCCAGTGAATTGCCTCCAGCATTTTTTTAATCTCGCAAATCATTGCAGTTGGAAGCTTACATTCGGGATGTTATTTATAATTCCATTCACAAGTTGGCCCACACGAAAAGTGCTCTTTGCTTGTGGCTTTGGTCTGTTAACTGGCTCCTCCGAGACCGTGTTACATCGAGCCTGTTTTTTTTTTTTTTGTACGATTTTCTCCATTGAAGCGGGAGCCACCGGGCAGTGTCGCAATGCGAGGCTCCTGTGCTGTTTGAATTTCTGCTGCTTTCATTCAAATCAAAGCATTAAGATCGTCCCGGTTCACAATAAGACTAATTTGCAGGCACTTCTCCGCATGCAGAAACTGCTTGGCACAGAGTAAACGTTCGAGCTGTTTCTGAAAGAAATATGTTCGTCTGGAATTACTAGCGATTTCCATTCCAGCAATGAGTTTTGTAAGTCAGTGTTCATTCAAGCCTTGATCCCATATGTAACTTATGTGCCTTGAATACCTAATGCTTAATTCTCTTGGATGCCGGAGCTTTTGATGTAGTACATCAGAGGCAGTTGGCAAACCAAGGGCTTCTTTCATGTGTAATTAGGATGAGTTGCCTGAACTTTCTGCTTGCAATCAATGCAATATTAATATTGATTTGAGGAAGGAAACAATTTTGATGCGAATTGCGCCCAAACAAAACTTACGTCCCTGTATTCTTTTTGTGTGGGTGAGGGGAGGGGGCTTTCACTGAGATAATTTTTAAAGAAAATATCTGTTACCCACGTGCGCTATTTTAATGTTTTTAGACGCCAGGTGCAATGCTCCAATATCACAAATTATCAAATTCACATCCTCGAGGTTGATCATGTGTGATCAGCAGTGACTCCCTCGGCTTTCACTGTTTTCAAAGCTGGGTAAACCATCCGCTGCAATGAAACAACCTTCGACTTGTTCAGGTAGACGTTGTAAGATCTCAAGGCTCTGCTGGAAGGAAAAGAGAATTTCTCTCGGTGTCCAAGCCAACAATAGAGTATAAGAGTAGGGAAGTCTTACTGCAAATGTACAGGGCCCTGGTGAGACCACACCTGGAATACTATGGGCAGTTTTGGTCTCCTTATTTAAGGAAGGACGTACTTGCCTTGGAGGGGGTGCAGCGTAGATTTACTCGGTTAGTACCAGGGATGAAGGGGATGAGTTACGAGGATAGGCTGATCAATTTGGGCCTATATTCTCTAGAATATAGAAGAATTAGAAACCTATAAGATCATCAAAGAGCATGATAGAGTAGATAGTGGGAGATTGCTTCCCCGGTTGGAGAAACTAAAACCAGGGGTCACAACCTTGAAATCAGAGGCAGCCCTTTCACACTGAGTTGAGGAAGAACTTCTTCACTCAAAGGGCAGGGAATGTATGGAACTCACTACCCCAAAGGACTGTTGAACATATTCAAGACTGAGATAGATTTCTTATTGCAAAAGGTATTAAGGGATATGGGGATAAGGCAGGGTCAGGTTATTAGCTGGAGTTAGATTAGAAGATCAGCCATGATTGAATGGCGGGGCAGGCTCGAAGGGCCGAATGGCCTACTCCTGCTCCTATATGTTATGTTAATCCTCCGAATCCATTCATTCCATGGCTGTTTGCGGGGACCCTGCTGTGAGAAATTGGGCTGCCGAGTTTACCTACACTCCACGACACAGTCCACTCCACTGCACAGTCACTTCTCATCACAGCAATATCCTGTGAAGCGTTTTAGGATGTCCACCCGATGTGAAAGACGCGATAGCAAATGCAAATAGCCCTACAGAGAACAGATACAAGAAGCTGCTGGATTTTGTAAGTCAACTGAGTATGTTGAAGCCCTCCTCTTCCTCCCCCACCTCTGACATACATTCAGCATTTAAATCCGGTTTTCCAATCAATGGTGATTAACTGGTGAGTGGGTTCTGAACACTTACCTCTCTGACTCTATAGTTTTAGCTTTTATGGAGTAAGCTTATACAGTTCAGCACCCTTTTTGGGTCTTTTCAGCAGCTTGACCGAACTTGCACTGCTGATAAATGATAACAATAATAATAATAACATGACTAGTCCTTGCATTTGATGCAGCACATTATCACGTCATCAGGATGTCTGCTTCACAGTGTTGTGACTGTGTATTTGTAGGCAAATGCAGCACATATATATTATATATTATATATACATGTAGATGCGTGTACATATTTGTGTGTGTGTGTGTATGTGTGTGTGTGTATATGTCAGCACTTTGAGACATCAAAATGTCTCAGAGCACTTAACGTAATTGTTATCAAGCGTAGTGATTGCTTTGTGTCAGTAAACCGTGAGGTTGGGACTCGGAGGATAAGTTTTCCCGTGAGAATATTAGCTGCAGCATTTGCACACGGTGTTATTTTGGATTTTGTGCGGTTGCGTTAAGCATTTTTCATACCTTGTCATCAGCAACACAAGGGGTGCTTGTGAGGTTCTGTTTTGCCTCTGATTCCATTAACGGGTCCCTTGACTTTCACACCACTGCGATGCTCCGAATAAAATCCGACATCCGAGAGTTTGATCCCCAGTGCTGTGGGAAGTATTAAAATACCGTCCTTAACCAGATTAACATAAACATTCATCATATAAAAAAAAATAAATGTCAAAGCACTTTTCTGTAAAACACATATATTTTATCTCTTTGTTTTAGGCTGAATGTCTGAATAAATGATTTAAACCGGCCTGTGATGCAGAGACTTTTCGGAGAGCAGGGAAATAACCCATTTATAGAAACCTGACCAATTAATTATACATTTAACAGGGTTCGACCATGCCAACCAATTACATGACTGCCATGAGACCAAGGCAAAGCCACTTAGACTTACAATAACTAGAGTGGAACCTCATTACGGGTACCTCAGGCTTGTGTTTTGCTGCATTCATTACCGATGTTTATCCTTGTCCCAGTTGAAGTAAGGCAGTAAGACTCTTTCACCAGCAGTGATTCATACAGGGGCCAGATCCCATAGTCGCTGCTGAGCTTGGCTCAGTTAAGTGGGTCACCTTTCACGCATGAACCCAGAAGGTGAAGCCCAGGCACGGGGGACATGCCATTCAGTTCCCATTCAGAGTCCAGCAAGGGGTAGGGTGACAGGATAGCAGTCAACAGCAGCAACCGTGGGTTTCCCTTTCCAACCCCCTCCGAAGAAGGAGAAAATAAATGAATGAATGAATAAATAAATGAATAAATCCCGGACGGACTGAATGCAAAGGGTTTGGTTGATGCTCAGAATGGGTGAGGACCCAATTTCAATCCAAACACCAAATATCCTTGCGATTGAAGTAACGCCTTATCAGCTCTTCGAGATGTCTCAAAGCGCTTGCCGGATGCTACCGTGAAGTGAATTGACTATACTTTGTGGGCGAAAAGGTTATTTTTGTTTTTCCGTTATCTGGAGATCGGCAAAACTCCCCGTGTGTCAGATCACGTTCGAGCCATTTGCAGTTGTTTCCAGATGTAAGGAACGGTGACCCAACGAAAAGGCCCTTATCACGGCTCAGTCACTGCAATGCATACACACACGCGCACAAGCAGTGCTAATGATTGAGTGCTCTGTTCTGAACTACGCAATTTATTGCTGCAAACGGCCCATTGACTCCCATACACTTCATACCCATGTTGACGACAGGACTGGCTGGCTTGACCCTCTTTCAAGGTTCGACCAAGAAATGCCTCAGCATCTCTTTTAATCCTTATTTATTTGTTTTAGCTTTTATCCCACGGCAGCTAGCCTCCTCTGCAGCAGCTGACAGGAGCGAGGTAATTGCAACTAGTCGCTGTGCGTAAGTCTTCTGGTGTTTCTGCGGCTGCTGAAACTCATCCGAAATACTCTTCTGTTGCCAAATGCTAATTGGGTTTCGCTCACGGGCTACGGCAGCTCAAACCCTTCAAAATAATAATAATGATAACTACTTCAGTGAGCGATAGTAAACTTATGGAACAGACTCCCTCGGGAGACTGGGGAAGCAGAACATGTCATTTGTTTCAAGGACACATTAGATAGATTTCTGCGCGAAAATGATATCTCGGGTTACAGTGCATAGTTTGGGACATGATGTGTCAGACGACTTCCAGGATAGGCGAAGGCGAACTAGATGGACCTCGGTCTTCTTTCACCGAGCAAATTTTGATGTTCTTAATTCGGTCACTTCAATCCACGACTGTTTGAGGGACACTGTTGTGCGCAATTGGCTGCCGCGTTTCGCCCACAAAATGTACAGTCGATTCACTTTACCGTATATTCTATGAAGGGTTTGAGACGTCTCAGTGATAAGACGCTAGATCAAATGCAAGGAATGTTATTATAATCTACAACAGAGCTGTTATTGAGCATTGAGCCATGCCACACAAATGTGAATTGTTCCCTTTTCTTACCTGCTGTGCACCAGTACTACACATTTATCCTCTTGCTCTTAACTTCACGAAAGAAAGCGTTTACTGTCATGAAAACAATTGTTACAAGCTCCGGTTTATAAGTGCACCCTGTTGTTCAGGGAATAATAAATCCAGGGCACTGAATCTGCAGATTGTGCCACGTGGATTTTTATATGCCTAATAAAAAATTTCACTTGCTCGTAGCAGATAAATACGACGCAGTAAGTTCTAGGTTCACTCCATTTAATTGCCTGAGAAGCTATTTGTGCTTAAGGCCATTAAGTACCCAATTCACTCTCTCGCTTGAACATGCCCACATGGTTTGTGTCAAATCGGGTTCTGTGAAATATTTATTTGTAAAAAGCTCTATTCACTGAGATTTCCCTTTCCAGGCAATGTCTCATCTTGTGCACTGAATAGATGCATAAAACGTAAGTGAATGTGGTCAGGTCGCATGGGATGACAGTAGCCTAGCTACGTGGTATCACAGTGAGAGGAATCATTACTTGTCAAAACTTTACATTTTTTTACTCCACCATTGTACTGAATCATCTATTTAAGTGGCTCCCGAATCTGCCGCTGGAGCCAATCATGAGAAGATAACATGGAAGTGGTTAGACAGCAAGAATTGACTGTAAGGGAAAAGTCTTATTTCAGCAACTCAGTTGATTAATAAAACGTCCTATGTGTTTGGAGGTGCCGTCCTTTGTACGACATATTAAACCAGGGACCCATCTGCCTATTTAGGTGGACGTTAATGATCCCTTTGTACAGTTTCTCCCGCTGTCCTGACCGACAAGTGCTGTCTTGTCTCCCCCACTCCCACCCCAACCCTCTGCATCCAGTTAAAGTTAGTCATTCACTTTTTGTGGGACATTTGTGCTTAGAAAAAAAACAGTCACAACACTTTACAGTGAAACCTGTGAGCTATTTTCAGACGTTCTTTCAATGGCGCTAAAAGACACTAAATTAAGTGCAACAATTTTTATTAGCTTAAGTTTCAATTTGCGGTGGCCGGAGAGGCCAGAAAGAGTTTAAAACTGCATAGAGAGGAGTTTTACACTTCAAAATAGCAGCGCTCAGCGCTTTTACTTGCATGTGACACCAAAGCAGTCAAACAATTCTGATGTCTCTTTTACTTACTCCCTAAACACAGTTTGCAAAATGGTAACCTTTTCATAAAGAATTTGTGAGTGGGATTCCCTTGTTCCTCTCCCATCAGTTGTGGGATTAACTTCCTGACTAGAACGAATAGCTCTTTACGGGAACACTTTCGTTCTTACACACCGCGCGCGCGCACGCACACACACACCGCACACTGAATTAAATAAAGCACCAGCACAGCCTTTTATCAAGCGAGAGCTCAGATATTCTCGGGAGAGATCCCCCTCTTCTATAAAGAAGTCCCTGTGTTCAAAGTGAGAGATGTCAGCGTCAGGAAATTGAACATTTTCCAATCTCTGCACCCGGTGTTAGCATCAAGCATTACAAACTGCGTTAGGATTACCTCCAGATCATTTTGGTTAGGATCCTGGCGTTCAACAAAGAGGTGACATTTCACCTTGGTCTGTGCTGGATTCAAACCTAGGTGCCTGGAGGTAAAAGAACAGCATTCAGATGAACAGCAAACCAGCAGACCTTCCTCCAAGTAGGCAATCAAAAACCATTGTTTATTTCATGTGTAAAGCTGGCAAAACAATGATGTTCAAGTGATGATCAGCCGTTAATAATTTGGAAAATGGCATGAATAATGCATTCAGGTTTACATGCCAAACACCCTTCCTCACACAAGCCAACAACGCCCAAACTTTGTGCTTTAAAACCTACGTTTTTATCCCAATTTCTGTTGCGAAACAAGAATTTCCGTGCTGGCATCCTGTTAGCATTTGTGTCAGTGCAATCCGATATGGAGCAAAAAGCCATGGATTTCCGTCTCCAAATCCCAATGTGGCGAGTCCCCTTTCTCGAGTCGGGAGAGATGCGAGGGGAAGGGAGGAAGCAGAACGTTGGGCATTTGGAAGGGAAACTACAAAGGGGAGCCATCTGGATTGCTATCACACAATTTCTCACAGCTTGTTCCAGAGCAATATTAGCAGATAGGCTTTCTGCCCAGAGCTTCAGTGAATGGTGCACGACATGTGGAGAAAAATAACATAAGCCTCAACCTCCAGCATTGGATAATGAGGGGAGTAGCATTGGCCTTTACGTGCAATGACAATGAATGTAAGATAGGTCATCCTCTTGCACTGCTGTGCGTTGTACAATGGGGCAAGTGGTTCAAATCCTTGTCTCATTCTGAGCATCTGGATCTCTTTCTGGGATACACGGCCAAAAGCTTGGAACCAGCCCCTGAAATGCACCTGTGTATCTTCTCTAGAAGCCATCAACATCCTTAAATCTGCTGTTCAGCGCTCTCCATTCTGACTGTACGGCTGTGCTGTGCGAACGGATTGATGCGAGTACAGGTTGTTGCCATAGATTTGGTTGAAGCAATGTTGATCCAATCTCCCAATCTTGTCGCTGCAAGTACAACGATCTGCGGGGTCTTACAATCGGGTCATGTCAACAACAGCGACAACAACTTGCATTGGTATCGTTCCCTTCACGTGGGGTAGCATCCCAGAACTCTTTACCTTATCATTCCATCGTTCCCAGATCTTCTTTGACTTTGAGGCGTCTCAATGACGCGATGAGGTGCTGTATCAAATGCAAGGATTGTTATTTTTATACACGCTGTCGTTTGGTTTCCAACGCTCAGCTTGGAGATGCTCCTCCTTCTGATAGAGGTTGCCTGTCTGGACTTTTTATTCTAAAACCACCTTCTGTTGCTTTTCAACAGCATCTTGCCGGTTCTCTGGCTTTCTCGGTGAAAGGTCAGTGTCGAGGTGAAATCTTCATCCGACTTCATCCTTTCCGACATTGTCTCAGAAGCAGAATGCAAATAGTTTTGTTGCAAAGTGTGCCACTCGTGCAGTGTAGATATTCATCATCAAATTCGCTTTCCTCGCACCACATTTTACTTCCCAAAATTTTGCATTCTCCCTCAATAACAATAATAATAATCCCTGCATTCGATACACACTGTAAAGGGAGTTGACCGCATATTTTGTGGGAGAAACGCGGAAGCCAATTGCGCACAGCACAGTCGTGGATTGCCTGACCAATATTTTATTATTTTTTGGAAGGAATTATTACCCCCAGAAAAGCGATCCGCCAATCGACTAACAATCAGATTCCGACCCACTGCTCGGTAAATAGAGGCGTGTGGAGTAAGGAAACTTGCCCAACGTTTCTTCCTGCCGGGAATCAAACCCAGGTCTCTCACTTGCGAGGCGAGCGCTCTCACCACTGAGCTACAGGACTCCACGCTAAACATTGCATTCTTCCTAATATTTGCAACAAAACTCCTCAGATCGTTCCACTATAGACTCCTAGTTCTGTCATGCTCCTGTCAGCTTCAATGAGCAGAGAATATCTTCTGCTTCTTTTCCCCCTATTACGTATTTCAAGGAGCACATATGAAACTCCCGAATCAAATGCGGTTTTCTGTAACATTCAATTTCTTTGAATAAACTCAGTTCGCTTCCTCGGGCCTTTATGAAATTAAGGCTTTTTCAGAATTAATTCCTCTGTGGAACCACTTTGAAAAAGCGGACATGTTTCCTGCTCTCTGTCGCAATCACTTAAAACTGAGTTTAGCCTCAGTAACGCACGGTGCTTTGTTTTGAAAACTTCCGATGCTTCTCTGGGGAACTCTGTCCCTGTCGCTTGGCTGTCTGGCCACCCCTCAATCTGTCCAACCTTAAAACCTACCTTTTGGACAGTGCCTACAGTCATTTCTCCCCTTGCCGCCTCTTCCCTCTGCTTGGTGTCTGACCGTGCGTGGAGATAATATCGCAATCACATTTTCAAGACAGAGGTAGTTAGATATTTGTTAGGTCAGGGTATTAAGGGATACGGGGCAAGGGCTGGTAACCGGACTTGAGGTACAGATCAGCCACAATCTTATAAAATGTTCGAACAGGCTCAAGGGGCTGAATAGCCTACTCCTGTTTCTACATGAAGGGCACTTGCTAATGGGAATGCAATTTGTTGTGGTCATTTTCTTCTTGTGTCTCTCACACACGTACAACCTCTTTCCCGTCCCCTTTGCTCGGGGTAAAGGAGCTCAACCTCTCGCCACGCGTGGCAGTTTCTATTTGCTTGGACAGAGACCCGGATGTGTGGGACAATGAACAAATAAGTTGAAATCGCAAAGATTAGAATATTTCAAGCCCCCCCCACCCCCGCCTCCTAGACTGTAGCTCCATCTAGTGTCTGTACCGCCAGAATTAGCATAACGCCACACACCTGTAACCTGTATAACCTGGCCAGGGCGCAGTGAGCAGCAAGACGTCAAGCCACCAGCTTTGCCTCAAATGTGCCAGCGACCCACAGGTAGGAGTTGAACGGAAGTGGGGGGGGGGTGGGGTGCGGTTTTGTGTCTATGTAGATATATCACGACGGTATATAACCTCTTTGCACCGTTTCCTTTGTCGTAAGGGCGGGCGGGCATTCTGCAATGTAAACCATTTCCTATTTGGCCAATTAGGAGGCAAGCAACACAAGTGTCTCGGTCATTCCATCATTCCGCCTGACCATTGAGGTGCCACCCATACGATGAGGAAGACTGGGCCTTTAGAACGTAAGCATTTGCTTGGCCAAAGCAGACCAAAATCCAGCTCGCTCGCCTTCCACCATCCTGGCAGTCGCTTGACATTGTTGTGTCCCGAACTGTACGCTGTGCCCCACAAGAGCACAACACTGCCTTGTGCAGTGAATGGTGAACGTGAGCTCGCTTCCTACCACCGTGAGCCACAAGGGAGCACCAATGCACCACTAACCCCCTTTACTGCTGAGCCTCATTAAAATCACACGACATTAGCAAAGGAAGAGCTTGCAGGGAAGGACAGCTGCTTTCACAATAATGAGAGCCTGAGGCCAAGGTGCCCCCAAAAAACTGATCTTAAGAGTATTTCTTTTTCCTTTATAAGAGCTGCTCGTAATTGTGGGTTTCCCCCAAATACCTCTAAATTATTCTCTCTCGAGGCGCAGCACCAGATGGCGTCTGTGACAAAAAAAGATTAGAGCTGCCTGTGGGGACCGGGAGATGAGCATTCACCCGCACGTGTTTATGTGTGCGTTGATATATATTTTTATATATATATATAATAATCCTTGCATTTGATATAGCGCCTTATCCCATCTTCGAGACGTCTCAAAGCCCGTCAGAGAATACACTGTAAAGTGAGTTGACTGTATATTTTGTGGGCGAAACATAGATTATTATTATTATATATCAATGTAACTGAGGCACGTATAACCCCAAGTATATTGTGAATACCTGGAGTTTGAATTGAAGAGCTCAAAATCCAGATCAGCAATTGTTTTGTGCCATCTCTATACAGCCCACTTGCCCCCTCCCCACTTTGTTTCTTTAGCTAAATGGTCAGAAATCTTATAAGGAATGGTGGTATTCCCCACCACCCTGCCCCAAAACACACGCACACTCCAGTGTATATAGATTGTAAAATCCCTCCTCTCCGTTCCTTTTCAAACAAGTATGAATATACACTGTAAGAGTAGGGAGAGACAGACTTACACCCAAACACCAGATTCCAAAGTGACCCCTGCGGCAAACTGTGGTGAAACATTTTCAATATTGTTCCGTAAAAATTGGAAGAAAGTTTCAAAAGTTCTTGAAGGCAATCAACATAAAGGTTTCCCGAATGAGGAACGTGTTTGATTCTTCCTTTGCTGTTTGTGGGACAATGTACTGATGACTGCATCTCCTTTTTTTAATATTATTTTCTCTTATCTCTCTTTTTTTAAAAACATTTATTTTCCCGCCGCCGATAATATAAGGGCTACGTTAGTGATTCTCGCTGATGTACTTTAGCTGGGTTATTATGTAACTGGAGTAAATAAGTAATAATGTTTTAGCTGTGCAGCTCTTAATGTTTTTGACGCAAAGTGCTGTGAACAATTCTTCTCCCTAAAGGCACAGCTCATGAGTCTGGAAGCCTTGAAATCTCCTTTGTACAGTTTTATGGGAACGATGACTGTGTGCCAGGTCATTTTGCACCCTTTGTTGAAATCATTGTTGAAGCTCCATCACAGAGGGTTTCAAATACCTGCGTCTGGCGTTCCAAAAAACAGGACGCAGTTAACTTTCAATTCGTTGCAGTGATATACTGAACTTCTCCCTGTTCGTCAGCTTGTTCACATGGAGCTCTTTTTAACCAGGGTGCCTTTGAATTTATGAAATCGACCTTAAGTTGACTTGTTTATGGTCCAAAAAGAGGATAAGTCAACCTTAGATATAAAGCAGCCTATTTAAAAGGCAGTGAATGCCGGGCGATAGATATTAAATCCGTCAAGAAATTTGTGTTGTAAGGCATTTGTTTTGAAGCAAGTATTTACTCTGCACTGCCTTTTCTTGATCTCTGGAACGTTTTTAATATACGATGCTCTGCGCTCTGTTTCTTATACAGCATATCAATAAATGTTGACTGATGCTAGTCAGAGCCAAGTGCGGTATCTGTCAGCATCTGCCAGCACCTGACACCCAATCCAGATGTGATCAGCAAAGGGGAAGGACATTCAGTTCTTCACACATCTGTCACAATTCATTCTGGGGGAAAGAAAATAGCAACAACTTTCACTGAGTTGATGGTCTGTTCATATTGAGCTTGCGTGCCAACAAATGCATGATATCTGGTTTGTTTTCCTCAAATACCAGTCGATCTTTATCGAGCAAATCCTTGATGGAAAATGTCATTTTGCCTTTGTGTAAATGACAACCCAATCCGTCTTACGATTCTGAGAATATTGGGATGAAGGGTGGATTGCACCTTTTAATAACAGACAACGGTTTGCGTTTATATTAGAGCCTTTCACACGGGGTAGCGTCTCGGAACGCTTGACAATGGCGGAGTCGGGGGAAAGGGAGGAAGGAGGTGACCGCAAGCACGATCAAGGTCTTTAGGTGGGATTTGAAAGGGGGGAGGGAGCCTCCATTCATTTATTTGTTTGCATAAAAAGAGGTGCTTTCCTGTCTTTTTTTAAGGGAAGACCTTTTAATATTTTAGAGTTTGGGAAGCTCAATGAATCACACATGAGCCTCCATGTGACGACAGACGTTTCTTTGACGACCCCCGAGGATGATGGAAAGTTCGAAGAAAGCCAAATAATAATAATAATAATCCTTGCATTTGACACAGCGCCTTATCACGTCTTTGAGACGTCTCAAAGCGCTTCACAGGATACACTGTAAAGTGAATTGACTGTACATTTTGTGCGTGAAACCCAGCAGCCAATTGGACAGTCGTGGATTGAGTGACCAAATTATTATTGTTGTTATTTGTTGTAAGGGATTATTACCCCCGGAAAAGCGATCCGCAAATTGACTAACAACCCAGGTCCTTTCGCTTACGAGGCGAGTTCTCTAACCACTGAGCTACAGGACACCAAATCAGCCAGTATAACCATGGACTTGCTAGCTCAGAGTCATCCTCAGAGTCCACCTGATGTAGCTGGCCACAATCCAGCTGCTAACTTCTTTTTATGGTGCTGTGGAACAGCCATAAAAGACCCATCATTTCAACTAACAAACTCAGCATGGAAGAGTGCCAGTCGGCCCATTATGTTTATGACCAGATCTTTGAAAGAGCAGTCTACTTGCACGTACATTCAATGCAGAACTGTAGAAATTTACAGCATTCAGGAAGGTCATTCGACCCATTGTGCCTGTGTCGACTCTTTGAAGTGCGATCGTTTCAATCCCATTGACTTGCCCTTTCCACCAAACACCTGTAGTTTACAAAAGGAGAGATCAACAATGGACCCTATCCTTCCAATTGTGCCTTACTATATATGTTATGTATTAAATATACATAAACACTATCCTTTTTTAGTGATTATGCGCCTTGTGATTCATTTGCCCAGCTACTTCTGATGTCAAAATCTGCTAGAAAAACCATCCTCAACTGTGTCATCTAAAGCTCATTGGAACCTGAACCTCACTGGAGGCTGAATTACAAATTTCTACAAACCGACAGACCTGTGTTTATAGGCTTCCAGAAACTGTCGTTGCCCGGAGAGTGTGTTTGAATGACAGTGTAGACATGACATAGGATGACGGTGACATCAGAGTTGAAGGTACAGGACAGCACGTGACAACCACTGTCAGTGTTAAGAGTATACAATAGTTTTTTCCCTCTCTCTTTAAGGCAGCGGATTAGTGACAAGCTGTTATCTAGAGGATCCAGCACTTCCTGTAGTGGTATTTGCAATGGTCTAACCTTTTGGGACTATGTCCTAATGCACAAGTGGTGTAATACTAAAAGGCATGAGTAATGTGGATATAACCAGGTAATTTAACTTCAACTGTAATTGCAAAGCTGCAAGACATGAGTATAAAATTGGCAAGTTTGAACTGTGACGAGAGATTAGAACAATATCCTCTCTTTCATATCCCCCAAGCACACACACAAATGCAAAAATAACAGATATACATAGTAAAATCCCATCAGAAGTAGTTCATGCTATGCTGATTATCGCCTTATAACAAGGAGCTCGATGTATATGTGCTTGTGAATCGATCGCAAGTCATCAGGATCAGTTCAGAGCTAACAAAGCTGAGAATGCAAAGCGTTTGCTGCGGCCCATTAGGAGAGTTAGTTTCCACAAACTTAACAATTTGCTCCATTATAGTCAATAGCTTCAGTCACTATATCTTGAAACTCTGGAACACTCTTCCTCTATCCCTCCACTTCTTTCCCCCTCCTTCCCCATCTACAGGTCACACCTGAAGCCCTTCCTATTCGACCGTACCTTCGGTCAACCCCCCTCCTCACCCCCCCCCCATCTTGGTGCTGTGCTCCACCACTGTCAAGGCTCTTGGACACTACCCTGCATGAGTGAGGGACGCTATTGTAAATGCAAGTTGTTGTATCTTCTTTGTTATCTTAAAAGCTCTTCAAATGTACGTCTCCTGCTCCCTCCCTCCCCCTTCCTCTGTCGGTAAACTGAGCCAACTCCTGTCTGGGTCTCTTGCCTCATCTCTGCCTGTGACACAATCATCTGCGTCTCTCTTTGCGCTTTAAGAGACGTAATAAGGCATTATATCAAATGCAAGGGTTATTATTATTATTATTATTATTTCTTACCCAATAACCTTTATTCATGTTACAGGGAGATACCCATTTTTGGGGGGGTTGAGATTGCATTGATTTGTACCTGATAATCTATTCCACAATCGGTTGCTTTGTGTGGAGTGATGATCGAAACCAATGTAAAACCCCACGGCTGAGGCCAAGCTAATGCCATCCATGGAAGGCAACCGATCGTGGTGGAACAATCCGGAGGTAACGATTTTGCCCAATGCCTTCCTGTGACTGGGTGATATTTGAGTGTTTTCTGTGCTTGGCAATCTTACCTGTCTTATTCATCTCCTTCAGAGCAATGCAATGTCTGCTGGAATCAGTGTGGTAATTGGTCAAATAGCCTTTCCTAGTCCTATAAGTACGCCCTTACTTACAAACTAATTACTACGTCGAACAATTCTGAAATCACAAAAGACCTTGATTTTATTAGGTGGTTGTCCAGAGCTTTGTTTCATTTACCTTTGCTGCAATCAGTTCTTTGAATGAGCTTTTCTCTCTGAAGATGTGTTAATAATAATAATAACAAAAATCCTGGCATTTGACAGAGCTCTTTGTCACGTCAGCGAGACTTCTCAAAGTACTTCACAGGATATGCTGTAAAGTGGATTGACTGTGTACTTGTGTTTATGTCTATTTCGTTTGTTTAAAAACAGAACAAGTTTGGTGGGGGGCGGTGGTGAGAGGGAATAAAAAGTTTGCAGTGTCTAGGAAATTGAACCTGAATTGATCAGACAGGAAATCATTGTAAGCATTGCATTGTTGAGGGTAAAATGGGCTTCGAAAGGAGCATTCAGTTCGTGTCTTGGGCAAACAAACAAAACAAATCAACAGGGATTTGTCAACGACAGCTGGATCATTCACTACAGCAAAAACTGTATCAAGTCTCTGAAGCTCGACTATTTGTATAAGATGTGAAAGGAGCCTTTCACTGTTTGCCTCAGGGAGCATGTATAGCCACGAGTAAGGAGATTATGTAAACTACAACACGGGGGGTTAGGATGTTTATTATGAGAATAGCATTTGCGAAGATAAGCTTTCAAATACCTTGCTAACAAGGGAAGCTATCGCTTTGCGGCCTCATTAATGACGGCTGAAAACGGGACATGATTAGAAGAGATTCTGATTGTTTTTGAGTATTTGAGCAGCGGGGTAATGGTACAGTGTATAAATGTTAGAAATCCCGTGCAGTCTTCAATCTGCGGTGTCTGCAGTGTACTGGCACTCTGGAAGAGATAGCATTGTGGGGCATGCTGTGTCTATGGCTGAGAGAAGTCTTATCCTCGATGGATTATTATGGTTTTTTTTTGTGTGGAGAGAACAGCTTTCGGCTTTGCGCTGGTTCAGTCTCTCTCATTGCGAAGCTGCTGTGTTGGTGGTGTGGTGCGTACTTCCTCACGTGGCTGAATATCACCTTTAATGATATCAACGTACTGTGTTGTCGGATGAGAAAGCTAATCACGTTGCACGCAGTAAATCTGAGTACAGCTAAAAAAAAACAGTTCATCTCGAAGCCTGAATAATTCCTCCTTTGAACAGTATAGTCTGTCTTAGTATACTTGCCTCCTTCAAGACCCGTCTCAAGACGTTTTCATCTTCGATCGTGCCTTCGGTCGCCCTCCTAACCCTACCCCGCACCCCCTCATACCCCCCACCCCACGCCCCCCCGCCCCATCCCTCCCCCACCCTCCACCCCTCCTGATCCCAACCACGAGCTCAGGTGCCGTTCCCTGCCTTGGGACGTGCTCCTGACCTGAAAGGCGCTGTACAAATGTAATTTGTTGTTGTTGTTGTTGTAGTACGCTGAGCAGCACGTCCCAGAGAGAAGGTGGTCGATTGGTTTTATGAGAAGAATTCACATTTGATTCTTGATTGATAATTTGAGAATTGTACAATAAACAGCGAATGCAGAATCTTCTCTTTCTTTTTGCCACTTTTTTTTTGCCACTTTTTCTCTCTCTCTTTCTGTGATCAGTGGATCCCGGAAGAGGGAAACGAGTGAGAAGAAGCTGTTCCTCTTTATATTAAAGAAAGGTGTAGCTTTTTCCCCCCTCCGTACCCCCCACCCCCACCTCCCCACCAAAAAGGACTCGGATATTAAAATGCTTCTCGACGTGTAATTGTTTCCATGTTCACTGAGGCGAAGCGAGGCACTCAGAGGGTAGAAGATTAATTGTCCATAATTGCACGAGTCTGCATGTTCCTTGACTGGATCAAGAGCAGCGTCAATCATTCCACTTCCCAACGCCTCTAATTAGCATGTAGTCGCAGTCGGCACCGTTCAACTGGCTGACGTGGGATGGTGCCCTGTTACTTTCTGCGTTCGCCCTGCTGCAGCCGTTCTATATCCTGTTCTGTGATCGCTGTGTCCAGCAGTGAAGTCTCAAGGTTTATCCCGAACGCCAAAATCAAACTTGTTAATCTCGTTTTTTTTTTTTTGGCAAAGGCTCTATTTGTATTAAAGGAGAAAAATGTGTTCAGTTTAATCAGTCGTTGCATCCAAATGTTTGCGACGAGATGGGAGAGGTTTGGCACAGCGAGTTGGCATGCCGACTGATTGTAGTCTTTGCAGATTGCGGGTTTGATATCTGGTTAGGATTTCAGCCCACGTAGAGGGGGAGTTTGGGGAGCGGAGTTTGGGGGGGGACACACGTAACATGTGCAAAGTTCGGTTTGCCCGCAGGGAGAGAGAGGAACTGTTTGGCAAGTTGTGTCGTGTCTCTTGAAATCCTCTTGACGATTTGTAAGTGAGAGTTGGTAGCTTTCCTGGATGCACGTCTCCTGACCGATGTCTGATATTTACAGGGATGTGTGAGAATGAAGCAGAAAGGGAATGCGTCGGAAGGGGAGAAAGATACGGTTATCTCACTGTGTTGAGGCCATTAAGTAAGATTCCCTTGTTAAATGTTTTGAGCGCTGTACTTTCTGCTCTCTGATTTTCTACGGTGATAATCCATGAGATGGGGGAATAGATGGGTGGGTTGAAGGGAGAGTCCTAACCAATAGCAGGTGGAAGAAACGATCTATGAGGAGAAGTTCACTCAGGTCCAGATTTACTCTATGAACGTCATGTTTTAGAGAGCCCAAATGTTGGCAAATTGTTCAATTCAGTCTTAGCTTTGAAGGCTACGCAATTCTCCAACGAAAACGTACAGGAAACCCAATTTGAAAATAAACCTGCATTTATGAATGTGTTAAATTCTGAGCTCTCTAAAATGCTACGTTAACAAAGCACATCTGAACCTCGGTAGAAATTCTCCTTAAAAGTGTGTAGCATTCGCTCACAAGTTACATTTACACTCAACACAGAAGAACTACCATAACCACACACAAACACACACACACATAAAACACCTATAGGTTTACATTCGTCTTGAGGTCAGAAATCTGCCCGTGCTCCAGTCACATTATACTTTTTAATGAACAAATGGGAGAAATCCTTTGAAAACAGAGATGTGGGCCACTGAATGGTGGCGACAGATAAAGTTTTCCATGTGAATTGATGCACAGGTGTTCGCCTCTACACGGTGCAGGAGAATTATTTTATATTTTTATGAATCGCTCTGCCCGTGCGTGCAATTGTGTGGTGGGTGTATTTGCGCGTGTGTGTGCACGTGTGGTGTGTGTGTTTGTGCCTGTGTGTCTTTGCGCGCGCCTGTATGTGTGTGGTGTGGGTGGGTGGTGTGTGGTGTATGTGTGTGGTGTGTGTGTATGTGTGTGTGCGTGGGCTGATCCAGAGAACTCCTTGTTTAGTTTCCTATTTCCGAGATGCATGCTGTTACAATGCTAAATACTCTGAGGACAAGCATGACTGAGAGGTTGTCAGCTTGTGCCCCAGAAGAGTGTCCTGACAGGGCACCAGGCTGACATGTTCATTCTCTGGGCCCTTAGACTTTGGAGACACGACTGTCAAATTAGGCACCGGATGTGGGAGGCCTTATTTTTTGTTTCGATCGAAGCACCAGGCGAGGAGTGTCAGGAATAAATGGCTCGTGCCCCTTAATAAGCCTTCAACGATAAAACTATCTCCTTTCCCTCGGCTGGCTCTCGCTGGATGGACGTGAATAACTGTGACTAAAAGCAGTAATGAGACCTGATATTCAACTCTTTTTTTCCTATTCCGGGCTGTGTTTTTCTTCAAAAATAACAACAACTTGGATTTCTGCAGTGCCCCTGCCCAGAGCGCTTAAATTAAAATAAAGCCAGACAACACCGATATTAACTGTGTCTTCTAAATACATTTGTTCCTTTTCTTTCACCTCCATTCCTGCCACTGACGCCTCCCCCCCCCCCCCCCACACCCCCACCCCACCCTCCCACTTCAATCCAATGCTTTCTTCATTTTCCAATGAACACTAAATTGCAGCGAGATTCTATGAGTGTTGGACTCTGGTTGTCTGCCCCATCACCCCAGGACCTCACTTACATGATCATTCTTCACGTGTGCAAGTGTTGGCAACCTATTCAAACATAATGGGGTGGGGAAGCGGGACAGAGGAGCCAGTATCACACACGCTCCAGTCTTCAAATCGCAACAACAACAACAATTTACATTTGAATAAAGCTTTTCACATCAGGAGAACATTCCAAGGCACTTTGGTAGGGGCAGGGGTAGGGGGTGAACCCCATCTTTCACTCAACCTTGTCGAACCTGTCCCTTTTAAGAGCGGAGCTTGCATTTGGATGGTTATGAGCGTAGGGCTTACTTAAAGAACAACCAGTTACTTTTCATGTTATTCCCTGAATGAAGCAAGGCCACACAACTCCTCATTCCCCATCACGCAACTCTGATCTGCCCCAAAGGGTGAAAGCTCCATCGAGGGCTCCAAGCAGCGAGAATCCATTTAAAGTAGTTTAAGATTTGTCCAGGGGGACAGTTGTCCATTGCTGTGACCAGAGCCACATGGCCTCGACCATAGAGTAATGGACCTGCAATAAAAAAATGACTCTCAGGTAGACGACATCTATTTGTCTATTTGATCTATTTGCTCAAGCAAACAAGCGGGATTTGGGGGTTTCTTCTCCTGTCTTTCGAGGGAACATCTATGAATGAATGAATGAATGGAATGAATTGAATTAACCGTGCTCGGGTTTTACATCAAATCAGCTAATTTCTGTCTGAATACGCTTAGTTTACATCCATCAAGGCCGGACGGCAAGTTAAATAACCAGTTGAAGACTGGCCTAGGTAATAGAAATCATTAATAATAATCCGTGCATTTTATCACATCGTGTAGATGCCTCAAAGCACTTCACGGGATACACCGTAAAGTGATGCCAACTGCATGTGTTTTGTGGGCACCTCCTTCTTGGCTTGAAAGCTCTCAAGTCTCTCTTTATTTTTAAGCCTTTTTTTAACTACACCGATAGGAGGCCTGATGGGAGCCTGTTCCTCTGATGCCCTCATCTGTCCACCTGTGTTTCACCACACCCGTAATAATGAGGCCTGAACAGAGATGCTCCTTGTTAGCCTTTGGTACCTCTGCGTTTGCAACACCGAGGCCTGAAAGGACTCATTACTGTTCCGCTCCAGTCCATCTGTGCATCACTGCATCTGCAGCAGCCAGGTTTGATAGGACCCATCTCCACGTCGCTCCTGTTTGTCTGTGCGTCATTGTCTCTGCAATAGTTGGGCCTCATCAGTGATCTGCTGCTACCCTAGGTTTCTGTGTGTCTGTAATCATGAGGACTGAAAGGAATCATTGATAGGCTGTGTGTCGCTATCTTGCTAAGCGTGTTTTATTTTTAAGTTTGCATATTGACCGTAGCTTTGCATCCCCGCACTTTGGCATGGATTGTTTTGTGGGCCTGAGCAGCTGGAATTCGTCCATCATAGTATACAACCTAAATAATGTACTTAGTTCTGCCGATTGATACTGCGCCTTATCGAGACATCTCAAAGCGCTTCACGGGATATACACCACGTAAAGTGGTGCGACCGAGTGGATGTGGTGAGCGAAATCGGCAGCAATTTTCCTCACAGCAATGTCATTTTGTGAGGCTCTGCTCTCCTGTTCTGCAATAAACCTTTTTCCTCTACATCAAACATCTTGCCCTCCGTGACGGTTTGTGGATATATTCTGAGGCAGGCTTCTACGTCCCAGTTTACATTCCAGCCGCAGGTCTTACCGTGACTCGTTATGTTCAAATGCCACAGGCAGCAGAAAATGGCTGAGGATGAACGCAGTCCTGTTTTCACATCACCGTCACTTTAACGGATAAAAAGCCTTCACATTTGCTGTTTGCCATGAGATTGGACATGCACGTCCTTATCTCCATGTGAGTACAGTCAACAACACCCAAAGCCTTGGGGAAGGGGGTGGGGTGGGAGAAGGAGTCAACGTCAATGTAGAATTGTCGTGTTCCTACTCCAGTGAAAATAGATGACCTGTGACCTCCTGTTGGGAACAGTACTTCACTTCATGTTTGTGAATGGACATAAATCCTCGGATTAATAATAGTAATAATCCTTGCATTTGATATAGTGCCTTTCCCATCAGTGAGACGTCTCAAAGCGGATTGACTGTGTAATTTTGTGAGCGAGACGCAGCATCTTGAAATATTCCGGGACTGGGTGAGGGGAGTGATTCAGAAGCACAGTGACCTTCACAGCTCTAGGAGCAGAGGGACGTCATTCATTGAGAACCTCAGCCCCTCAAGTCACCTGCTATCATTTGAAATATTTCAGTAATTGCATCTCCAGAGAACCTCAACCTCTTCATTACTGCTTCCATGTTAAGGTAAAGATATGACAGCCTGGCCTTCTAGATGCCCCTTTTTAAGGGTACGGTCAACTTCTGGGTATCTTATTGCCTGTGTTCTCTGCCCTCTTGCTCATCCTCCAAAAGAAAGACCGCGACCACAGCGCCAACGACTTGCTTTTATATTGCGTCCTTCACATGGGGTTGCCTCTCATGTGCATAATAATAATCCTTGCATTTGATATAGTGCCTTGTCACGTCGTTGAGACATCTCAAAGGGCTTCACGGAATATACTGTATATTAATAATATATCTGAATACGTGCAATGCACCACTGTCATCTTACAAAGGTTCATCAGGGCACTTCAAGAAACCTTGGCTGCGGCTGCCAATTCACTCGTGCCCTTTGTTAACAATCATTTGTTTGGCCAACCGTAGCTGTCGGTGTTTTTATGACTGTTCGTCCTCAGCGGTTGATCGTTTTGGTGTTAAAGTTGCACAGCTCATTCGTTGCTTAGGCGTCAGACTCTCAGCGAAATATATTGACGCCGCAGAAATCTTCCACCTCGGATATCTCGGGGCACGCGTAACAAAAATTTGAAATGGCTTAAAAATAAATCTTGTAGAGTTAGGAGACGGGCACTGCCATTGTGATGTCCCAATTACGGCAGGTGGTAGGCATATGAGAGGCAGTGATGACAGTGACCTAGTCCAAGAGCAAAGAGAACAGGAGCGAAATAATGAGAAAATAGAAAGAAAGGGAAGGATTTTTTTTTAAGGCAATAAAAAGAAGACTTTTTGCTCATTACAGAAAGCGAAAGCATAATTGGCTGCCGCACAGACAGGGTTGGCTGTACCCTAAGTGTCAGCCCAGCTAGTTTTCCACAGTGCTCTATCCAGGCAGTAGTTCTCCTTCAAATGCAAGCGAGCACTGGGGAGCCTTTGCCACCACATTCTCCGAGGCAAGAATTATTAGCATGCATGTGGTGCACTTAAGAGGCGTGAGATTGCCCTGCGAAGTTGCTCCTCACGAGATGGTGTGTTCAGCGGTTGTAAGGCAATCTGTATCCAGCAGTCTGAGAAAACCTAGTGGCTTGCGGGATGCTGAGTTCCGTCGAGGCTCAGATCTGATCTCAGTCCTCTCAATAAAATCTCAGCATCAAGCTGCCAGGTATTCATTAACATTGTTTATGACTACTAGAATGTCTCCATGTTTTTGCCCATTGTAGATGGTTGAACGCTTGCTTTGCTACAAGTGCAATGCAATTTATGGATACAGTTGGCTTCCGTGGCTGCTGGTTGATAGAAGCTGCAGGGATTTTTTCATCATGTTTCCCCACAGACCGTGGACAAAGTGTTTTGTCCTCAGCATCGCTGCTTACACTGCTTGTTTATCCATTTCACAGAGAGCTACCCTTTTGTAAAACATTCTTTGGGGAATAGTTAACAGCTCGCACCATGCCTGGTGTTCACAGCAAAGTGACTGACTCACCCAGGAGTGGAAATTATTCTATATTAAATTGGAAGTGGGAAAATTATCTTCCCAGGCGAGCTTAGATGGAATGCTGTGGAAATGGGGACAATAAAGGGACTTTATAAATAGCATTTCATAAATAGTTTGAAACGGGAGAGAACTTACAGCTGGGAATCACAGAAGGTTGAAACTTTAAGTGAATTTAACAGGAAAGGTTTGGATGAAGATGACCCTTTGGCTCATTTGATCTCATTCTTCATAAATACCCACCGTAGTTACCATCATCCCATTCCAGTGGTAAGCTTTTTTTTATTAAAACAACAATAATAATAATCCTTGCATTTGATGTAGCACTTTTTCACGTCTTCTAGATGTCTCAAGGGGCTTCACAGAATAGACTAAAAGTGAATTGACTGTATATTTAGTGGGCGAAACTCGACAGCCAATTGCGCACAGCAGCGACCCACAAAGAGTCGTGGATTGAAGTAACCAATTTTATTATTGTTTTTTTTTGAAGGATTATTATCAGGCGTGTGGAGTAAGGAAACCTGTCCAAGGTTTCGGCCTGCGACCTGGGAATCGAACCCAGGTCTCTCACTTGTGAGGCGAGTGCTCTAACCACTGAGCTACAGGACTCCAAGAATCTGAACTATCTCAGTTCTAACTGCCTTGGTTTTCATTTTAAAATTATGAACCACTTGCAATGGATCTCTCCATCAGCGGAAATAGTTGTTTGCTACCTAACTGCACATTGCTTTTGTTGTTTAAATACCTCAATCAAAGCACCCCTTAACTTCCTCTGCTCTCATGTAGGAATTTAACTCAATTCCATCCAACCTCAGATCACGGCTGACCCCTTTCAGACACACATTGATATTGTTGACCATTGCTGGCCACCCTCGAGGCTGGTATATTGTGAAGGACGTTAGTGGAATTTATTTTGGCTGGAGGTACTTTAATAACAACAACAACAACTTGCATTTATATAGCGCCCTTCACGCAGGATGGCGTCGCGGAGTGCTTATGGGTGAAATAATGGGTGAAATGTCAAAGAACGAGTGTGATACGTTGGCAGAGGAGAAAGACGTATGAATTCTGTGAGTGTTCGCTGTTGGAAGCCACGTCGGTGTTAGTTACTTGAGGTATTGGATGTGTTAGGGGCTGCGTTGCAGATGATGGAGAAGAGAAGGGAAAGATTAGCAACAAACTAAATGGTCATTAACAACTGGAGTGTTTGAATATTCATAAGACAATAGAACCAGATGGAATGCATCCAAAAATACTTAAGGAAATGAGGGCAGACGTAAGGGAAGTTCTAGCTGACTTTTTTTCACAGTTCATTAAATGCGCGAGTAGTACCAGACAATTGGAAAATAGCTAATGTTATTCCAATTTTTAAAAGGTCAGAAACACGAGCTGGGAATTATAGGCCACTGAGTTTGACATCTCTAGCAGGAAGTACATCGGCGTTGGTCTTGAAAGAAGCAATTTAATAAAGTAAAGGCTTTCATTCCAAGCCAACATGGGTTTTTACTATGAAAGGCAAGTCATGACCAGTAAATGTATGAGAAATCTTTGAGAATATAACAGAAGTGGTTGGTGGTAGTAGAATGGTGAATGCTGTACGACATTTAGATAACTTGCAGTAGTCGTTTGATCAGGTGCCACATGGGAGACCTATGGTTAAAATGGGGCAAAAGAGGATGTTGCAAATCGGAAGATTAATGACTAAATAATAAGAACTGTAAGGTAGTTTTCCAATGATGCCTGCTCTAATTGGATATCAATGATCAGCAGAGCATCTCAGGGTCAATCTTGCAAAATGCTACTTACACACTTATGCATTTGTTAGGAATGATTCCAACAAGGGTATTAAAAATGATCACGCATTGTGCCAGAGGATGGCTTTGGTCTTCGCTTCAGACCAAATTTTTGGCTTTGCCTTCCTTCCTCTGACAAGCCCTTCTCTGCGTCAGTGTGTGTCAGTGAATCAAGAAACTAGGTTATAGTTTAAATGCCTTTAGACACTTGTGCAAGCCGCTGGTTACACTAACATTGCTGGGATTGTAAAAGGCAGTGATCTGCACCAATTCTGGATCACTGCCTTTTTCAATCACTTTCTGCCCCTTTCTTAAAATGTGGAATGATACTTCACCTTCAGCTCAGTAAAGAGAGGAGGACACATGAGTGAGTGATTCATACCTCTCTGCAAGTCTCTACCTTCAGGGGCGATGAGCAAACATTGATTTATTTTCTAACTGTACAACAACCACAACTTGCACTTATACAGCACCCTTCACGAAGCATTCCATCTTGGAGATCTTACGCGGAGATTATGTGTCTCAAATAGAATGCCATACAAATGTAAATAAAAGCATGACGTTATAATATTGATAGTAATAATAATTAATAATAATGGTAGTCATTTAGGAGTAAAGAATCGGGAATCATTCAACCCATTAAGTCTGTTTTGCCATTTTATTAGATCGCAGAATTGTTCAATTCCATTTTGTTTCTTTCTTCCACATCCTTCACTACACGTCTTCCTAAGTATCTAACTGTAGTATGTCTCTTTTCAACAACGCAAACGATTCTTCTGTGTCTATAGCCTTCCTGGAGCAAAGCATTCCACATTGCCACAGCCCTTTTTGTGCAAAGGAACGTCTCCTGATTTCGTATTTAACAGGGGTTTAGGATTTTTAAGACAATAACTTTGTTAAAGTGCGCCAAGAAAGAAAAAGGTCTTTATTTAATATTTGCTTAACTAATTAGTCAAACATTGAAAGTCGGAGTTCAAGGCAGGAATGACTGATACGAATATAATACTGGGACACACAGAATACAACTCAAGTACCCAATACGAACACAGGTAAACATTTGAAAAACAGTTGCGGTCACCGCAACAGGGTTCCGAGAAATGAAATAACAAAACAAATCCAGGTTTTAGATCATTCCCAAGATTAATTTGAATGAAAAAGACCCTTTAGCCCATCTCTCTAGAATACCATAACATCTTCCCGTCACAGCATCAAGCAGCTTTTTAAATGAATCCATTCTCCTGGCTTCAACCACCTGTTACTGGAAACCTGTTCCAATCATTAATTACCCTGTGAGTAAGAATAATAATTATATTATTATAGTAATCCTTGCATTTGATATAGCGCCTTATCACGTCTTCAAAGCGCTGCACAGAATATACTGTAAAGTGTAGTGACTGCGTATTTTGCGGGCGAAAGGCGGCAAAAGGTAAGAGTAAAGAACACGTTTTGAGCTGTGAGGGGGGAGAGGAAATACCTGGTGAAAAGGAGCGGATAGAATTAATATTTTTACATTCGGAACAGGGATTCAGCCACATTTTGCACAAAACCACGAGATTCGGATCAAGTTATAAAATGAATAAAATAAAGAACGCTAGAGAATAAGGTAAATTCAGGAATAACTTCATGCTTAATGATCCATTTATAAAACCGAGAAGTGAATTAATTTCTGATTCACTGGGGGAAGCAAAGACGTGAGGGTGTTTTTTTTTGATGAGCGAGGGGAAAAGAAACAAGAAGAATGATTTGTTTATTTTTCTTTATTTCTGCTCGAGTACGGAATTGTGGGACTCAGCTGCCATCATGTGGGTGGGGGGGGGGGGGGGGGGTAGGTTGAAAATTAAAAATATTGGCAGAAACCTAGAATTAGATTGTAGTGACTCTGCTCCTTGTGGGGGTGTAGGGAGGAAAGCAGGGTCTCCTTGGAGCTTAACTGGCTCCATGCTGACGTGTTTGGCAACCGAATGTCGGAATGGAGCCAGCCCTCTGTGGTGGTCTCTCGTCCAGTTCCTGAGCCAGGCGAGTCCGCAATATTCCAGGGCACTGCTTACGACAGCAAAGCCAGACTGGCTCATCAGCAGGACTCGGGAGCAGGGACTCTCCTCATACTCAGCTCCCATTAACATCGCAAGCCAAAGCCCTGATGGGTAGCTTGGTCCGAGATGGAGAAACGGTGGGAAAGATCGTCTCCACACTCTCGAGCCCCCAAGCATTGGCTCTTGCCAACTTGTGCCGAAAACCTTCCGGATTTCGAAAAAGCAGGATGTATGCGTCCCTCCAGGGAGAGAGTGCGTATTCTCTTCCAACATACTATCTGTGGAATTTCCTTGCGCCGGTGGAATACAGGCACAGGTGGTACCTTAAACACATTGACGGGTTTCTGCATGTGTCAGACACACAGCTGAAAAAAATAGGTTGTCTGCACTCCTGATCGGTTGCGAAGTATGAGGTGAGGAGACAAAATGGGGACAACAAGAATAATAATAATAATGATTGCATTTGGTGTCACGCCTTTCACGTCATGAGAATGCCTCAAAGCCCTTCACGGGATTCACTGCGAAACACAGCAACGTCCCACATGCAGCCACGGAACGGATGACCGCATTTGTCTGGGGGAATTTGCTGGTCAGGCCCAGGAGATGGGAAGGAAATCCGTTCTTTTTATTTGAGCGATTCAATTAAGAACAAATCAAAATTGTCTCAACAGCGATTTCAAAATGGAGAATGAATGCGCAATGCTCCAGTCATTTGCAACATTGACAGCTGCGCCTCACGTTTGAAGGAAGAATTACATTTTCACAGCACTTATTTTTGTGCAAAGCTGGCCAACGCCGTGTGTTTAATGAGCTCCCTGTTGCTTGATTCCAACATTAAACCCTGCCGGGATGTTCATCAACCGTAGCAAATCCTGCAGGTGGAAGAGCAGCAGGTTACGGTTGAGAAAGCAGGGGTTCAGCTTGATTTAAGGGCAAAGTGGCAGCTTGAATGCCTCAGTCAAGCTGGCCATCTGCATTTGTTTCCCTCAGCACGTCCGTTCCTAGCCTTCAATCACTCCCTCAAAGACCGAGCGGGGACTCATTTAATATCCTTCGTGTACAAAATAATTTGATTCTTTTTGACAATAATAATAATAATAATAATACTAACCCTTGCATTTGATACAGCGCCTGATCACGTCTTCGAGACGTCTCAAAGCGCTTCGCAGAATATACTGTAAAGCGAATTGACTGTGTATTTTGTGGGCGAAACGCGGCAGCCGATTGCGCACAGCGGCGTCCCCACAAACAGTCGTGGATTGAAGTGACCAATTTATTCTTGGTTTTTTTTGAGAGGTTATTATCAGGCGTGCCGAGTAAGGAAAGTTGCCCAAGGTTTTCGCCCTGCCGGGAATCAAACCCAGGTCTCTTGCTTTCGAGGCAAGTGCTCTAACGACTGAGCTACAGGACTCCACATTTTCGTTTACACGTAAGAGAGAATGGGCAGGACTTCTTTCATCTTTCCTCATGATGTCATTTGCTGGTACCAATGTTAGAAGAGTAAATACTGTACTAAATGTATAAATTTCCTCTCCTCACCCACAGATGTTTGTGTATATATATGTGTTACAAATCACTCCACGCTCTAGCACCTCCCTACCTCTCCAACCTGCTTACAACCCACTCCTCGATCTGTTCCCTTGGCTCAGCTGGCTCTAGCCTCCTGCACGACCCAAATCCCCTCCACTCCGCCACTGGCGGCCACGCTTTCAGCCAGTGTACCCCGAAACATGAACGCTCTACCTCAATTCCTCCCATCTCGCTCCCTCATTGCCCATCTTCAGATCACACCTGAAGATCTTGCTCTTCGACCGTGCCTACGGTCACCTCCCCCCGCTCTCCTCACCTCACCGCCACTGTTAAGCGCTCCGAGACGCTATCCTGTGTGAAAGGCGCTATATAAATGCAAATTGTTTTTATTATTGCATGTATATTTAAAATAAATACATTCAGTGCCTTGCAGTGAGAGTGCTGATCACATTTGACCTGTATCTTGGTGCTAGTACTGATAACACTCTTGATCAAATATAGCAGTCAACCCATGAATGCAGGCCCCATCAACACAATTAGCCAATTATTTCCCCCCTATAGTGAGTTCTGATTTGATTAACTGCATCTTAACAGCCTGAGATTACTGCAAACAGGTAAAGCTACCATTGAACCCCTTGTATGGTCCTTGTGTGGGGGAGAAGGAATGGGTTCAGGGTACAATACAATACAAAATTATATTTGTATAGCGCCTTTCATGACGGGAGGACGTCCCAAGGCGCTGCACGATAGAGCAGATGAGTGAGGTTTTGTGCCCTGAGTTTTTTTCTTGGGCTGCCTTGGGTTAAGCAGTGGTGCAGATCCTTGTGTATGAGTGTTTGAAGGGTTTCGAAAGGGCAGTGGGAGGGGGATGAGAGAGAGAGAGAGACTCGCAGCTTTCTCTGATGGAGACTTAACTTTCCAGCGTGTGAACTTATCAAAGGAAGAAAAGAAAAGGCTCTTAATATGTAAGGCAAATGCCCATGTTATTTGCTTCAGTCAGACTGGAGTCGTCACTGTCACACTGCCAGTCTGAACTCCCAATTCAGCACTAATAAATGCACACAGTTTTGCATCTGCATTCTCAAGAGGCTCTTTGTGGTTGAACCATCTTTTCTGGATCATCGTTCCCTTTCTTTTCTGGCATTTTAGTCATTTTTTCCCCCTCAGAAATCCAAGTCACCTGCATAGCATTCTGTCTTTTTACCCCCCCTCCCCAAGGAGCTGGGTCTACAACAGTCCACAACAACAACAACAACAACATCAACTTGCACTTATATAGCGCCCTTCACGTGGGGTAGTTTCCCGGAGCGCTTGACAGTGGCGGAGACTGACCCAGGCTTGTGGTATGGAAGCCTTCTGTCGCTGCAGGTTGATAGGAGTCCAAACCTGAGTCTGAGGCAAACTCAGTCCAGTTCCTCTGCAGAATCGTTGACTCGTGGCAAAAAGCCTGAACACGGACAGGAGGGACGTCAGTTTAATGTCTCATTCCAAAGGACAATGCCTCTTACAATACAATGCCTTTCCCCAGCACCGGACTGGCTTTGGGAAGGCTAGCACTTGAGCCAAGTTAGTATCTCCCAATAAAAATCCCCAGTGGAATCAGACTCGTCTCCTCGTGGCTGTTTTGTGGGGCATTGCCTTGCGCAAAATGGCTGAACCCCTTTCACCGGCAAAACACACAGCCATCGCTCTTTACCGTAAATCGTGCGAATCGCTTTGAGAGGTCCTCCCCCATGCGAAAGACGCAATGCTCACATACGCAGGATTATTTATAAGGTCATCAACATGTAGGAGTCCTTTGATTTTCAGCCCCTGAAAGGTTCCTGGTGTGAGACCTCTTATCCGCCACGCAGCATTCAACACAATTCAAGAGGTTTCCCTCTGTAGGTCACCAGCCAGACCTTTCAGCCCAACAATTTCCTCCTTCAATTGGGATTGAAGCTTCACCTCAGCGGACAAAAGAAATTACCGCCGAAATGAAAATAAATTAAACCGTCGCTTTTGAAAGTCCAACGTCGTGGAAGCTGGCAACTTTTCAAGAAGTGCCAATTTCATAAAGTTTATTCCCCCCCCCCTCCCCCTCCAAGAACAGCCGCGGAGCTAAAGCTTTTTCTCTCAAAACGCTATCAGAATGAAATTTACCGGAGATTTTCATGTGATGGATTCCATTACTCCTCGTATCAATCCTGCTGTTCTTAAACCGTGTTTCTTTCGCAGTAACATGCATTTAATTTGTGCTTTCTTGGCAACAACTCATGGTTGTCAAAATATTGATTCATCCTAGCATAAAACGTGCATCGCGTATGGCAGATTTACCCTGATTCAGACTGGAGGTGTAAGAATTAATCACACTATCTATTAAACTCAGGAATCCATGCTGTATAGGCTGGGTGCGAGCTACAAAGCTGTCTGGGTTGTCAATGTTGTTTTCAGCTGAATCATCTGCATGTGCAATGCTGGTTTAGAGCCAGGTGTTTCTCAGGGAAAATCGGAGTAAGTTTTCATTTCAATTTTTAAAAAAAAATTATCCTCAGCATTCGATTTGGCTGTTTTCATTTTGGGAGGACGCCTCAGAGCGCTTCGCGGGGCTTACTGTCGAGCGTAGTGACCGTGTGTTTTGTGAGTGAAATACGGCAGCCGATTTGGGCACAGCAATGCCACACAAACAGCCAGTGGAGCGGAATGACTTGTTTTATCCGGGGGATTGTTGACCAGGACACCGAGAGAGAGAAACTCCCTCCTTTTTTCAAATAAAGCCACTTGAACAGGGAGCAAGAAGGGGCTTTGGTTGAGCGTCTCATCGATGGGCAGCAGCTCCAACGATGCAGCGACTAACGGCATTGCATTAGAGACTTGTTCACCAAGACTGTGATTTCAAAGTCCCGACGGCTTGATGACTTGAATCTTGAGACTGGGAATCGAGAATGCTACCAGTTGTGATGGGCTCTGATACCTTAGTATTCTAATATATTGGCCACTACACTCCCATCCACGTCCATTTGATTGATTTTCTTTCTGTGTGATTTCCTAATGGAGCTTTGCTTTTTGAGTTGATGTGCCGTTGGTTATGGTTGTAGAATTTTACTGTACGCCTTTTGCATAGGCTTTTTTTATTTATCACTAGAAAAGAGCACTCTAAGTGGCTTTTAACACTCTCCAATGTACTATAGAGAACATATAACATAGAAGGGAATGATTGCAAGGCAGTAATCGCATTGAGCAGATGGAATGAGGTCATAAAGCACAAATGGCATCCTCAAACCTTGGATTTTAAGCCTAAAATGATGGGATCCAGACTTTGTGTTGTATTCAAGCAAACTGCAAAATGTGAATACAATCAAACAGTTCTATTCAGAAAAAACATCTATGTTGTGTGCGCGGGTATGTGTGTCTCTCATTCTTTATATTGAGAAATCTTTATGAAAAGCAAAGGCCCGTTGAACAAAACATTGCTGGCTTGAAAAGAGTAAAACTGAAAACAAGTCACAAAGAGGTTTCGGTGGAATCCAAGCTTGGATGCTTCAAAGCCATTGAATTCATTGTAGTCAGAAGAGAAGACTGAAGAACATAAGGAGTTCCACAGTCCTGATATCCTGTTAAAGTATGAGTTGAAGTAAAACAATCCAATACAAATTTACATTTCTATAGCGCTTTTCACATCCGGAAGACATCCCAAGGTTCTTGACAGTCCTGTCTTGGTGCCCGAGCTGAGGGTGGGAGTCGAGGGCGTGGGGCGGGGGTTGGGGGGCGAGGGGAAGATGACCGAATGTGCGGTCGAAGGGAATACGGTATTAAGCAGCGGCTATAGGAATTCTTTAAGCAATTTCTAAACGTGAACACATCTATTATAATTAATTTAACACGTGGGGAGCAAATCGTCCATGAACAATTTCCCCCAATTACACCGTGTGCCCTAACATAATGTCTGGCTCATTGCAAATTTGCTTCAATAATGGTGGCTGCTGGGTGTATGCTATGAAATAATTGGGGAATGGGCTTCACGTGAGCGTGCTGAGCTGCTCAATATTCACACTTTATTTATGAGTTGTTCGGTCGAGGTTGGAGCGTAGGAACTCCACTTGGTCAGACCGATCAATCAACAACCTGATTGCGGAGCAAAGTGGCAGTGTTACATCAAACGCTTTGCTGTAAACGCAAGAGATCTCATCAGTGATTCTGCTTATCATATCCACCTACGATTGCTGTGATGTGAGCCACCTGGATTTCAGACCTGCTTTCTCTTTTCAAAACAAATAATAAATGCAAAGGTCAGTTTGTAATTAAAAAGCCTATCTTTTTTTTTTGGAGAGAGGTTGGAATAATAATCCGTCCCTTTTTCTCTTAGACTTGCTTGGATCTGTAGCGGGTTTTCTTTTATTTTAAGCAACATTTTTAAAGAGCATCCATCAAAGTCTTGAGAGCCCAGTCTGGCTAAATGTTAATTGGGTTTTAAGGAAATGGATCTCTTGTTTGCAAGAAGGTAGGATGGATGTGCGATATTAATACTGAAATAAGACAGGTTTCAAATAAATAGTTGCGTAACCTATAAGAGGTGGACTAGCTGAAACAGTCACTTGAAGTAGTTCCCTTTCACCTCTGATATACAGGCTAAATTCTGACACAAAAAATAACACAAATGTGCTCCAACTGGTCTTATCGCAGTCGTTGACAGCATAACCACTGACCCAATACATTGAATTAAACTTAATATGATAATAATAAACATTGCATTTGATATAGTGCCTTATCCTGTCATAGAGACGTCTCAAACTACTTCACGGAATATACCGTAAAGTGAATTGACTGTATATTTTGTGGGCGAAACGTGGCAGCCAATTGCGCACAGCGGTGTCGTGGACTGAATGACTACATTATTTTTAAGGGATCATTCCCCCAGAAAGTGATCCACCAATCGACTAACAATCAGGTTCCTATACACTGCTAAGCAAACAGAGGCGTGTGGAGTAAGGAAAGTTGCCTAAGATTTCGCCCTGCCTGGAAATCGAACCCATGTCCTCTCACTTGCGAGGCGAGTGCTCTATCCACTACGCTACGGACACCAGAACTTCTCATATCATTAGCAATAATAGGAATTAACGAGTGAAGGAAAATAGTAGCCTTAATAGGTTAAAGAGGAAACTTGGGGTACGCGTGAGAGAGAATGGAATGGAGGTATGTAGGAGAGGGGAACAGGAGGAATGGGGATTGTGCGGAGTATAGACACCGTCACGGACTGGTTGGGCCAAATGGCCTCACTCAGTTGCCCAGGGACACTTGTGACTACACCAACGAGGAGCAACCAACTTTGCACAGGACAAGGTGTCCAACCTGATTCGTTCAGTCCATGCAGCAGCTTTCACAATTAAACTATTGGGGGCAATTTAGATTTTTTTTATTTTAAAGACAGATGCGTTTTGCTTTTTAATAAGCACTTTGGAAATAAAATTGTTCGGGGAGCTGTATCTTTTCGAAGCCAAAAGCACGTCAGCAGGTTCTGTTCCAATTGCTGGATTTCAGGTTATGAAATATTTATAAAATGTTCAGTGAAAAAGACGGGCACAGTGCAGTTTATCACCGGAATGGATTACAAAGTATAAAATGGAAAAAGGGCGAAAAGTAATAGGAATGAAATCAAGCAAATCACAATTTTCGTTCATTTTCTTTTATCATTTTCGCAAATATAATCACAACAAAAATAAGCTGGCGGAAATATTTGGAAATAAAAGGCGATAAATTCAAAACGTATCGGAGCTCCGTCAGGTGGAGCAGTGGATTTACACCTTATAAATACAGGAGTGTTAAATATATGTGAAAAATTGTGTTCAACTGAAACCTTTTCTTTGTATCAGCTGACTCCATTCGTCAAGCCAGAGCAGGTTGAACCAACGGCGTATAGTTTGCTAATAAAGCCAATTCAGGAATACAGAGTGCAAGTTGCGCTCTTCAAAAGGAGCCTTGATGCATCGGAAAGAGTTTTAGCGAAGAGCAGTGAGGATGATTCCAGCTCTTAAGCGAGAGGCCCACCGAGGACTGAACTTGGTTTTGCTGGAGAAAAAGATTGTCAGCGTCAAATTATTTAGAATAAGGAAAAAGGTCTGGATATGGTTGAAGAGAGCGGGCTGTTTAACTCGGACTGTTATTGTAGGACTAAAGGTCACAAATACACAATTCATAAGCTTCGGGCTAGATTAGAGATGAGAAGATATCTCTCTCTTCCTCTCTCTCCCCCTTCCCCTCGCTTGCTTCAATAATAGAAGGACAAAGGCACCAAAACTGAAAGGTATATATCATTCCCTCTCAGCTTCACAACCACTCTGTCGGAATGGTTGCACATATATTTCTTGGGAGTTTATTATTCCCTGATGCTCTGGGTTAAAAGTGTTGTGGCAGCCTTGACTGCTGCAAGTTTAATTCCTCCACAGCATGGCATTACTCATTAACAATCGCTTAAAAAAACACAAAGAAATAATAATTTGGTCACTCAATCCATGACTGTTTGTGGAACACTTGCTGTGTGCAATTGGCTGCCGCGTTTTGCCCCCGAGATCCAGTCTTTACACTTTACAGTACATCCTTTGAAGCTCTTTGAGGCGTCTCAACAACATGATAAGGCGCATGTCAAATGCAAGGATTATTATTATTATTAATATTATTATTACCAGGTTGGTAACAGGAACGTGCTTGTGCGTAAATTATTACAACCTCGCTGTCTCTGTTGAAACTATCATTAGTTCGCAATTAAAATAGGTTAGTTTGGTTTATTATACTGCCAGAAAAAACCTCTCCTAAACCAGCCTGGAAGTGCAAACTTCTGAAACGATTGCAAGAGTTATCAGAATGCATACTGCAAGCTCTGAGTGATTATTTAACACGGAATGGTTCTGGATATCATGAGCTTCTGCCTTCCGCAGCTCTGGGAAGAGGTCCCATTGCAAAGGCCATGTGTGGACCACGAGTGGTTTGATTGCTCGGAACCAGAAGATGTTTCCTGAATTGGGGAAAACTCAGTCAAATGTTGGGAAGATCAAAAAGAGAATTGGAGATTTAGCTGTAGCTGTGCGCGCGCGTGTGTGTGCGCGCGGGTGTGTGTGTGTGCGCGGGGGTGCGTGTGGGTGTGCGCGGGGGTGTGTGTGTGTGTGCCCCTCCACTCCCAGGCAGACTATATGGGGGTGAGGTTATCTCATCGCTCTCTAGCGTGCTTTGAGCTTGGTCACAAGCCCTGGCTGGAGATGAATGTTATTCATTATACTGCGCACCTTAATAACGCACGTTTTAAATATTTATCTGCAAGAAAAGATGAACTTCGACAAAAAGCCCAAACATTTCTGAGAACAACTCATATCCCTTGCTGGGAAGAGTTTCTTAAACCGATATGCTTTTGCAGTTATCCCTAAATCATCGTCAAAGCATAGCTGTATGCACAATGTGCTCCGAATACCCTATTACAACAGCAACAACTCGCATTGATATAGCGTCCCAGAGCGCTTGTCAGTGGCAGAGCATGACACTGAGCCGGTGGGGGTGGGGGGGAGGGGGGAGGGGGTGGGGGGGGCAAGGAGGGAGGTGAACGGAGAGAAAGGTCTTTAGGCGCGAACTGAAGATGGGGAAGGAGGTGGCAAGGTAGAGGGATTGAGGGAGAGAGTTCCAGAGCTTCGGGTTGTAGTGGCTGCCACACCCACGGGGCAGTTGGGGTGGCTACTTTGGGACGAACGGATAATACGAAGCGGGTTGTGGTGGGCGGGGGAAGCAGGGTCATTAATTCAGACCTCGTAGTTTGTGGTTCAAACGATGATGTCGATGCTGAAATCCAGCAGGCTTACAATCTATTTAACAATTGACTTCGGCAAGCCAAGCAATTATTCGTTGACCTTGGCCGTCTCTTAGATTTCAACAAGTCGCGGAATGAAGTCCCACTGTTACTCGAACAAGTGCATTATTGTCTCAGCGTCTGATAGGAATTTGCAAATGCAAGTGTTGTTATTGGTGGTTACATGGAGTCCCGTAGCTCAGTGGTTAGAGCACTCGCTTTGCAAGCGAGAGACCTGAGTTCAATTCCAGGCAGAGGGCGAAACCTTGGCCAAGTTTCCTTACTCCACACAGAGCCCTAATAATAATCCTTCCAAAAACCAAAAACAATAATAAATTGGTCATTTTCAATCTACGACTGTTTGTGGGACATTGCTGTGCGCAATTGGCTGCCGCGTTCGCCCACAAATATACAGTCAATTCACTTTACAGTGTGTTCTGTGAAGCGCTTTGGGACGTCCTCCCGACGTGAAAAGCGCTATATCAAATGCAAGGATTATTATTAGTAGTATTATTGTTAATTTGAAGTGCAGCTTCATCGGGGATTGATCAGAAGGAATACCTTGCGCTCTTTTCAACCATCCTGGCTGTCGAATGAACGATATTTGTACTTATATTTGCTCTCCATTGTGTTCATCTCGAAAATCTCCATTTACCACAATTTGGCTTCTCCTTTTCCCCTTCCCCCCCCCCCACTCCCACCCACCCTTCTCTTTCTCCCGCTTTATACAATTGTCACAAGTTTTGGTCTTTGTTCGTGCCGATGATTATTTTTTTGTTTTGGCGAGGATGCTGTTTTAGTTTGACATCATTTTGACCGAGACTGATAAAATGGAAGTTCCCTCACTGTTGGCGGTCAGTGCCGTGGCACAGATCGGCAACGAGATGACAAACTCATTTCGTGTTGGGGGTCAAGAATCGGAAATGTTATTCTGAACTTGGTCTCAGGGTACAGTGTATTGTTGGGTAGTTCAATGGGAGCTGTACTGTAAATCTACCCCACGTTCTACCTCACCTGGAATTAGATTGTCATCTGTATCTCCCAGATATTTGGTTGCAGATAAACTGCAAGATTCCTTCTATTAGATCAAAACATTTCACATACTCCTAAATATCCCTTATTTTCCACGCATTGCGACCCATCTGCGGTGCGTTTCTCAGCTGTTCTCTGTCCAGCGCCTTGGGACATCCTCCCGACGTGAAAGGCGCTATACAAATGTAATCTTGTTGTTGTTGTTGTTGTTTCCCTGCTTCACGTCCTCTGCGACACACAGCCCTCCAGACGAAACACCTATTGTTTAGGACTCTTGACTAACACAGAGGCAATACAAGAGCTCCTGTTTTTATTTAAGCCCCCTTGCCGTGAACAATTTCATCACTCGAGCCCCACAGACAAACCTTATATAAAGTCCAGCCACAAGTTTTGAAATCCAATTTTCGGTGAGGTTATCGGGATCTTTATGAATCCCAGGCAGGGCCATTTGACTGAGGCATTTACTGTCTTGTAGGAGGCGGGGGAAATACAAGTGATGCGCAAAAATCTGTTAGCATCGTTTCAAACGCATATCACACACCCATAGAGATGATCAATATTCGCCAGCACTAAAGTTCCAGTCTGCTCTCCCATCTCCAAAGGAGGGATGCAATTTCACGAAATTGCGTGCAAAAAAAAAACACACACACACACACACTGAAGAAGGAAGAAATAAAATTTCTAAGGAAGGACAATTGTACACTTTGGGATACAATAGCACATGCTGCTGTAATGAAATAAGTGCGATAAAATGCTCCGAATCCTAAAAGCAACGCCGTTCGATTGATGCAGCCAGAACAGTTATTATTCTCTGCATTACACCATTATCGAGAAGCCAACGCATATTGAGAGATGTTGGGCGTATTTGATTTTCTGGCGGTCTTGTCTTTAATTGCAGGCTTGAGCTGCTCAGCTCAAAGGAGACCAAAGCTTCTCAGTTAATTACCTCTCTGGCCCTTGGCAAAGACGTTCCTACGATGCCAGCTGGTGTCATGGGCCTCCGAGTTCCCGATCTCCGCGCACTTTCTGAACTTATTCAGCACAGGAACTTTGATGGGCCATAACACAGATTTTGTTAAGGAGGAACAGTAGGGAACCGGGGATCTCTGTGACATGCTGTTAGATTTTTTTTCGGTGCGCAGTGGGTGGGGTGGGGTGGGAGGAAATGATCTAAATTCATTCGAATTAATGATACAAGAACACCTCACCTGAATGTGTGCATCCCGAAATCCCTTTTGAAGTTTGTTAGGCTTAAAGGTGCGAAGCGGCAGAGCTACTTTGGTGTTTCTTTTAATCCGAGTTGTGATTTAATTGGCAAACCGGTGACTATTATCCAGTCACACATCACATCTGATGCTATTGATTGTGTGTGCGCGGGTAATTGTGTTAGCTTTTTAATTTATATGTTTTAATTCAATTGTACAAACATTGAACGGAGAGTTGTCATTTCGAGGAAGCAGATTGCTTTCCAACTTTTCACTGACGGGAGACTTGAGTTTCTGCTAAAATTGATGTTAAAATTCGCAACCTGTGCTTTTCAAGGAAATTATAACAATGCACCATTCTTACACTTGACATAGCAACCTGTCGCATCAGTGAAGTGTCTCAAAGAACTTTGCAGGATTTTATTGTGAATTGTAGTCTTCTTAACGAGTTATCGATTCTGCTCTTTCTAAAATGAGTGAAAATGTTACAGTGCCATCTGCAATCCAGGTATTTACTACTCTGTGGATTAAAGTGTGTCTTGTGGCTTAATTTTCCATGAGGCTTGTTCATTTTGTACTCGAAAACCGGAGAGGCTGCCAGGAAAGGTGATCGATGACAGGATATCAGACTCGCCTGAAAAGCAGCTTGATGCTGTGATGTTGGGACAGTCGGGTGGGTGTTCTGGAAGGATGAGACCAAAGGGCTTTCTTCATCCGAACTGATCTTGTGATCCTGTGATGTCTTCCAGAGATCTGTGCTCCAAGTCTGCATTATTAATAATAATAATAGTAATCCTTGCATTTGACATAGCACCTTAGCACATCATTGAGACATTTCAAAATGCTTCACAGAATATATTAAGTAGTCTCCTCGCATTAACTGTGCTCTCCACACCCTGAAGACCTAGATTGTGCAGTTTCTTTTTTATTTCCTGGGCAAGTTAAACTCTGCTCTGTGACACCTCTGAACCACCCTAACTTCTCTGAAATCTATCAACTGATTATTTCTTCCCTCACCATTTCTGATAACTTGATGCACTCTGGTGTCACCGTGCACTCTCAGGTTAGCGAGCTATATGTGGAAAAAGAAAATCAAATTCGAACCATCACAGTATCCGCCGGGGCTTGTATAATCTGTAAGGTAGTGAAGATATTCACAAGAGGAATCAGAGCCTACGATTATAAACTGGGAAAAGCAGTAACGAAACCGAACATCAAGGATAATTTCTTCATGTTCAATTACCGACATGTGGAATACATTGCTTGGGTGTAACTACTGAGCTCCAGGGAGACTAAGTTATAGACGGACATGGGACTGGAGAGGAAAAAATAATTAACCTAGTCAGATTGTGTCATAAAGAGTCAGGTTAAAGGCAGAGTAAACCACATGGATGAGTAACCTTTTCTCACTTTGCTTTCTTACATTCTATCACCCCAATCCCAATTTGCATTCTGCAGAGGTTCGTGATTTGCTTCAATTTACTGAAGGCTGTGTGAGTTGTGTCTATTTGGCATAGTATCTCTTTCCTTCCTATCCAGGCAGGGCGAAACCTTGGGCAAGTTTCCTTACTCCACACAGAGCCTAATAATAATCCCTCCAAAACCAAAAACAATAATAAATTGGTCATTTTCAATCCACGACTGTTTGTGGGACATTGCTGTGCGCAATTGGCTGCCGCGTTCGCCACAAATATACAGTCAATTCACTTTACAGTGTGTTCTGTGAAGCGCTTTGGGACGTCCTCCCGACGTGAAAAGCGCTATATCAAATGCAAGGATTATTATTATTATTATTATTATCCTCCAGCAATAATAATAGCAGTTTGACGTTTATACTGCGCTTTCATTGGGGTGGACATCATGGTGGGGGGTGGGTGATGGGGAGAATTGAGGGGGAAGTAGGGGGGAAGGTAACCAAAGGTGAGGTAAAAAGTTAAGGAGTTCAGGTTTTTTTTCTGCTGGGGAGGGACTCTGGGATGTAGTTTCAGAAAGCGGGGGAAGAACATCTTAAAGCTCGCCTACTAATGTGATTCCTAGCGTGTGCGTGTGAGTGAGTGCGAGCGTGTGTGTGTGAGTGTGTGTGCAGGTGTGTGTGAGAGCGAGCGTGAACGAGTGTGAGTTTGTGTGTGTGAGTGCAAGCGTGTGTGTGTGTGCGTGAGAGAGAGTGTGAATTTGTGTGTGGTGGTGGAGGGGGGAACAGACATAAATTCTGGCCATGTGGATCTTCCATTTAGTTACCGAAGGACCGTACACACTTGCAGGTGACCTGACTTTCTGCTGCAGAAATGTCCTTGTGCCAGTCCAGCCAACGTAGCCTTGGCTTTGCCATCCAGGGAGCCTAGACTCGACTCAGTGGAATCCAGGTGCAGTGACACGGACCTAAGTTTTTTCTGTTTTCCATTTGTGCCCTGGTGTCCGCAACGTTCATTTGAAGCCAACTTGCACGCACGTAGAAAGCAGACACAAAGCGCACAGTTTTTACACGAGACAAATTGTTGGCCAGGACACCGAGAGAAACTGCCTTCTCTACTTCGCCGTGATGGACACCACTCCACCACTTGGGAGTCATACCGACTCATACTGTTAGCTCTCCTCCTCTGATGAAGTTGTCCAAGCACTTGTGAACGTTTTAAGCTGTTGTCAAATCATTGCGTGACTAACTCATAAAGGATCCGGGTGGTGCGGGGGGGTGGTGGGAGTTTGCCCTTCTAAGGCAGCGGAGATTCTGTGTGCCTGGGATTGAGTCACAAGCTGCAGAATCCTAAGCCCTCTTTAGAAGCATTCATTCCAATTGAGCTGCAAGAGATGATCAGAAGGCTGAATGCATTTGCTTGTGGAGTACCCATTCGCTTTTGTGTTGTCACATTCAGCAAGCGAGGCGTCGACAACTGTTACTTTTTTTGGCTGTTGGTCTCTCAGCGACTGAGCCTTTCAACGGTTTCAGGTCAAGCTGTTGACCATAACCGAAGCTGAACAAGTTTCCTTCTTCACTACATGCCAGACAGGACTCCGCTATCAAAGTCTTTCCGTGGCGTCGCTTTGTATTCCAAACGTAGCCATTCTCGGTGGAAAGGCTGTCAGCAGTTCGACACTGCTTTTTAATGTGAAAGGCAAGCATTTTGCCGTCTGAGGCGAAGTCAGTCCAACACAACACAAACAGACGACGATTCTACTTTTCTGTAATAACAATAAAAATGAGAGAGTGAGTGTGTGTGTGTTTGTGTGTGTATAGATTTTAAGTAATGTAAGAACAGAGGACGGGGGAAGAGAAAGTGCAACACCTGTAGTTTGCTGATCGTGTAGAGGAGTCAAGAGCTGTAACAGGCCACGAAAGGGAAAGGCACAGAGCAGGATGGGTGTAAAACTCACTGATGTCTCTCACAACTGCAAAAACTTGGTGTCTATCTCTCCGGCTCTCAAGAAAACCGACATGGGGTTTGTCAATCCCTCGCTGCCTGGCAAAGCAGAGAAGGGATTTCCTCTCTCCCGGCGTCCTGGCCAACAATCCCCCAAATAAAATCAGCCATTCACTTTCTTGGCGGTTTGTGGGACGTTACTGTGCGCAGCGCCTGATCAACTCTCAACGATGTGACAAGATGCTACATCAAATGCAAGAATTATTCTATAATTAGAATTGGCTGCCGCATTTGTCATTGCACCTCTCCTCCTGACTAACAGTCGAGAACAATTACCCAGGTATTGCAAGAAGTTTGGTGGCCACATTTCCCGGATTAAAAATAATCTCTCCTTTTTTTAAAAAAAAATTTAAAAAAGACCCATTCTGTGGTTCCTCAAGACTCCGGCAAAACCCTGTCACACGTCAAATGGTTAGGAGCTGCTAATGTTTCCTTTTGTTTCTGTCTGAACCGCCAATGCCTACAATTACACACCATGATGTTTATATTAGTTTCACAGTTGATTTAACATCGAGTGTCATAATTAATATTGTTCACAATTAATCTCCGCAGTGCTGCCGCATTAGAATGAGATGCATTATAATATTAAAACGCTTAATTTCCATTTATCAAACCGAAACACCGAAGCTCCAGTGGTTGTGATTTACATCCAAGCACTTTGAGAGAACAAAGGGAGGATTCTTCTGAGCGACCCAGCAGCGTACCAGTGGGGAACTCGCTTCAAAACCACTTTTGTCGCAGTTTTCACCCACAATGGTAGCTGCCACTGCTGATATTTTGTTGAAAGAGGAAGTGTGTGTATGCGAATTGTCACAACAAAGGGAATTGACTGTGTCTACTGCTGTCTCTCGCTCGTTCCTTGTTTCCTTGTTTTTTTTTTTTTCCGGCAACGTTCAAAAACACCTGGGATAGAAGCGACCCCGGAATAGACGTTGCGAAGGGACAGTTCCCTTTCTTTCCCCGCACCCTCTTTCCCTTTTGTGTCGATGCATTCAAGAGGAAGCAAGAGCTTCGCATGAGGGAGAGAGGAAATAGAAGGCCTCTGGGAGAAAGCAAGGAATGGGTGAAGACACGTGCGGAGTGTAAACTCCAGCACTTACAAACGACATTGTAATTACAAAATTACCAATCCAAATTACGACTCTGTGCCTGAAAAACAAAACTCTTAACCTCTTAAGAGAAATATCTTTCTACGGAATCTTTATCAAGCGCCTTTGCAGAAAGCTTGACTTGAAAGGATTTCTGACAGTTTAAGCAACATTGTCCAGTTGCTGATTTAATGAGTCGCTGATTAAAAGAATCTCTCTCTCTCTCTCTCCAAGTTTGCCTTTCGTCTTGGAGGATAGCAGGAATATTCACAGGATCACAAGAGAGATTCAGATGATGAAGGCCCTTCAGTTCAGCCCATCTGATCTCATGCAATCACGCAATTCCTCTGTGATCAAATAGTCCTCCTGTGGTCATTTTGACAAGGTTATTAGAAGGTACATGGAGCCTGTGGAACATACACAAGCAAAGAGTCATGGTTTGGACTCACATACACTTGATGAGTCCAAAACAAGAGGCATAAGTATGAGAGAACCAGCAGCCGATCTAAAGGAAGTTTAGGAGGAAGTTCTTTACCCAGAGGCTGGTGGAAATGTGGAACTCACTGCCGGGAGCTGTGTTTCAAGCAAAAAACATCAATGCATTTCAGAACAAGCTGGAGGCAAACATGAAGGGAGAAGAGAATTATAATGGCATAGGAGAGGTGGAGGCTCTTATGAGGTACAAACAGCAGCACGGATTAGTTGGACCCAATGTCCTGTTTCTGTGCTGGGACATTTCTGTACTGTAAAAATAAAGATTAAAAAGAAACCTGGGAGTTTATTAACGCACTCGAAACTTTGGAAAAGCAGTCAGCGTGAAGAGAGTAGTTCCCTGGCAGTGTTTGAAAAAGACAAATTGAGATGCAATTTCCCCATTGAGGCCTTGTTTTTGTTTAACCTTATACTCATCTTGTAATATAAAATAAGAAGGCAAAAAAATTGTTTCAAGATGGTTTTCCGTTGATCCTATCTCCTGAGATGTGCCGTGTGCCAACAACTCTGTGCAATGTGACAGATAGAGCCTGCCCAAGATTTATTTTTTGTATATAGGTCACGCTGCTATCATTGGGGAGCATGATCATTTAAATATCTGTCAAAAGACAAAAAAATCGCAAGCTCCATTTTAGTTCATCTCCTCTGATGTTAAGTGGAATGCCTTTGACATTGAAAACAGATAGCATCTCATTTCTGATCTCTTTTACAGAGAGTTGGCACTGGTCAAGGAGAGTATTTAGGTTTGTGGCACTCTTTATCTGCGCTGGGTATCTGCAGTCTGCCTTGGTTCCGAAGGGATAATAGCAACCATCTTTGTGGATGAGCTTGCTGTGTGCTTCAGCAAAGCCGGACAAATAACATAGATCAATTGGTGGGGTGGGGGGGGGGGGGTGTGGGGATGAAAGCCAAACCCAAAAACTCCACACCACACATGAGCAGTGTTCGACCCGGGCTACCAGAACCTGACAGCGATTAGGAGTGGAGATGCTCAGCGCAAGGATGCTGACTCCAATTCTAGAGATCGGCAAACTCAGCTCAAACTGGGGGGATCAAAACTCCGATCCTCCTAACCTGTGCAGTTCAGTAGAATGCGTACTCGCTCACTCGCACACACACACACATACGCACACACTACAGTTACTGACTGAGACACAAGGATCAAGAAAGCTGCATTGCAACATCACACACAATGAACAAAAGAATCGGTAACTTCATTCTGGGGGAGCTGAGTCCTTTTCACTTCGGAGCTTCATGACAAAAAAAACTCCCAGGGGTTTCAAAGTCCATTCTTGTTGGGACACCTACAAAAATACACATTCATTAACACTCTACAGTAAATCCTGTGAAGCGCTTTGAGATGGCCTTCTGAAGTGAAAGGTGCTACATCAAATACAAGGATTATCCTTCTTATTATTTTAATTAGATAGTTTTCGAGTCGAAGCAGGGTTAGGGTCAGTTTTAAGAGCACACTTCATCACAGTATGAAGCGCTTTGAGACGTCTGGAAGACGTGATAAGGCGCTGTATCAAATGCAAGGATTATTATAGATAAGAGTGAGGGCAGGTCGGTGTTTGAAGAGAGGAAGAAAGAGGGATTAAAATTATGTAAAGAAAAGTGATCAAATAGAAATATACTAACATCATGAAGGAAGTTGCTGGTAGTCACTTCCTGAAAGACTGCTTTGCAAATTTTTGTCAAGTATGAAAAGGAAGAAAATGAGCTACTGGCGATAGAACTATGATTCATTACGACTGTCACAAAGTGTATTAGCGGCACTTGACAGCTAAAACAATCAATGTTGTATTTCCTTGCAAGACAAAATTAATTTGTGTATACCGACATCAAAACAGAAAGGAACACTTTTCCTTGCAACACTAAAGGAATCCGAGATTTATCGTATCTTTAAAAGACACATGTCTTGAACTTTTGGATCTTCTGCCCATCTCTGAGTTTCACTTTGTGTATAATAAGGACCGTCTTGCGGTTTGGAGTGAATCCCGCTGCGTAGAATATTACTGTAATGTGTTGACTGTCTCTTCTTACCAGCAGGATACTGTGAATCCAAGTCACCCCTTCTATTTCCTCTCAATTTATAGACTCGCGCTTCCGTTTGGAGAATTGGGAAATGTCGAGTGTTTTGATCCATGACCTGAACAGCAAAACACTTTGGAAAGGTTAGGGCAATCGCTATAAAACCGTGGGCTGTTGGGTTTCTGCCCATAGAGGGCACCGTGGAATCATAGAAATTTACAGCACAGAAGGAGGCCACTCAGCCCATCAAGTCGGCACCGGCTCTCAGAATAAGGTGTTCGTTCAGTCCCATTGCCCTTCCTCAACCCGAAAAGTCCCATAAAACAGTCTACTTTCCTCTTGAAACCCACAATGGACTCTGCCTCACACCACCTTGCTTGGCAGGACCTTCCATAACCCACCAATTCTCTGAGTGAAAATAAATCTCCTAAACTCTTTTTTAGTTCTTCTTGTGACTATTTTATAATCATGTGCCCCAGTCACCGCCTCCTCTATCTGTGGAAATAGTTTCTCCCTATTTACTCTGTTAAAACCCCTCAAACTTTGGCACACAGAGAGTTATAAACATTTATAGTGGCATTAAATAGAACTCCCAATATTTTAAACAAAAAATGCTGCAGATGCTGGAAATGCAAAATAAAAACGGAACAAAAGGTTCTGATGAAAAGTCATCGACTTGAAACATAACTCACTGTCCTCCCTCCATAGATGTTGCCTGGCCTGCTGAGTGTTCCCAGCGACTTCTGGTTTAATCCAATATTTTGATCCACTTTATGGGTCCTGTGGTTAAGAAAGCACAACAAATAACACCATTTGTTCCTTCAAGCCTTATACTTTAACATGGACTTTTTCTTACCCATTTAATTTTTGTGGGAGAGTCCTACATAGTTATCCCTACCCCCCTCCATCCTCGATAGATAAATGAACACACAATGAATGCAGAATAATTATCCATCCGCACATCACTATTTAATGTTGGCTTATTGTTCCTCTGGAAACAATCTCCCTCCCTCAACCTCATTAACGTAGGGACTATCACGTCCTAAGGAAGAGTAGGTAGCCTTTTTTTAAATTTACCGATTTTGAATTCATAGCTTCTGTCATCCATGGGTTGGAGTTATTTGCACAACGCTCCCAGAATACGTCAGAAGGAATTTTCTGCCCAGGTTATAAACACTAAGTAGTGTCAATAAGGTAGAAACGATTATAAATATGCAGGAAATAGGTATAATTAAGCTGAAGAGTGGCTTAGGTTTATTTATTCGTACTGTGTTACCTATAATTAGCCCGAGTCCATGTCACACTCTTCTCCTCTACTTAAACCTTGAGCTGCAAGTATTTTTCCAGCATTTCTGGTTCACCGAACGAGCCCGTTGAGTGGGTTTTCGTTTAAACCACAGTGCCGGCACTTTGTATTTCCAAAAATTGCTAAATCTGTAACGCATTAATCAAAGACAGCAACGCACTTCACATTCGCTGCATTGAGAGACGGGTGAGGAGTTTGGGGGGTAGGAGAGGGGTTCAAGGATTGAAGGAAGGACATAGAGCCCAGATTTCTAAGTACCTACAGGCGCATTAAAAGTAGACAGAACGATCAGGTATGAGGGTACACGGTCGGATTAATTATCGTCAAGTTCAGAGGGAGAAAAGATACAAGGCAACAATTGTAATGAATCTCCTTGTGTTTGAGATGTAGCCTGTTAATGTTCACAGCACCTGGGTTCATGTTGTTTAAACCTTGAAAGAGCGTACTCAATCAGCAGATAACACACTGACAGCACCACCCCGGGGACATCTCCTGGCCTATGATCTGCCAGTCAGATAGACAGCGGGTGAAGGAAAGGAGATAGAAGCAGTCTCTTTTAAAATAATAACATACACTATAAAATTCTGCTCTTGTCGGGATATTTTTTTTCCCCCATAGTCGCGCTTCTTCCCCTCCTCTTATTTGGCCGATTGCTTCACAGGCTCTGTTATACTTGACCAGGAGTAGTCTCGAAACACACCTGGCCCTGGACCATGGGTGCCGTGAGGCTATTTGACCAGCAGAGACATCACAGCTGAGAACAACCCCTGTCCGTCCACATCTAACATCTCCACACGCTCCTCCTTCTGGCAAAAGAACCGGAGGGCGAGACGAGGAGAAATGTTTTTTACCGAGCGGGTTGTTGTGATCTGGAACTCACTGCTTGAAAGGGTGGTGAAAGCAGATTCAATGGTAGCTTTGAAAAGGGAACTGGATATATACTTGTAAAGGAAAAAAAAACATGTGCAGGGCTACAGGGTAAGAGCGGTGGAAGTGGGACTAGTTGATAGAGCTTTCAAAGAGCCGGCACAGACATGATGGGCCAAATGGCCCCCTTTTGGGCTGTAGGTTTCTATGATTCTGCAGGAGATACTGGACAGCCCATAACAGAGCTGCTCCATTAATACAAAGGATAGAAACAGGAGGAGGACATCCAGCCCCTCGAGCCTGTTCCACCATTCTATAACATCATGGCTGATCTGTACCTTAAATCCAATTACCCACCGTTGCCCCATATCCCTTAATAGAGCACTCGCTTTGCAAGTGAGAGACCCGCGTTCAATTCCAGGCAGAGGGCGAAACCTTGGGCAAGTTTCCTTACTCCACACAGAGCCTAATAATAATCCCTCCAAAACCAAAAACAATAATAACTTGGTCATTTTCAATCTACGACTGTTTGTGGGACATTGCTGTGCGCAATTGGCTGCCGCGTTCGCCCACAAATATACAGTCAATTCACTTTACAGTATATTCTGTGAAGCGCTTTGGGACGTCTAGAAGACGTGAAAAGCACTATATCAAATGGAAGGATTATTATTATTATAATGCCCTGACCTAACAAATATCTATCCACCTCAGTCTTGAAGATATGAATGGAACCAGGATCCACAGTCTTTTGGAGGAAGAGAGTTGCAGATTTTCACTACCCTTTGGGTGAAAAACTGCCTCCTAATTTCACTCCTACAGCAACAACAACAACTTGGATTTATATAGCGCCCTCCACACCGGACGGCGTCTCTGAGCGTTTCACTCCTAAGTGGCCTAGCTCTAATTTTAAGATCATGCTCCCTTGTTCTGGATTTCCCTCAGGCACCAGAGGAGATAGTTTCTCTACCGTTCTCTGTGAGCGAGAGCATCCGTGCATGATCTTACTTTGAGCCACTTTCGAAAATCTTGATTTTTCCAAGGATGCCCTGGCTGAGATCAAGGAACTCAGCACGGACCGGAGATCGCACCTGTCACCTTCTGGTCAGAACACTGGTGCCTTTACCCACCGAGCCATTGAGGAGAGTTGTGGTCTGGTGTGGAAATTCAACCCAAATACCAAACCCACAGACGCTCGTGAAGCGCAGCAATTTAAGGCATTACCCCCACCCCTCACTCCCACCACCCAAAATAATTATTTTACTGGCGGGGAAGTGGGGTTGTCGGAGAATTGTCTCCTGCAATCTACCTGCTGGACGGCACCATCAAATAAATGAGTTACTGCGAATTAATCTCCAGCAACACCCTCCCCTTCAACCACCACCACAAGTCTTGTTTCCTTTGATGCCGAACCCTGGATTTCTGTGTTTTTCAACTCCCCCTCCCTATCCCACGTCAGTCCACTCCCCATTCACGCCAAAATCTGGAACCATGGCTTGGGCCCCTTTGAGAAGGGAAGGAGTCCTGTAGCTCAGTGGTTAGAGCACTCACTTTGCAAGTGAGAGACCTGAGTTCAATTCCAGGCAGAGGGCGAAACCTCGGGCAAGTTTCCTTACTCCACACAGAGCCTAATAATAATCCCTCCAAAACCCAAAACAATAATAAATTGGTCATTTTCAATCTACGACTGTTTGTGGGACATTGCTGTGCGCAATCGGCTGCCGCGTTCGCCCACAAATATACAGTCAATTCACTTTACAGTGTGTTCTGTGAAGCGCTTTGGGACGTCCTCCCGACGTGAAAAGCGCTATATCAAATGCAAGGATTATTATTATTAATGATTCCTTCCTAGATGCCTTTTTCATCTGGTTCTGTCGGGCATCAATAAAATCAAAGAGGGCGAAGGGGGAGATTTGCCAGGGGCAGGATGGGGTGAGCGGGGAGAGCTGTGGGGGACAGAGGATGATTCCTTCCAGCTGTGATACGCCGTGATTTTTGCTGATTTCCACTTTATAATGGGAAAGGCCCATCTTCCACTAAAAGTTGAAGTCACTGCAATTGGTGGTGAGATGAATTTGACCCCCATTGTGTCCAGACTCATTCTAATTCCACACAGGACTAGAACCTGCTGAACCTTACAGACCCACATCACAAATGCATGGCTTCCCACCAACTGAGGACTGTGATCTCTCTGCACTCCAGGGTGATGTGAGGAGGTGGGGGGGGGGGATGTTGGGGGCGAGTATTTGTTTTAATATGTTCACACTGTTGTTTCTTGTCGTTTGGTTTATCACCGTCGCACTGACTCTCGGAATTGTGACCAAATAATTTCACCGCGGTAACTGCCAACTCATTATGATATAATTGACTAATCGTACAGTTATTGCTCTGGGCCCTATGGAGAGCAACTGCGGGAACTCCTATTAATGTGTAATAAAGCCCAGTGTTAGGCAAAATAAATAATAAATGTAATGGTGTTTTTTCAGCGTCTTTGGGATTCTATATAATTTTATTGATTTAACGAGAATTTATTACCAGCGTTCAGAGCTGATACGGATGCTTGTTTGACCAGAAGGGAAACCACACAATGCTCACTGAACCCCAGCCCGTTGTCAGGAAAATTAAAATTAAAAACGAATTGCTAAAGAAAAAAAAAATTGGGGGGAGGATATCCACTTGGGCTTCGCTGTTAAGGGAATTGGTAGCATAGTTGACTTGGGCATATTGATTAATCTCCTCTGCTGCTTCCATCGGGGAACGTAAGAACAAGTTGAGGTTATTTTGGCCCATCGAGCCTGTTCCACCATTTTATTAGACTGTGGAAAATCTTTAGAATCCTATTTATCTACTTTTTCTTTTTGCCCACATAATACGCAGTCACTCCACTTTATAATAATAATAATAATCCTTGCATTTGATACAGCACCTTATCACATCTTCAAAATGTCTCAAAGCGCTTCACAGAATTTACTGTAAAGTGAATTGACTGTCTATTTTGTGGGCAAAACGTGGCAAAGAATTGTATCCCACAAACAGCCGTGGATTGAGTGACCAAATTATTTTTTTGGAAGGGATTATTAACCCCAGAAAAGCAATCTGCCAATGAACAAACAACTGGGTTCCTTCTTACTGCTCGGAGAACAGAAGTGTAATTCCTGTGAAGGGCTTTGAGACATCTCGACGATGTGATAAGGTGCTATATAAAATAAGTGAAGATTATTATTACCCTTACTTCCCAATTATGTAATTGTCTGTCTGTGCAACATGAAGAATCAATTCTGTACCTACAGGGTTCTGAAGCAGTCTCTCTTGCACGTAGATAATAATAATAATAATAGTAATCTATATTAACTCTTGCATTTGAGCTATCTCAAACAGCATTTTAACCAATGCACTGGAAACAGGAGAGTTGTCAAATAAACATTTGTCACCTGTTTCTAACATCTTTGCTCCGCGTCTCCTCTTTATCCTGCAGGAGGTTTGGATCAAAGCTTGTTTGAGTAGGAAATCTATAATTGTATTGATTTGTTCTCCTCTTGTTTTGTAGGTTCCAGGCCAATTGAAAGCACTGTGATCTCAGGTTAAGGGCAGAGGCAAAGGAAGGAAGAAAAGAAGGCGAGAGACTGAAGGTTGAGAATTATTTTCTGGAATTTTCTGCATGACAGGAGACCATCGAGCATTCTCGACTGAAGGCCAATCATACCCCACAGGTAATGGATTCCCTCCTTCACAAAAGGAAGCTTCTTTCTTGATTGAGCATAGAAAATTGTTTCTTAAGAGTTGGTGCTTTTAGTGATGTTGGCTCCAGGCTATGGGTGCATTTTTTTTTCCCACCAATCTTGCGGAGAGAGAGATGTGTTATTGTTCTTTTGTTTTTCAAACACGGGTTGCTTTTGCACCGACCTTGTAGGTTTTGTTGTGTTGCCCACTGCAATGATCTGTGCTTGCTGTCCATTTGGCAATTCAAGACCAGGCTTGTTTCTCGAGACCAAGTGCAGTGTGTAGCTATTGGGTGGATGGGGGCATTAATAATGCCAGCTCTGGGAAGCAAATTGAATTTTTCTCTTGTGCGTCAACCAACCGGGAACACATAGGAATGCTGTGCCTTTGCTCTTCGAAATAAGGTACATGATGGCTTTCTATATCCACATTTCTGTCTCTTTAAAAGCGAGTTGAAGCCTTATTCATCTTTGACAGAGTGCCACTTGCGGGGAACAGTGCTTTCTGCTGCCTAAGCCAATGATGTTCGTACATTGACTATACGTTGGTTGAATTGTTTGGTTTGTCTGCAATGAGGGAGGCTATTGACGGTCTGAAATGTGTAGGAATATCGGAGCAGGAGGAGGCCATTCAGCCCCTCGAGTGGATTCCGGCATTCTATTCGATCATGGCCGATCTGTACCTCAACTCCGTTTACCTGCCTTTGCTTGATATCCATTGATACCCTGACCTAACAAAAATCTATCCGCCTCAGTCACAAAATTTTGTTTTTGGTGGGGTGGCGGGGGAGAGAGTTCCAGGTTTCCAGTTCTCCAGTGTAGCGCTAGAGAGCTCTTGGTTTCAACTGTGCTAGAGGACAGCAGGAGGAATGTCAAGCGGAAGACTTGGCGTTGTGCACACACTGGGAATGAGCAAGGAACGAAGAGAGCAAGTTGGGATCTCAGGGCAGCTTTCTCTGCACTTCCTCAGAGCTGAAGGCAGAGGGGGAATTGTCAGAGGGCATGGTAGGAGACACACAAGGACGTGAGCAGAAATTGAATAACTGCGAAGTCAGATAAGCCTCTCTATTGAATTTTGGAAAGAAATTAATGGCTATTTCACTGCCTTTCTCTCCTCTTCATTGTTAGGATTTTATAATGAGGTTAATTGGTGGCAGAACGTCTTTCGATCTTAAAAAAAATAAGGGGAAACGGCTTGACGGGCGAAAAGACCCCCTCCTTTTCTTATATTTCTAACCCTATCACTTGGACAGACCTCCCCATAGGATTGAATGAAATCCTGTCCTGACAGAATTAACTTCACTTACATGGTTGAGACCTTGTAGCGAAATGCTGAATGCGCAGACAGCAGCCTCCGCCAAGCACTTTACTGGGATGATTACAGGGTGGGGTGGGGGGGGGGAAATACATTTAGAAAATAAACGTTATCTGCGAGTACGTGGACCTCTGAATACCTTAGTATCCTCTACAGGGAGAAGGCTGCAGCAGGTGTTTCTGCTTGTCCCTACCAGGCTGAACCGACGTGGCGGAGCCTTGTCTGTGTACAGAGCGGTGTTCAATGGAGCGGTGAGGTCACTGCATCTGGCAACACCAATTTCTCACGGCCTTAACAAAATGTTCCAGGCGAAATTCATTGTTGAGTGGGGCCCGCTGCTGACAGTAAATCGCACAGCTCCGCTCACGCCAGGTCACGGCGCAAGGCTTCGCAGCTGAGCACAGCATAGAAAGCTGTATTTGTCGACCCACGTTTTAGAGCACCTCAGCAGTGTCGAAACCGAACGTAAGAACTGCTAGATGAAGGAAGACCGAGGTCCATCCAGTTGGCCTTCCTTCCACCATCCTGGCAGTCACATGCACAAGCCATGTCCCCAAAATGCTATACTGTATTGCACGATATTAATACCGTATTCCCCTCTCTTGCGAAGTCCCCCCACATAATGGGATTGGTTCCTCTTTGTATCTTTCACGCAGCACCAGTCCTGTACCGTGAAAAGTCTCCGTGGTTCAGACTGAAGGGCAGCCCTGACAGGGCTTCGCGTGCCCCGTACGCAGGATAATCTTTCCGGTCGACCTTTGATACCTTGTCAACGAAAACTATTTTCCAAAAAGTTGGTCGTGGCGAATGTTTTATCCTCTTTCGAGGCGGGAGACATCTGGGGAGCGAAGGTGACAAAAGTATCGGCAGCCCTCGTCCACCGTTAGTCATTGCGCAGATTAGAAACCGAGCAAATGTGGGACCACTCAAAAGCCACATTGTACAACAACTTGCAATTACACGGCGCTCTTCATGAGGGTACAACAACAACAAAATTACATTTATAGAGCGCCTTTCACATCGGGAGGACGTCCCAAAGGGCTGGGTAGCGTCTCAGCGTGCTTAATTGCTGCTGTTGTAATAATATGCCTTCAACATAACCTATCGGGAACATCTCAACCGACAATTATCTGCCCCTAAACACAATTTTTAATTAATAATCCTTACATGTGGTAGAGTGCCTGGGACACTACCCCACGTGAAGGGCTCTGTATAAATTCAAGTAGTTGTTGTGGTGGGTGTTGTAGTGCCTTCCACGTCGGGAGGACATCCCAAAGCACTTCACAGGATATACTGTGACTGTGTGTTCTGTGGGTCAAATGCCTGTAAAGGAACTTTACAGTCAGCAGTGTAGGAAGACGATCATTTATATGAATCTGCGTTGGATGTAACCCTACGTGTTGGAAATGAGAATGCAGTGTTGTGAAAGGAGTAAAATGGTGACCCAGAATCTGCAAAGGTTCTGAGCAACAGAAGGGAGCGAACTGGCTCTTTACCTCGTGTGTTGTGATGTGTGAACCTTCCTCGTTACACCTCTTCAATTGGCACTTAATGTCTCTGTTTGGAACATCACCTCTAAACTATTCAGTTTAATTTCCAACTAGTCGTCCTGCAGTATATCTGCACTGCTGTGATTTAGCTTGGCACGGTCCCAAATTCCATCCAGTCTGGGAAACTACAGCAAATCATTCCTCTGTGCTTTTCCTCCACCTGTTCTCCCTTTTGTCCTTGCGCCTTCCGTTTCCAAATGCATTTTACTGCCCCCACCACTCACACACAACTAGTGGTATAAATGCCAGCTTTGTCGGGTTGCTCAGGATCTTGACGACAGATGAGCAAATCCCGAAGTCAAATTTACACAGCCGTGAAGAAGAAACCTACCGTTAAAATCTGGCATCGTACAGCTAACTGCGCGGTAATATAAGTCGCTTTACAGCAGTTGTTTTGTTGGAGTGAAAAAAAACCTATAACTCACAAATGCTATAACTCACAGAGAGGTGTCGAGAAGGCAACATCCTCCATGAAGATGCAAGTTGTATGCTGAATTTTCAAAGGTTTTAATAGTCTAGGGATTATGAGTCCAGGACCAAGCAATTTGAAAACAGCTTCTGTTCCACTTGAAGGTTTCAGCGTGAGTAACGTCCCTGAACTGTACAGAAAGACAAATGTTGCTGAATCTTCCTGAACTGCAAGGTTATGCCAGAGATTAAACTGCGGATCTGCTGCTCGGCTTTATGTGATGGGGGCGACCTCATTGCTGGTGAAGAGTTGTTACTATCCCATCCAAACTCTCTTTCTCTTTCTCTTTCTCTCTCTCTCTCTCTCTCTCTCACGTTTAGATTTCTTTTGCATGTAGGTATCGGAGCAAGGCAGGTGCGTTTGGGTCTGCGTGGACCTACTGACAAGAGAAAAAAAGAAACTAAATCCTTGAGATATCTCGGATACACATAGCTCTACTGCAGATCCATCCCGACTTAATAATAATAATAATCCTTACAGTTAATACAGTGCCTTTCATGTCAGGAGGACTTCCCAAAATGCTTTGTGGGGTACTCTGTAAAGTGCAACGACTGTGTGTTTTGTGAGCGAACACCCAAGCGATTTTATTTGGGAATTTGTTGGCGAGGACATTGGGGAATGATCACAGTTTTTCTTTCATTTTAAAGTAGCAACAAGGTTTTAAAATAATTGATTTGAAAGCACCAATCCCTCCTCTTCATAATAGAGTGGAACATTACACGTTTATGGCATTGAAGACTGAGAAAAAACCTAAGGTCCACTATTGGGTTACGAGTGTAGGGACAGACTCATTAGCTGTGTGTTTGCACAGTCCCCATCCCATTTATCTGCAATAAGATAGAAACAAGGTTGGGGATGGTGGGGAGGTGAAAGCTCCATTACTTTTAAGGGAAATTGAGTTGATGGGCAGCGGAAGGAGATCTCCGTTTGAAGAATGAAGACTATCGGGGTATATATCATCATAATTCATTTTTTTTTCCTAAAGGATATTTTTCCTAATTTTTTTTGCCCCATTTCAAGCTGTAAATGATGCGGTATGGATTTAATGATAATAATAATAATAATCCTTGCATTTGATATAGCACTTGGGACGTCGGGAGGACGTCCCAAAGCGCTTCACAGAACACACTGTAAAGTGAATTGACTGTATATTTGTGGACGAACGCGGCAGCCAATTGCGCACAGCAATGTCCCACAAACAGTCGTAGATTGAAAATGACCAATTTATTATTGTTCTTGGTTTTGGAGGGATTATTATTTAACCTGGGAATGCGATGGAGCTGCACTTTCGGATCTGTCTGTTCCGCATCAGTCTGGCGAGACGTGCGCGATACAGAAAGGTTCAGTCAGCTTCCCTGCAGTTCCCTATCGGGCGATAAGGTTACAGCCAAAAGGGATGAATGATTGAGATCAATTGTTCATCATACCTTGGATCGTCATCAGACCGATCAGTCATGTGTGGAAAGCACTGAACTGAGTCCTGGCGAGAACCGGACTGCTTTGCCAAGGAAGAGGACGGAGAAGAAGAAGAAGAAGAAAAAATATAAATGCTTTAACTCAGAAATTGCTCTTCTGACCAGTTCAACTTTTCGCCATCGATGGCTGATTCCTGAACTGGGAAATTCGGAATAACTATAGACGTTTACAGGCCAGAAGAAGGCCATTCGGCCCATCGTGTCCGTCCTGGCTCAATTCGAAGGGAAATTCTTTCAGTCCCATCGAGCTCGGAATGCAATGCAATTGCGATCGAGGGATTCACATAGGGGTTTATACAGAGTGATCACAAACAACAACAACTTGCATTTATATAGCACCCTTCACACAGGGTAGCATCCTGGATCACAAAGTCGTGATACCATTGCAATATCTAATAAGTCTCAAAGAAATGGTGATATCTTTGTTTTTTTTAGATAATAGTGTAGTTAACACAACCTTTCGGTCACCCTGTATTATGCCCCGATGAGATGAGTGCTCATCTGCTTTAGGTTTGGTGGGGAAAAAAGTCCGCAAGAAAATAGGGGAACAATTTGAGGTGGGCCGTGATCGGTGGTCCCTCTGGACTCCCCGTCCTGAAGGACATTCGAGCTCATAGCAATTCTTTGTCATGGTTTGATTTCTGAAAGGGTGAAAGGCTTCTGGTACTGGTGCTGCTATCAGCCAAAGCTGCTCTTGTCTTGACAAGCTCTCCAAAAGACAGCTCACATTCGGTAGAAATTGTTGGGAGTGCGTGTGTGGGGGGGTGGGGGGATGCTCTTGGCTGAGGCTTCAGTGCAGACTTGAGTACCAGAATAATAAGTACTCCCCTTTGATCGAACCTTAGTCTCTGCTGAATAAATACTGAAACAGAACAAACTACAGCAAGTGCAGAAAACTGGGAAAAGGCTGCCATTTGTAAACTGACTCATGCTCTGTTTGGAAGACTGTAATTGCTACAGGACAGGACAGGCTCGGTACCAGCTGCTGTGATTATTACCCCTAAAGATACTTCACCTTTTTTCTGGTTCCCTGTAGGTGCCTTTGGGACGTCCTCCTGATGTGAAAGGCGCTTTATAAATGGAATCTTGTTGTTGTAGGTGCTCAGTTTGGAAGTATTTTTGTTTTGTAAAATAACCAATGATTGATAAGAGCATAAGAATTTGCTGACAAAAGAAGACCAAGGTCCACCATCCTGGCAGTCACTTGACATGTTGTGTCCCAAATTCCGCATCCTGAGATATTATTTTCCAGCGGAAATCTATCTAATTTGTTCTTGAAGCAAACAAACATGATCTGCTTTCACCGTCTCCCCAGGGAGCCTGTTCCATGAGTTTACCACTCGCTCACTGAAGTAGTGTTTCCGCAGATTTGTTCCGAATTTACCCCCCACTCAATCACAGACCGTGCCCTCTGGTGCTACCGTTCAGTACAAGATAAAACAGCTCATCATGATCTACATTATTTATTCCCTTAATAACTAACGATTAATGATTAATAAGCAGTAAGTTCGTCCAAGTGCTCAATGACTGGAGAAACCCTGAGTTGAGCAAACGTGGAAGGTCCCGGTTTCGGTTCTAGATCCGTTCTGTGCTGGGAAGCAATTGTGAGCTTTACAATTGGGCTTCACAGTGGTAGGTAAGAGAGACCTACTTATCTAAAATTCTAAGCAATCACCTCTTGACTTGAAACAACACAAGCAATTTACACTCACGCGGTGCTTGTATATCGCCAGGACATCTCGAACAGCTTCACACAGCTGATGGAGTAATTGACCCCAGTGTTCTCCTGACGGTGTGAAAGGCGCTATATAGATACAAGTTGTTGTTGTTGTTGTTGTTGAGCTGGGGTGGGCGGGGAGCTGAGGATGGTGGATGGTAGGAGACGTGACCGAAAGTGAGCTCGAGGAGACAGGTCTTAAGGTACAAACCTCTGACCCTGTTTTGCTCCCATCCATAAAAATGATCGACAATGTGACTCCATCACTCGGCGACTGTTGTTAGCCTCTTCAAAATCTGTGCAGGTACTTGCCAAGTGCTGCTCTGATGATTTTCTCTACATATAGCGTTTAATTGGCCATTTTCCTGGGAAGCAAAGTAACTGAGAAAGGAGCTCTCTGAATAATTTATTTGTTCGCACCAAATACTTGAACTGAAATGATGTATCAGTCGGTGAGATCACATTCACGATGAGAGTGAACCCGTGCTGTGCAGCTCTACCGTTCTGTCTAAGTCTTCTCGTTTGATATGTGAAGCAGACGCCTTACAGAGCACCTTACACGGGTGGAATACGAGATCTGCTTGCAACTGAAACAAAGTTGAGTAAGTTTTCGATCTGCTCCCTTAGTGAACAGAATTGTCCCCAGCTCAGCCCCCTCACCTCTCAACTCCGAACTTTAAGCCCTACGTGACGCTGCTCGAGTCAAGGGCACTATATAAAAGCCAGTTGTTGTCGTCGGTCATCGTCAACTTATACAGTGTTGTGTTTCCTTTCTCTTCAAAGACCTTTCCTCTTCGACCGGGCCTTCGTTGGGTTTTATATCGAACGTCAATTGCTGAAGTGGTGATGTCATTATGGAGACATCAGGCAAAGCCTTTGGAGACTTGACTTTCGATGTATCTCATCGTTTGTTACTTGATTCTGACGCTGGCTGACATTGGGTACATTTGAATCCATAAGAACAAAGTGTCGGTCCATCAATTTGGTCTGGGCACCATAATAATGTTAATAATAGTACTATAGTAATAATAATAATAAGCCTTTGCATTTGATATAGCGTGTCATCACATCATTGAGACTTCTCGAAGCTCTTCACGAGAGCTGTGAAGTGCGGAGGCTGTTTATTTCGTTGTCAAACCTGGCAGCCAATTTGTGCTACGTAATGTCCTGCAAGCAGCTGCGAAGTGAGTGACCAAGAGTGTTAAAGGGATTGTAGGCCAGAGCGTGTGCTCCAGATGAGAACCTGCTAATCCCCAGCCCTGTCCAGTCACACGGAAGCTTTAATCATCTGATGCATCCTATGCGTTGCGGCCCATGTTGTGTGTTTTTTCTTTTGCATACGTGTAAAATCAAAGGATCAATATTCACTTTGATCTGGAGGCTGCATGCACCAAAAGTGGTGTGAGAATGAGCGGTTCCTTGAAATAGCAAACAGAGTGGGGAAATTCACATTTTCCATCGTCGTTCGAACATTTTCTAACTGGAAAGCTTTGCGAATAACCCTCTGCATCCCTTCCTGTCAAAACCGAAGGAGGGTGCTGAAAGCCTCCGTAACCTTTCTCCTGAATTTGTTCTTGCGTTGTTTCAGACTCTGTGGCTGGCTTTGTCTTCCAGTTGCTCAGTCGAACGAAGAGCTCTTTCCCTCGACCTCTGTGCTTGTGGTCTTACTTTAGAGGACTACTTGAGTTGACATTAAACCTGCAAGGGGCATCTTTTCATTGCGATCAGTAAAAGCGAAGGGCTCTTTGCATTCTCTGCTTCACTGGATAATGATCATTGAGGGCTGAGTGCACTGTACCAAGGATTGAACGTTCGCAACAGATGGAGTCATGTGTTCTCATTGACTTCGAGTCGGCTACACGGCCTCAAACGAAGATGGTTTATATATATATATATATATGACACGCCTTGCAGGCAGCTCATCCAGCACAAGGTGAAACTACTTATTAAACAGGGAAAAATGAAAGCTCTTTAACTTTGCCATCCAAGGAAGCATTGCTTTCACTATTTTGAGGGGGGAGGATTTAGCTAAACGGTAAATTTCAGTGTTCACAAAATTTAAGACTGCCCAACTCGTTTTTGTGCTATTCAGTTACACGTTCAATATATCGGTTAATTTGTTCAAGGTTCGTCTCAACAGCTAACTCTTTGACCCACACCCCTCTGGCTCCCACCCACAGCTCAACTGCCAAGCCATATTACTGTCACTTGCCTTGGGACGTCCTCCCGACGAGAAAGGTATTTATTATACAAGAGCTAAAACAAGGGGGGAGAGGCGGATGGGACTGGGGGAGAGGGTTCCAAAGCGAATGCAAGGATTGTTATCATATAAATTTGACAGTAGCTTTCAAATTGTACTGCATTTCGGAAACCCATTGGGTAAAAATGGTGTTGATTCCCAATTTATGAATCAGCTCCACAAATTATGATGCAAAATAGGTCCAAGAGCACTATTGGATCCAGCCCAGAGGTTCACTGAGACTTCTCGAACCCTGACCTGTTGGCACAGTTACATCATCAATAACAACAACCTAGATATATATATATAAAAATATAACACACTTCACATAGGCCAGTGTTTCGGAGAGCTTAACAGTGGTGGAGCCGGGGAGAGGGAGGAGGTGACTGACCGCAAGCGAGGTTGAAGAGGAAGTTCTTCGGTCACGATCTGAAAGAGGAGAAGTAGGGGGCAAGGCGGAGGGACTGGGGGAGAGAGTCCGAAAGCTCTGTTACTGACCGCGTGCGCGCAAGACCATGAAAGCTCAAACACTGGTACGTTTTCACTGAGTAGGGTGTGAGAGTTTGCCAGCTTTAGTAGGAGCAACCGTCTCCTCTAACAGCATTTAATTATTTTTGTAGGCAATTACCCACTCTTGCATACCTCTGTTCCCCAAAGTAACGTCCATCCCAGGGAATGACATGGTTTTCTTTCTCTTTCCACATGAATTATACGCACACCGAGATGGGACGTGTTAATGAACAGGTTTGTTTTCCTGATTAAAAGCACCGTGTTGCCTTGGTTTCCCCACTCCGCTGCTGTCACCAGGAGGTGACGTTGACATCAATTAAAATTAAGCCCGGTCTCAGAGCTTGCACTGTGGCAGCAGGTTCCAGCACCTCTGGGCCCAGTGTGGGAGTGTGACACAAATTCAGAGGCAAGTGATTTGGTACAGACTGAACCTACTCAAAAACTCCCTGACACCACAAGATCTGCCTCTCTTTTTTTTATATAGAAATGTTTAATCCTCCTCTGACTCCAGGATAAAACTGTATTATTGTACACTGCAACCTTATCGATTTCAGGATCCTCACGCTCGTCTTCAAAGCCCTTCATGCCCTGGCACCTCCCTACATCTCCGATCTGCTTACCCCCAGCCCCCCAACCCGCTAATCGTTGCCTCCGCTCGACTGGCTCCGGCCTCCTGCTTGTCCCTCGTGCTCCACCTTCCACCGTCAGTGGCCGTGCTTTCGGTTACTGTGCCCTGAAACTCTGGAACACTCAACCTCAATCCCCCCGCCTCGCCCCCCCCCCTCCTTCCCCATCTTCAGGTCGCGCCTGACGACCTTCCACTTCGACCGTGCTTACGGTCACCTCCCCTTCTTTTCTGGCTCGGGGTCGTGCTCCACTACTGTTAAGCGCTCTTGGACTCCACGTGAGGGGCACTACATAAATCCAAGTCGTTATTAGCGTTTTCAGCGCTTTCTTAACACCAACTAGTGTCTGACTGGAAGAACAGAGCGGTTCCTTCTCTGTGAGACCCTGACTCAGGCCCACTGACCCCTGTGAAGCGCTTTGAGACGTGATAAGGCGCTATATCAAATGCAAGGATTATTATTGTTATAGAATGAAGTAAGCAGGTTGCGTCCCTTCAAGCGTGAGTTTGTATTCCGTTCGCACGGGGAGATTTTCGAGGGGAGGTGGCTTGCGTCTATAAATGTGAGGGATCTAAAATGCTGGCTTTTATTTTCTCTGAGTGTTCTTATCACCTGTTGATTAAATTGATGTCGCTTTTTTGGTAAAACCCTGTTTTTTAATTAAATCTTGCTTTCTTGTGTGTGAAATAGAAAGTGCACTGGAGCACAGTAGCATGTGTGCGAAATTTGGAGGCGACAAAAGCTACCGTTGCTTATGCTACACACCTTAGTTATGGTGAACATTGAATGAATAATTTAATTTTGCTGTAGTTCAGCTGTGGTTTCCGACGTGCTTTAATGCATCGCATTGTCCCTGGAATTAAAAGCTGAACAAAGAAACGCCTGTGAGCTCCCCCCAGCCATATGCTGGTACATTCATCACCTGAGTGCCACGTAAGACTACATCTGCGGACTGGACATGATCATTCAATCTCTCGCTGGAGGGGTGTGCTTGTACTTTCTCTAATTGCCACAGCACGAGTCGAAACAACCCAGAAATACAACTTGTTCCGAAATAGCCCAGAAGTAAACGTGCTGCGTCCTTGTAATCCTTGCGTTTTCTGTCCCTCGGCCTCGTTACGTTAGGCGCACCTCTCGGAGTGCAAACCTAAGGAGAGCTGAAGGAAAGGGTAAATCTTAATCGCACGTTGCTGCCAGCGCAGTCAACGGCAAGCGATTGAAACAATCTTGGCGCAGGAGCACTTCATCGACCTCCTGCCAGAACGCGTACCGTCAGGGAAAACCCTGGAATATTTCCGTGAAATAAAAAGAAATCGAGAAAAGCAAATGATCCCAAACCGTTTTCCGTCCACGCCCATTGCTTCGGTTGCTCTGCTCGAACCCTCCAGGTTGAGGATTACGCTGATTGACCCGCATTTCCAGATCTATTTCTCCGCACAGCCCGTCGCCTCCCCAGCTCCGCTCGGCTCGGCATCGCAACGTTTCAAGTGACTTCAAACGTTCGACAAATCACAAGATAAAAATGGAACGAGCCTCGATTCATCTCGCTCTCATTCGTAATCCCTTCAGCTTTGATGGAGTCTGGCACTGTGAGCCTCGTTCCTTCACTTAGGTTTCTCAATTCTTTTTTTACGTATAAAAAGAAAGAAATAGCTTGGCATCTGGGAGACACTTCCATTACAATTAAAAGTGAGCAACAACGAAAAAAAAAAAAAACTATTAATATTTCACTTTGAAGCCTTGATCAGCGAGTACCATAATGTGGGAACCGCGTTGATTGAGCGGAACCTCAATGCACGAGGACAGGCAGTGTCATTGTGCAGCCGTCATCACAGAACAGAGAAGCAGATCAGTAACCAAATGTATTTCATACTTTTATAATGAGTTTATATTTAAGGTGTTTTAATATTTTATAGACGTAAAACTTTTAATATCGGTATTTTTATATGAAAGTTATAAATAATGCAAGCCGCAGCCGTACACTCCAGTACAACGTACGGGTTCTGATGTCGCCCCTGCGCACATTGTTTTATTAAATTGGTTTTATTTTTTGTTTGATCGGCGTGTTTTTTTTTGTGTGTGTGTGTGTGTGTGTGTGTGATTCTCGGAATACCCAGCCAGGCTTAACCCAGGCTGGAACCCAACCGATCTCAAGATGTTCTCGCCAACCTTTTATCTGGGGTTAGAAACTGTAGACTGGGTCCAGATTTTTTTTGTTCAAGATTTTCTCAGAATGTCAGAGTGTGCAAAATTGATCATAAGTGATAATAATCCTTGTGTTCGATTTAATAATGCCTTCACGTCAGGAGGACGCCTTAAAAGTGAGACAGGAGAATGGGGCTGGGGGTGGGGTGGGGGGATCGTAATTCAGTTATTTTAATTATTTTAGTTAACCTTGGTGACAAAATAAATAACCGTAGTCCAGTTGATGTCCATCAGAGGCGAAGCACCTGTGAAATCTTAAATTTGAATTTTTTTTTTTTTTTTTCGGCTGTGCAAAAGGCCAGAATGATTCTCAACCAGAACGGTCTCTCTCTTTCTCTCTCTCTCTCTCTCTCTCTCTCTATCTGCCAGTACACTGCGCTACTCAGTTCCCCCAAGGATGGAGGATTTGAGAACTATTTGATGATTAATAAAGATGAGGCAGTAGAAGAAGGTTCAGATCTGACACTCTGCTTTCAGAAGCCGTGTCCTTTGATGTCATTCTCTTTGATCTTTTTTTGTACCAAATTTCTCCCCCCCCACCACCCCCCATCCCAAGCCCGACGTATAAAGCTATTTTCCTCCCCCAAAAAAGGTATAAATTTTTGTGATATTTTAATGGTCGCTCCTTTGAATCCAGCTTCATTGGGAAGAAATAAATGTGGTGAAAATTGCCAAATACGTTCATTTTAATGCACTATATATATATAATGCATTAAAACGAATATATATATATAGATAATACATATATATATAAATAAATAACTGAACAGAAAATAAATCCGGTTACTTTCGAGCTGCGGAATTGGGGCAAAAAAAAAAGATCAAAAGAATCACATCAAAGGGACTCGCTCCTTAAAGGCATGAAGTCACATCTGAGCCATTCGCTAATCCTTAATAATGAATTAACCCACGAAAGTTGTTGACGACGTGGACTGGGGATAAATAACCATTTCTCTGTATGACAAGTTGCCTCTCGGAAATTTATTCATGCAGTTTGCAGTCGCAGGGCGCATTGCCTGTAAAACATTATTTTCGTTTCATTACCAATATGTGGATACATGTATATGTATATATATATGAAAGAGACAAAGAAAAAAAAGCAGTTTCATTTATAATCAGGAAAGATTCACATTATAATTGCTAATACTATGATGATCAATTTGCCATAATCCCTGAAGTGCTGTGGCAGGTATATTTCTTATTCCCTGTGAAATGGGATTTTGATGTGTGTTAACATAAACCTGTGATCCAAGTACAGTCTGTTCCACTTAAGTGCATTTTTTTTGTTAAATGTATAGTTTTATTTCTGTTATATATTTTGCTTAAAACTCAAAATTGTCTCAATTCACGTTGAGCTGGAATTTCTTCTCCGAAAGGGGTTAGGTATTGAACATGGTGGAATGCGCGGGGCTGGTCGGAAAGAGGGAGGAGGATAGCTCTCATCCATCTGGTCCGGTACAATGTGCATGTATCTATCTCAGTGTCAAGTCACGAACATTCAGACATCGCGCACTGAATCAAGGCAACAAGTCACTTGCACCCGGTGATGTACGCTCCCACATATATGTGTGTCACCGTCACTCCTGTCCAAATAGCAAAAATAATTATCCTCGCATGTCATGCAGCACTAAACTTTAAAATGCCTAATTCGTGTACGTTTCGCCCAACGAAATACACAGTCACTCCACTTTACAGTATATTCTGTGAAGCGCTTTGAGTCGTCTCGAAAACGTGATAAGGCGCTGTATCGAAGCCAAGGATTATTTTTATTGTATAATTATAAGTGTAGCGGCTGTGTGTTCGTAGGCAAACTTGGCGGTCAACTTGCCCACAGCCAGTTCCCAGTCATGATTCAATCACCAATTTTATCTGGAGGGTTGATGAAGACAGAGCAGCAGGAAAAATTCGGATCTGTTTTCACTGAGTCGTGGGATCTTTAATGTCTATCTATAATAATAATAATAATAATAATAATCCTTGCATTTGATATAGCGCTTTTCACGTCGGGAGGACGTCCCAAAGCGCTTCACAGAACATACTGCAAAGTGAATTGACTGTATATTTGTGGGCGAACGCGGCAGCCAATTGCGCACAGCAATGTCCCACAAACAGTCGTAGATTGAAAATGACCAATTAATTATTGTTTTTGGTTTTGAAGGGATTATTATTAGGCGTGTGGAGTAAGGAAACTTGCCCAAGGTTTCGCCCTGCCTGGAATTGAACTCAGGTCTCTCACTTGCAAAGCGAGTGCTCTAACCACTGAGCTACAGGACTCCACAAACATCTAAATATCTAAACATTTAATATCTAAACACATAGACTGGATTTTAGTTTAACATCTCATCAAGAGGGCCTTCAATGGTCCAAGTGATGGATTGGATTGACAGCCGAAGCGATAAGCTCAATATCCTGACATGAGGCTTGAACCCACAACCAACTGCCAACTGAACCAATATGACCAAGTGCAGAACATCGCTGAACTTATTTTTGTTGTAAATCTACAACTACTTGTTTTACGACTCGTTCTGTGCTGCAGAACACATTGTAATCGTGGATTTGAAGTGTCTCATAAGTGAACATCATAATTTGGTTTGGTTGGGGGTGGGGAACCGGCGATGTGTTTTGAGGGAAATCTCTTGCTTTTTTTAAAAGAATTATATTTGATAGATTATATTTGATAAATTCATTGATAGAAAATAGCGTCGCTCCCAGACATTATAACGGCACAGTAATGAGTTTATTTCAGCATCGCCAACACTCTCACTGCGATAAGCCTTAGGTTTGTCTTCATAACGGCTACTTCCACTCTTGATCTTGACGTGTGAATGAAAGCCACCCTTCTGTCTTCACAAGACTGTCAGAGAGAAGAGCAGCTGATTCCACAGTGCGCTTCCCACTCATTGTAACAAAGAACAAGTTGCATTGAGGCGACTGATCCTCTTCAGTTTCATCTCCAGATCAGACGGTCTTCATTGTTTTGCCCACAAAAATATACAGTCATTTCACTTTACAGTGTATTCTGTGAAGTGCTTTGAGACGTCGCGAAGATGTGATTAGGCCCGATGTCAAATGCAAGGATTATAATTAGTAGTAGTAGTAGTATTATTAGTATTATTATTATTATTTTTGTAGCTTCACTTGCTTAGTTTATGATCTCAAGAGGTCCCAAAGGGTATACCAAAGTTTGTTTTTAATCTCCATTCATCAAATACGCGCTCTGGGACACTGAGGTGGGGGCTATATAAATGCAAGTTGTTGTAATGAAATAATATGTTTTTTTTGCAAAACTTTTTTTTGAAACCTCGCGCAATCGCTTAATTTAATAATACTAATAATCCTTGCATTTGATATAGCTCCTTATCCCGTCTTCGAGGTGTCTCAAACCATTTCTCTCTCTCTCTCTCTCTCTCTCTCTCTCTCACCCTATTCTTTTTCTGGACCAATTTTTCCATCCCCTTGTTTTGGGGAAGGTGCTGGTTGCTTGACAAAGGCAGTGTCAGTAACTGGAATGACAGGAGTCGGAAGGAGCTTGGGGAGAATAATTGTCCAGGCAGTCAATTTGCACACAGCAACGTCCCCCCAAACAACTGCAAAGTGGACCACCAATTTTCCACTGTTTTTTCCAGAGATTTGTTTGGGTCTTAAACCCAATCAATCACTTCAGCCCTCATGAAGCAAGCGAGTCACGCGAATAAAATATAAAGCAGGAAAATGTTCAATGGTGCTTTTTTTTCCCCTTCTAGTTGAAGTAGGTGGCAATTGTGCAATTTTCCGGAAATCGGATCCAGACGACACATTTGCAAACTCGCCCGTGGTTCTGCCTCTCTGTTAATCCTTCAGTGGGGGGAGCAGGCAGGCTGTTGGTGTTTGCCATGTCTGGCTGAGCCAACAAAGCCCAGATCATCTGACACACTGTGCTATTACTGCCTCGTAGCACCTGGTGTGTATAGCAGTTACTCTCTCATTTGTTATCTCTCCATCTGTCCGCGGAGATTTATTCCTAACGACAGAGGCCTGGCTCTCCCGCACCAATCGAGAGTCTCATTTGCTGATCTCCGATCGGACTCTAACCAAGCAGAGAGGAGCCTGAGCCGGGCCTGCACGTTTGTAACACACAAGGACTGTTCAGTTCCCATGGTAACTCCCGTTTGATCCTGCGCTAATTGATCCAGATATTACGATGCAATTTTGAGGCACTCGCTGTTTTATTGACTGTTTTCGCTCGACACCGCAGGGAGAAAAGTCAGACTCTGAATATGTATATATATATATGTATGAAAAAAGACAGTAAAGATTAGGAAGGCCCGCGATGGACGTTTACCCGAAAAAATCCTAAAAGCAAAAAAAAAATGATCTTGACGTTGCATGATTTATTAAAGGATTCTGACCCTGAGGAGTATGATAGCTGTTAAGCTGTGTCCAGTCATATCATGCATTATGCTAAAACCTAGTGACAAGGCTTCTTATTTTAGTATTGTTTGCTATCCAGTTCCTCATGGATACTCTTCATCCAAACACACAGACACACACACACACACACACATCGCATCACAAACTCTTACCCTGTAAATTGCCTCTACAATCTGGAATTAAAAGCACAAAGGACTGTGATCCTTCAGGAATCTGAGATGCTGCCCTTGCGTGAAGGGAGCTATGGAAATGCAAGTTGCTGTCGTGCTTTTGTTGGATGAAAGAAACTGAAGTTAATAATAATGATAATAATTATTCTTGCATTTCCATAGCTCCCTTCACGCAAGGGCAGCTATAGCGCCTTATCACGTCGCTGTGACGTCTCAAAGCGCTTCACAGAATACATTGTGAAGTGGAGTGACTGTGTATTTGTGGGCGAAAAACACAAATCAATCCTAAAGATGGAGAGATTTAAAGCAGTGGAATTTCAATGGCATTTCCAGGTGTTTTCCGACATCAAGGCTCAAGTCTAGGAATTACAATCTGATCATTGCCTTACTTGTCTCCATGTCCATGCCAAATTTAAGTGGCTGACTACATTATCGAGTCTTTCCTTCCCCACATCCCCTCTGGGAGCATTACACACTAACAGACCAGCTCTGCTTCCCCATCTGTTGATGTCTTCACTTGTAGAACAGTTTATTGCTCTGTTGAAAGAAGACTCCGATCCTCTCCAGCAGTTTATTGCTACTGTGCCGGTGCTCCCTAAAAACACTAGTTTGGCTTTATCTTCACACAAAGCTAAAGAGGAACATTCAGCGAAGAACTCACTTTATTTGGTAGGAGTCAGGATTCCCAGTAGTATATGTTTCTTACCCTAATCTCTCCTGCAAATCTGGTCTGTACAACCTAAAAATTCCTGGACTAGTACAATCTGGGAGTGTGCATGGACCAAGGAGACAATGTCCAATTTTCCAGTGTCATTGCAGAGTTATAGTTCTGTTGCTATTGTATCTCCAATGAAATGAATCTTTGCAATCGATTGGCAATGGAACCAGAAATTAATGTAGGCGCAGTTTCCTACTTCATGAGCGCCTCAAGGTGCCTTGATAAGGAGTGAGTGTTGTGACAAAAAACAATATCTACAATTTACTGGATCTATTTGGATGCTCTTGAAGAGTTGCTACAGAACGGCCAATGAACTTCACGATGAGTAAAGGGGAGGACACGATTGCCTTACCTTTCTAAAGTTTATCCTCTTTGCCCCTGAGTTCGTGCAGAGCACAAATGTCCCTAAAAACTCTCTTCCATCGAGTTAGCAACAGAAAACCCTTAACAAAATGGGAGCTTCACAAATGCTATTTAAATAAAAAGAAACCCTCCACTTAGAACATTGCTAAACCAGCTACCAAAAGACTAAAGAGAATAGGCCAACACCGAACTATAGCCGTGTGTGTTGATTGCAACAAACTCCAGATAAATGTGGACCTTATGTTCATCCACAGCAAACCCTTCCACTCGTGTCCATTATTACTGACTCCCATTGGATCTTTTCCCTTCGTACTATCTCCAATTTCATGCCATTTTCAGTCAGGCATAAAATGTCCAATTACTACACTTGGTTCTTTACAGGAACCGATCAGTGTTGGGAGACCTATTTGATCTCATTCCTCCAGAAAACAACCCCTACCATCCTCCTATTGCAGCATCAAGCTGTGCATTCTTAATTCGAACTGACTGACCACAAAAAGCCCATGCCACGTCTCACCCTGGAGGCAGGACCGTATTCCATAAGTCTAATCACATTTTATCTAAACTCTCTTCTCTGATTGTGTTTACGTTGCGTTGTGTTGACTGACTGGCTCAATGGGCTGTGGGACTAAGATTTAGCAAATTGGCAACTCGTATCTGCAGTTTATAGGAATCGACAGCCGGGCATGACATTTCTTGGCAAAGTAATTCCATGTTTATCAGGATACAACTGCACTGAGATTAGCCTGATGGAAAAGCAAGAGTGTTCACTTGTTTTCAAAGGTAATTGCTCTTTTTTTGTCTCAACCTGTATTTTGTTTTGAAGAAATATATTGTGTTGTGCTTTTGTAATTCAAGCTGTATATATTTCCCGGGGACATGATTATTGATGTCACTCTCTCCCATCACTGATCGCATTTTGTAGCCCTTGATTTTCTTTCAAGTCCACCAAACCCACCCCCCCCCCGGAGCCCCACACACACTTCCCCCCCTTTGACAGCAGCAAAAGTAAGAGGTACCAGTTTTCAAGGCTCCTGGAAGTATTTGATTAAGACGATGACTGAATGGAACGAAACAATAACTTGTACCCATGCAGCGCACTTCACACAGTTAGCGTGTTAAAGCCGATGTGGTTTGACGCTGAGCTGGAAGGAGAGGGGAGGTCACACGGTTGAAGATGCAATTTGAAGATGGGCAAAGAGAGGGCAAGAAGGGCGGGGATTGAGTTTGGGATTTCGAGAGATTGGGGGGGGGGCATAGTGGCTGAAAGCACGCTGCCGTTGGTAGAGCGGAGGGTCAAGGGATGTGCAGAAGACCCAAGCCAAGCTAAGCGAAGGCGGCGAGCAGTGGAGTCTTGCGTGAGCAGATCAGAGAGGTAGGGAGAGTGCCAGGGAGTGGAGTAATTTGAAAGTGTGAGTGAGGATCTTGAAATCGATAGAAAAAGAGATGCCAAAGCCCACTATTGGGCATAGACAGGACCGTGTCTAGAACAATGTGTCTGTGTTGGTCGAAATTAATGAAGAGAGATATACTTTGAAAGGAAGGAAGGTGGTGTTCAAATGTGAATTGATGTAACCTAACACTCGCCTGCTGCTCTGAGTTTGTTTTGTGTGTGCTTTGGAACAAAAGAAATAAGAACGTAGGAATTGCAAGATGAAACCAGACCGAGGTCCATCCAATTCACCTTGGAACATCCTGGCAGTCACACGCACATGTCATGTCTCAAACTATGTATTGTATCCCGAGATATTATTTTTCTAAATGTACCTAATTTGCTTTTAAAAGAATCAACACTTTGCCTCCCTCAGGAGCCTGTTCTATATATTATCTACTCACTCACTCACTGAAATAGTGTCTTGAATTTATTCCCCCTCAATCGCAGGCCTCTGGTTATAAATAAACAATAATAATCCTTGCATTTGATATAGCGCATTATCACATCTTCGAGACGACGCAAAGAGCTTCCCAGAATATACTGTAAAGTGAATTGGCTGTATATTTTATGGGCGAAATGCAGCATTCAATTGCGCACAGCAGCGTCCCACAAACAGTGGTGGATTTGGTGACCAAATTTTTATTTTATTTGGTTCGACAGTTCTGGACAAGACAAAACAGCTCATCTTAGTGAATGAGTTTTCTACGTGCACGAAAGTGTTAAAAGTCTCTCTCAAAGGCACACCTATCGCTCAAATATTTCTGAGCGCACTTCATTGTATGATGCTTTGCGACATCTGTATGTATTTAGTCACGGTTGACCTGTGATGTTGTGATACCTGGTAGATCAGCGTCTTAGAATCAGGCTGCTGACATTTGAGCAGCCTTTCCCTGAAATCACTGCTCATTACTTATTTACCAGAGCTCAGCTCCCCCCCAAAAAAAACTCTCAATACATTAAAGCACCCCAAAGACCAACCAGCATTACTACAACAACAACAACAGCAACATAATTATATCTGTACAGCGCCTTTCACGTCGAGAGGATGTCCCATTAGTGACACTGCACCTTTACCTTTCTAAGATTCACTTTACATTATATTCTGCGAAGCGCTTTGAGATGTCTTCATGACATGATGAGGCGCTATCTCAAAGGCAAGGATTCTTAATATTATTATTATTATTGAGATGAGTTGTGCATCAACTCCACTTGAACCATATTTGCAAACCCCAATATTTCTTTTAAATCTCTTCATTCATTCGGAAAAATAATTGCATTCTTGATATACCTCACAAGGTTGTCTACGCATTCGCGTCAAAGTCACACCATTTTGTGGATTAAGATAGCTTTCATTTCCTGCCTCAATTTAGGGTAGGGAGAAAAGGAGCGAGGATAATCCTTGTTCTCAAAATTCGGATACTAATTCCATCCTGCTTTGTTTGGTCTCTCCTCTCTGCCCGCAAGTAGATAATCAAGGTAATCTCACTTAATGTCATGCGTCATCTGCTTGAAATGATACCAAGCACGTCACAAAAAGTTACTCTAAAGTATAGCGAATGGACTAGACGTAGTTGCCAATCAGCACCAGCCCCATCAAACAGTGATCACAATCCTTACATTTGGTCTAGCGGCTTTCACGTCAGGAGGACGTCTTAAAGCGCTTCACATTTTTCAATGGCCTCTTCAACAGGTAATGGGCCTTTCTCTCCTCAATCAGCTTTCCTCATTCTCTGCAGTTGCTTCAGTACTTTTTCAAATTTATTTATTCACATTTGCTACAAAGCGCAGTAACTGTGTAGTTTGTGGGCGAACGAACAGCAATGAAATGAGCAGCCCGTTTGGATTTTATGTTTGTGTTCGTGAACTTGGACAAGGAATGGAATATCATCCAACGTGTCGATGGAACAGCAAAAGAAAATTGCAAATATCCAAGCCGGGGGGGGGAGTGGGACGGGTAGAATAAGAGGAGAGTGAACAAAAGAGTGAAGGGGAGAAATAAATAAATGAATGAATGAATTTATATATATATTTATTTATTGATTGATTAATTTGAAAAAGTACTGAAGCAACTGCAGAGAATGAGGAAAGCTGATTGAGGAGAGAAAGGCCCATTACCTGTTGAAGAGGCCATTGAAAAATGGTATTGGTTTTAATATTGGTGGAACATTGCAGGGCCGAGTGAAACAAGACACAGGACATGTCCAAGTTATCAAGACGCTGTGAAAAGGCATCAACAGACAAACAATTCTCAATCTGCGGTGCATGTCGTGCAAGTGACACTGGATAGATGAGTGAATGAAACGCCCCACATTGAGCCAGGTGCAACTCCAGTGTACACGTTCCCTTTTTTGGCAAATAGAAGAGCTAATTTCCTGCTGCGTGGGCTCTCTTCAGGGCAAGTAGGAGGAAATCAAAACGCGGGGAAAAAGCATCGAAGAACACGTGAAAGTAAAATTCACTGTCTACAGCAAATACTCGACTGCGATCCGGGAGGGGAATTGCTGTTCAAAGGAATACCTTCTGAATGGCTTTCTGTTGTAGGTTTCCGAAACCTGCTCGAGTGTGTTACTTGTCGATAACATGGAAGGATTCCATGTGACAAAAATTCCTGGTCTGTTGGGTTCTTCGACGCTGCCATCAACCCCCACCCCTCCCCACCCCACCCTTGCCCTCCTCTCCGTTCTCCCTCCCTGACTCCAGTTCAGGTCTGAAATGCTGACCACTGTCCAGCGCCTCGGGACGTCCTCCCAACTTGAAAGGCGCTATACAAATGTTGTGGTTCTATGGGTGACATTCCGACGGTCAGAACGACAACTTGCATGTATATAGCGCCCCTCACACAGGGTAGCGTCCCAGAGCGCTTGAGTGTGCCGGAGGGCGACTCTGAGCTGGGGCGGCGGGGACCATTGACTGTAGGCATGGTCCAAGAGAAGGAAGGTCTTCTGACGCGACTTGAAGACGGGGACAGATGGGGCAAGGAGGAGGGATTGAGGGAGAGTTTCCTGCAGTGCTTGAAAGTTCGGCCACAGATGGAATGAGTGAACGCTTCATATAAGTATTGGATCAGCTGAGGCCTACATTTATCCCTGTGACCTTCAACTTGTTTCATAACTTTGGAATCGTGCGCATCCTCACCCTTTCTCCTCGCCCTTCCCTCCACCCCCCCTCTCCCCCCCCCCCCCCCCAATTTTTTTTTCTGAAACCGTGACTTTTACAGGAAAGTTGGCATTGGTGCCAGAAGCTGTCCAAAGCTTCCCTTAAGTAATTCTTCATCTCTGAGGCTGAATAATGAGTGTTGGCAGGCCACTCATTCATGGGAGCATCGGAACCCAGTTGGAACTTTGCACATCCACACATTTGCACTTTAGGACTCATTGGATAGAATTGGGGATTAAGTTTTTTTTCACACACTCTTGCTCCGCAGTGTGGGAACTTAAGATGATCCCCCAAGGTCTTATGGTGTCAACGAAGCAACAAGAACAATTTGCGTTTGCAAAGGGAATAGAAGGGGATCGCGTCAGAGGAATAGGAGAGGTAGGAGACGTCTGTGGAGATTTAACACTCTGCAATAGACGAGTTGGGCTGAACGGTCTGTTTCTGTGCTTTGCCACTCCATTTAAAGCCCTCCGCATTAATGGCGCTATATCGATGCATGTTCCTGTTGTTTTTGAGTCAAAGAATATCTTAAGGTCTTGGGAAACGTATTAGTGGACAAGCGAGTCATGACTTAAAGATGTTAACCAACGATACCATTGAAGAAATATTTATTCAAGATGTTTTTAAAGCTGCAACAAATATTAGATTTTCTCATGATCTGTGTCACTCAGTAACACACACATTATGCAACAAGTGAGTGGGTCCTTTTGGAAAAAAAAAGAGCATTCATTGAAAGAGCGTTAATAAGGTTTTGTGGGAGTCAATTCCACATGGACAACATGATGTGAGGAAAGCAATATAGCTCAATGGCTCTTGAGTTTATCAGCATTTAGCTCTTGACTATTAAATGTGACCTGAGGGGAAGGAGTATATAACAAAGTAAAGTAACTGTTGATAGGGATTGGGGAAAAAAGTCAGGAAAGTGTCATTGTTAATTGAATATTTTGTGTTCATTAACTACTCGGGCCAGGGGCGATCGGGTCAGGCTTGCATGTCTACCTGCCTCCGATCACAGCCAGCAGCTGTTGGTGAGAAACAGGCATGGGTTGGACCAGTGCCGTTGATGTCGTTGTCAGTATGTCCCCCCATGGAAAGCATCTGTTAACCTGCAAGCCAAGAAACTGCTCTTGTCTGGGTTATTAGCCACGGTAAAGCAGAATTGTCTCTTTCCCCCTCCCCACCACTCAATCGATACATCTCTGTGACTTTGAGCCATCCATGTCATCGTTCACCACTCCCCACCCCCCACTCCGCAGAAAAACACAGATGAGGCGTGGAGCTCTGATCCACTTAACGCAACAGATTACGTTTTTATATAGTATCCCAGTGCGCAGTGACTCTCTTTGCTCTGAATCAAAGCTGCCTCTTCTCTCGAGTGCCACGCAATACGAGTGCTTAGTTAACGCTCTGAAACTGTGAAGCGTGGAGAGCAAGTCCTCAGCACAAAGGCATTGTTTGTACTGCCACCGATTTTTTTTTACCAATTTGGTTTCCTCATTTTTTTCTCCTTTCGCCTGCCCCCACCTCCTCCTCTCTTCCCCCAAAAATGCATCCTGCAGAGAGAGAGAGAGAGAGAGAGGACATAATATACATCCCGCAGATAATGTCACCAGCGCAGTTTAGTCAATTGAGAGAGTTGGTGAGCGAGCGATAAAGAAAGGGAGTTTCTTCCCTGACCTGATTACCGAGCACAACCTAATGAATTTCACCATCATTAAAAAGGAGAGAATGAAAAATGGAGAAGTCCTTTGCATTGAGGCGGCTTCAGGTGTTAAAACTAGAAATATAACAACAGGGTGATTGCACATCACTTCACTGAGACTTCTCGAAGCACTTCACAGTGCAGTGGCTATGTATTTTGCAGCCAATTTGCACGCAGCAATGTCCCACAAACGGCTATATTGTATTTTGAGGAGGACTGTTGTCCAGGACGTCAGGAAAAACTCCCTTCTCTTTTGGAATAGCGATGTTTCTTATTCACCTGAACAGGCAGAAGGAGCGCTCAGTTTAAGTGTCATCCAAACTAGCATAGGGTCTGCAACAGTGAAAGTATTGGCTGATTTTGATGAGACATTTATTTTCTGTGTAACTTAATCTTTACGAATGATCCTCGGCACATTTGTCAATGTTGCGATAGGGGGAGAAAGGAGGTGGGGGCTGGTGGGGGTAGGGGAGGGAGACTTATTTGAATGTAAATATGCAGAGATGCAAAGGGAAGAAAGCTTTGCCATGATCCATAATGAAATCCAATAAAACATGCACATGTTTACCTGGTGCCTCATGTTTTATGAAGGCCGAGGTGTGGTTTGATGGGAGACAATTAATTTTCCAGCAAAGGCTCGTTTGTTTTCCAAAGTTTGGTGACAGTTGTTCAAAGAAAAGTGAAGCCGAGGTTATATTTAATGGCCCCCAAAAATTGTCGCATCAAATATTTACGGAGTATTTTGGTGATGTGATGGTGTACAAACATTGACAGCAGTTTACAGAATACTGTATTCCAACGGAAAGCATTACACAAACACATTGCACTAATTGAGCCAGATCTACTGTGGAAGGAGGAGAAATTATGTATGTACTGGCGTGTCTGTCTTGACAGTCTCGGCTAACTAATCCTAAAATGACAGTCTCTGCCAGTTCAGAGGTGTGATTGATAACACTGAAACCTGGACTGTGTGGTGATTTTATCTGTCAGAATCTGCTGTCGAAACCTGCTCTCTGAAAAAAAAACACAATATTTACAGAGCTGTATTGCAGCAGAGCTGAACTGCGAGATTTGAAGGAAATGTTACTGATTTCATTCCAGCAAACTGACACTATCATCATTTTGGTATATACTGCACGAGGCAGATTTGATCAAAGAGAAGTGATTTTCCCTATCCACTCTCTCTTTTCCTTAGGAGTTATGGCATTTTACTAACTTGGACATCCTTTCCGCTTCCCCATGTGGATTTTTTTTTTTTCAGCTTGTTGTTTTACAAAGCAGATGACAGTTCTGACGTTTTATCCATTTGAAACCGTGGCGAGAGGCACGGCTCGCAGCTGTCCGCAGCTCGGGCACACGTCCCTTCCCACTGAGCGATGGTTCCACCATTTGGAGTCCATTAGCCCACCGATTGGAGCTGCGGAGTTCAAGCAGTAGCCAGCTGCTTGCCTCTCTGCAAGGGCCAGTCAAGGTGGATTCCAGGCACTGGTTGTACGAAGGTCTGTTCGCGAACTCGGACTCCGGGTGATGTCTTCCAGCGGCTGTTGCCCCAAGCCTCGGAGTTTCACGATTCACTAAATTTCACCAAAGAAGAAAGTCAAAACTAATTTAGAGCGAGTATGTGTGTATCCATTATAATAATAATCCTAATAATAATAATGATCCTTGTAATTGATACAGCGCCTTATCCTGTCTTTGAGATGTCTCAAAGCGCTTCACAGAATACACTGTAAAGCGAATTGATTGTATATTCGTGGGCGAAACCCGGCAGCCAATTGCGCACAGCAATGAGGGTCCCACAAGCCATAAATGTATACAGTGTGCGCGTATGCACAGCACGTTGTCATATAGTGTATACCTGTGTAGGGTGTGTACATAGCGTGCGTGTGTGTTTGGGTGAAACGAGTTCTACCTTTCCAACGTGCTATTGAAATAAACTGCAATATCACTTTATTTTCAATGGTAGAATTCAGTCATAAGATCCTCCCATCAATTTGAAACCAATTGTTTTTTCGTGAGGCAGGAAGGTGAAGGGCTCACTAAACCAAGGTTGAAAATAATCAGCGAGAGGACGAGCAAATTAAGGAGCAGTCATGTCAACTCCTGCGTATTTGTTTCGGAAAATGCTATTGATTTTGACTTTCTCATTATTCCCAGAGGTCGTATGCTTAAAGTTATCGGGGATCTGATAAGAAAGCCAAACGTATTCAAGGTGAAAAATTGGTATTTCCACCAGACAAGGGAGATGCACAGTGCATGCAAATCATAATAATAATTCTTCGATTTGATACAGCGCCTTATCACGTCGTTGAGACGTCTCAAAGCACTTCACAGAATATATAGTGAAGTGGATTGACTGTATTACGTGGGCAAAATGCATATATATACATGCACAGCATATACTGGTGCTGTAGCTTAGTAGAGGGATAAAGAATAGTGATGCAACACAGTGTGTATGCACTTACCTGAGCCTTTGAAAGCATAGCGGGGGAATTGCATGACAAGTTTCCGAAATACTGCAGGTGGGAAAGTAATTTTTAGAAACAAGCAAAGTGAGATTGTGAGGAAATGAGCGCTCAGCACCTCTTCCCCCTGGAGGACTTTCCTTGAGATCAGAAACACAACATGCAGGGATTCACCAGAAGCCAGAGCCTGTCCTGTTCATTCCACAGCCCAGCGTGAGCAGCACAAACCCACTGAATTCCTATTTCAAGGTGTTATTCCTCTCCCCTTCTGTGTCCTGCCTGTGCCAAACGCTGCAACTAAATATAGAGCGAGTCTGTGTTTTTTCCCCTCTCTCTCGAGCGTTACCCTTCAGCCGTGGTTTTGCATCAGTGAATCTCTCCAGCAGAGGTGAAGCTTGTTGGCTCAAGGTGTGTTATCCCGACTTCCAGCAGGAATGGGGACCTACAAACTGTCTGAGGCAGCCTGCGCACCATTCCCAAGAATATAACATAACCTGAGAGATTGACAAACCACTATCACATCCGCTCAATGTTAATACTTTGAGCGTTTGCCATTTTAGCTCCCGTTACAGAAACGCCCACTCTGCTTTATTTTATTTTAATTTATTTTATAAATATGCTGCATTTTACAAATATATTTAATTTTCCCCATTTCACCGTGAGCATTTGTAACGCTTGCTGTTAACCCTCGTCTTGTCCCGTGCGTTCCCTTAACTCTAGTTTTTGCAATTTTTTTTTGTAATGTTATTTTATTTTAGGTCAGCTGGATGCCTGGCACAGTGATTCAGAAACCCATCGCTGGGCTGAAGGGAATCCAAGCTAGACTGAGAGCGTTCTACATATGCCTGCCACCTACACTTGGAAATTTCCCTAGGTCAGGAATGAAAATCACACTCCCTCCCCCCCACTCTCTCTCTCTCCATCTCCCTAGACGGACGCATATTGCTTACCTAACCTGGGAGAGTTATTAGTGGATTGATGAGAGCCAAAGCTATTTATGGGTGTTATGTTCGAGAGTGGCGATGATGGGCAAGCAATGTTTAATGTTAAATAATTCCCAGACTGCCAACGTGAAAGAAGTTGCCAGTGGGTATTGAGAATCAGCAGGGTAACCCTTTGCTGACCAAGTGCTTGTCTATCCACTGGCCGGGATTCGAATGTCTTCCCGTTATCCCCTGAAAGTGCACTGCGAGGCTACGTTGAACACACGTTGTGTTTCCCCGCACACATACACGGACGTGCACTCCTACAGACCCAGATGTGGTAATCGAGCCAAACGCACTCCCGTTCACAAGCACGTACACAAATACAAACACTGCGTTCGTAGAAATATCGGATTGAGGCATGACACCGTGGAGATATGCGCTCACACACGTGCCCCACCACACACAGCCCTCCCGCATACACACTCTACCACACGTGGGTCATTACGTACAAGCGTGTTTATCAGAGAGACGAGTTACACGGTGTCATTTATTCGACCGTGCTTACAGTCGCTTCTTCCCCTGCCCCCAGCTCAGAGTCAGCCCCCGTCACTGTTAAGTGCTGCGAGACACTACCCCAAGAGAAGGGCGCTATATAAATGCAAGTTGTTGTTGTTTACGGGCACTGAGAGTAGCACAAATTGCCGACCCGCTTGAAAATCTGTGCCTCCTTTTTTTTTATAAAAAGAGTCGATACAGTTCATCATGACAATAAATTGGTCACTTGAATCCACGGCTGTTTGCGGGGTCGCTGCTGTGCGCAATTGGCTGCTGCGTTTTGCCCACAAAACATACAGTCAATTCACTCTACGGTATATTCCAGGAAGCTCTTTCAGATGTCTCGACGACGTGATGAGGGGCTGTGTCAAGTGAGAGGATTATTATTGCCATCATCAAAGTTCATTATTCCTTTGCTAGAGAAGAAGCGTGTGTGAGTTTGGCAGGTGACTGACATGGCGCTCACCATCTCATTGCTGCTCAGGGTAAGCCCCTGACCTGGGTTTGTCTGAAGGGAGGGTTCGACGCAGTTGGATGAAACCAAAAGGCAGGTAATTGAAACACAGGCCAGCGAGTTATTGATCAGTGCAGCCAGGCCACATGCCAAGCTGCAAACAATCTCCGCAGTGCATAGAATAGGCCTTGTTCAGCAAACGCCAATCTCCAGAGCTGAGCAAGGTAACTTGACTCAAATAAGTACTACTGTCAGGTAGGTTCTGACGTCTTAATTTCCTGGCAGGCATACTGCGTTCTGCAGAGACTCAGAAAAGTATCTTCTGGCCTAAGACATTGCCTTGGCCTTCACATAATAATCTTGTGTTCCTAACTTGTCAGGGCTGAATGTTTGATTGTTTTCCGGGCAGTAACGTTCTGTGTAATTCGACCTAAATTCAAACAAAAACTTGTATTTGTGTAGCGCCCTTCAGGCAAGATAGCATCTCAGAGCGCTGCACGGAAGTGGGGTTGGGTGCCGAGCCAGGGGGAGAAGGTGCGGGAGGTGATCATAGGTTTGGTCGAAGAAGTTGGTGTCAGTACACAGCAAGTTCATCAGCACCTTGAAAGAGAGGTGTAGGTGAGTGATTTGGATTCGGTTTGGGTGTGATCCAGAATGTATCAACCTGTGTTTCTCTTTTTAAACGCAGCTCAAATCCGTTGTGTGCTGCCTGCGTTTTCTGTGTGTTATTTCCGATTTCCAGGAATTCAGAGATTTACTTTATCATCCAAACTTTTCGTCACTTTCTCGGAACGGATGTCTGACTGATATTTGTCTATCTCAGCTATGGGCACGGTCAGGAATTCCCCCCCCCCCACCTTACACTCGAGCAATTTTTACATGAGAAAATTCTTACCGCCTCCCTTGGATTGAACACATCTTCCACCAGGGCCTGTCCCAGTGTCTGATAGCCTGTTGAACCGATGCAAAGCAGTTGACCTCTGAGTGACCATTCGTTGCTTTTCGTTCACTCAACCCGAACGACTGTGCCACTTAAACTTTTGAAAACCTGTGCATACTGTCATCGTGAGCCGAGGCAGTGGAATTAAGTCTATGGGGAATACAGTGACATTTTCGAATAGACCCCTTTTTTTGGTATTAAATGCTAATTGGCGTGAGGTTGGTTTTCAGCACAGCAACCGAGATCTATATAAAACCATTGAAAATTCTTCCAACTCTGTCCCTCGCACTACACTACTTATTATAAAATGCCCGGGTTGTGTGATGTCAGTCTGGTAGAAAATTTGCTGTTGAGGCTATTTGACCAAGTTTCTTACTTTATTGGTAAATTGAGCAGTATAAGTAATGCTTACATTTGATATATCGCCACAGAGCGTCAAAATATCTCTTCAAAGAGTGCAATGGAGTTTTGGGAGTGCAATGACCATGATGCAGACAAATGTGGCAAAGTAACTGTGAAAGCAAATTCATCTATATTTTTGGGGACATTAGGAACATAGGAACATAGGAATTAGGAGCAGGAGTAGGCCGTTCAGCCCCTTGATCCTGCCCCGCTATTCAATAAGATCATGGCTGATCTTCTAACCTAACTCCATCTGCCCGGCTTATCCCCATATCCCTTAATCCCTGTATCCTTTAGAAACCTATCAATCTTCTCAGTGTGAATACGTTCAAGGACTGGGCATCTACAGCCTTCTGGGGTAGAGAATTCCATAAATGCACTACCCTCTGAGTGAAGAAGTGTTTCCTCAACTCTGTTTGAAAGGGCTGTCCTTTAATCTTAAAACTGTGACCCCGTAGTTCTAGATTCTGATACCAGGGGAAACAGTCTCACACTGACTACCCTGTCAAGCCCCATAAGAATCTGATAGGTTTCACCCCTAATAAGATCACCCCTAATTCTTCTATATTCTTGAGAATATAGGCCTGGTTTACTTAACTTATCCTCATAGGAACCAACCTAGTGAATCTATACTGCAACCCCTCTAAGGTGAGTATGTCCTTTCTTAAATAAGGAGATCAAAACTGCACACAATATTTTAGGTGCGGTCTCACCAAGGCCTTATACAATTGCAGCAAGACTTCCCTACTCTTTTATTCTAACACTTTTGCAATAAATGCCAACATGCCATTAGCATTCCTCGTTGCTTGCTAACTTTTTGTGACTGGTGTACAAGGACACCCAAATGCAGGACACTTCTGCTCTATTTCGCAATAACGAGATGGTGTCTTTAACGTCGACCTGGACAGCCAGCCAGACAGCTAGGAGTTCAGTTTGCATCTCAACTGAAGGACAGCTTCTTGTAGAACGCATCGCTTCCCCCTCAGTTCTGCACACTGTGCCAGCCTGGGTTATGAGTTCACTCAGTGGTGTAATAGCTGATAGTTTACTCGTATGTCTAATTCACAAAAAAAAAATCATTTGAAAGTGATTGGGCATAAACAGCCCCTTGTGTTTGTACAATATTGCTAAAGTAAACACAATTTGTTTGTCTTTAGCAACAGTCGTCAACCTTTCCAACTTCCTGTGTGCACCAGATGTTAGGAAATACTGCCGCATGTTGCCCATTTTAATTCCTTATCCTGAATACAGCAAGCAGCAACTTCAAGTCACCTCGCTGTCTCATCTCCAAGGAAAATGTGCCCAAATTTCCTTCAACGTAATGTCTGGTGAATGTTCTTGGTTGCTCATTTAAGTTATTCTCCCAATATCCTTCCTATGATTGGGTAACTCCCAGGTGGCCAACATTGTATCCAGAAAATATCCCGTTTTAATCCATAGTTTATCCATCCACAAAAATATAAAATTGGACACTCACTCCATGGGAGTTTGTGGGACATTGCTGTGAGCAACTGGCTACCACATTTCGCCCACATTTCGACAATGTGCTCAGGCGCTATATCAATTGCAAGGATTATTATCATTATTAATATTATCATAAAATAACCAAATGTCTTATTTGCCTGGGTCTTCTGCTGCCAAGCAGCGGGCTCAATGTTCCAAAGGCCGCAAGGATTTAAGTGTTAAACATTCCTGTGCCTGAAACAGTAATCATGACAATGGTGATTGATTATAACTTGAGATAATTGGATTCAGCGTATGAATTAACCATCTGGGTTTGACCTTGTGAATCCGAGCATTCGAAGAACAAGTTAATAAGTGATGCTGGAAAGACTCGAAGATTGCGAGTGGTACAGTCTGAGGGTTTTCTGATTTACTTGTGAATGTGTTCGCCTGGCTCAGTATCACTCTGAGTCGGAAGCCCCACATTGGGGCTTTAAGCTCAGAAGCCAATTCAGCTAATCATATAGTTATTGCCATTGAACAAAACCGCTTAGAAGCCCTTTGAGATGTCTTGATGATCAGGTCAGACCGTACACACTTGTGCTCGTACAGGATTGGCATGGACATTGAATGTAAAGCACTAACGCAATCATGAATGAAGTATCGGTGGTAGGATTATCTTCTGAGAAATTCTCAGGTTGTACAAGACGGGCTGCGCGTAATTCACCTGACCTGAATTTTAAGACCATTAACAGAGCAAAAGGCAGATCATGTGAAGTGGGTTTGGAGATCACTTCCTCTCCAAATGTAATGAGCCAAAGGGTGAGTGATGGAGAGTGGATGTGTACAACATGAAGCCACATGGTACTTGCATGTCCTTCTTCAGTCGCACCTCCATGCTGCAGTGATGAATTGTTGCTTTGAATCTCCAGATGGAAAGGAAGAATGGGTATTGTGGGGGAAGGGGACAGGAGTCTCAGTTAACTAAATTGCGTATTAATAATAGCATTTGATACAGCGCCTTATCCCATCTTCAAAACGTCTCAAAGCGCTTCACAGAATATACTGTAAAGTGAATTGACTGTATATTTTGAGGGCGAAACGCGGCAGCCAATTGCGTACAATCATCTGTGACAGTCTGTGACAGTCAATGACAAGGCCCGTCTGTGTAGTTATTTGATAATAATAATAATAATCCTTGCATTTGATATAGCAGCTTATCACATCGTTGGGATGTCTCAAAGCACTTCATAGAATGAATATACTGTAAAGTGAATTGACTGTATATTTTGTGGGCAAACTGTATTAGTCACTGTCAGGATACAGTTCCTGTATATTGGTCTAACTCTTACATTAAGTAAACCAATCTATCATTGTCGACTGTACTTTTTCTTACATGGCACCTTTGATTAAATCAACGTTACTTTGATGTCTGAGTTTATAAAAGATTTCCTCACCAGGAGCTCATTAATTGAGTCATCAAATTTTTGGAGATTGCCAATGGCTTCAACGTGATGGTCAGTTTACCTTCATAAAGTGACAGAGGAAAATTCACTGAAATCACGTGTCACTGGGAGAACAGAGCTGCCATTCAGCTGTTGGAAGAGCAGGAATGGGTCTGTCAGGGTGATGTTCTTTCATCTTGTTTTGCTTTGTTTCTAATTCGTGACTATTTTCCACTTACATTTGGCCAGAGTCTGTCAGGCAAGGCAAGATGGGGTGAATATGAAGGGCAACCGATTCAAATCGAACCTGACTTCAGAAGAATCCTTAATTCAACTGCACGCAACCAAGTTTGGGTTCAAATGCTCCTGTCAGTCAATCCACTTTACAGTATATTCTGTGAAGCGCTTTGAGACGTCTCGAAGACGTGATCAGACACTATATGAAGCACAAGGATTATTATTATCCAGTCCCTCCTTCCTATCATCCCCACACGACGTAAGCCATTTAAACCACCACTGATTTCATTTTTGCCCCATTTTTGCTCCATTTCACGTAGACTTCTCTTTTTGTGTGTAAAAAAAGAAAAGAATCCATGAGATTGACATCGACTGACCTGCAGTGGAGGGGACGTTTCTGATCAGTGCCACTCAAATCGGTGGACTCGGGAACACAATTTGAGAAGTCGTGTTCCTTAACGTAAAATGGAATCAAACGTGTTATCGAGATACCAGCATTGCAACAAGCTGCTCTCTCATCAGATTTTGTTCATGTGAAACACCCCCTGGCTTTGTGCGCTCCACTGTCGGGCTGCCTTCAATGAAGGTCATAACCCGAGGACATAAAATAACAGTCAGCTCATATCAGCAACAAACATATTTCACGTGATCTGCATATTGTGTAATATAACAACATTTAAAGGGGCAGATCTCATCGGCTGGACAACTGTGAACTCTCTCCCCCGTCTCCCTCTCAATCCCACACCCAAAATATCATCGATGTTAAAGCCACCATTTGGCTGCCGCGTTTCGCCCACAAAATGTACAGTTGATTCACTTTACAGTATATCCTGTGAAGCGCTTCGAGACGTCTCGAAGACGTGTTAAGGCGCTGTATCAAATTGCAAGGATTATTATTATTATTTCAAGCAGTTTTATGAGCATAGTTTTAGGATTGTTTCACCCACAAAATATACAGTAAATTCACTTTACAATATATTCTGCGAAGCGCTTTGAGACCTCTCAACGAAGTGATGACCCGCTGTAATAAATGCAAGGATTATTCTTATCATTATCATTTCTCTTTAAGCATCTTCATCCCGGGGTGCGTTCAAAGGGTTAATGATCCAGACAGGAGAGAAATTCCTTGTTCACAGCGAGCGCTAAGACACTTTAGGATAGTTTCTGGATTTCTGCTGATCTCTTACTCTTTTCCACACTCTGGGGCTGAGTGCAAGTTTCTCCTAAAGCCCAGCAGAGCTGACACAACATATAATATCATCGGCGTGACCTCCACTTTTTATTAGAAAAATATATAATCCGCCGGGCAGCCTGACTTGCAGTCCTGACTTGGGGGAGTTGAAGAGAGTTGTGGCGTGTCCACGTTTGTGTTCATGCAAAGGCTGAGACACAGCGGACGGTGGATAGTGCAGACACCAGCCAATGGGCAAACCGTGCATTTTATTAACACTGATTGAATCTGCTTCAGAGCAAAACACCTCCCTTAGCAGTGGTGGTGGGTGGGGGGGGAGGTGTGAGGGAGAGGTGAAACAATTCCTCTCGCTTGTCGGTGTCAGACCACGAGCCTCGGATTGCACGGGTCACTGGCCAAAGCGATAACGGGATTTGCATTTTCATTCAGCTCACAGCTGGGTATCCACAGCAACAATTGCTGGGATGAATCGGAGAGACACAGGCGCGTTGCAAGTAATTTCGTGCAGCGACGAAATAAGATTGGAAGACAAGAATTTCAAAAAAGGACAGCTCCGTAAATGGCTCTCGAGGCATATCACCGGGGCTGTTTGCATCAGTGAAAATCCAAATGCACGCCGAGGTTGTGGCAAGGCCACAAAAGCATCGCCATTCGCAAGGGTTTTATTGGTGGGCCTTTCAACACAGAGGAGAAGGTTTCCAACCCTCTACCAGGCCAACCACAGTGGCTCTGGCACGATTGGTGCGAGCTTTTGTGCACCACTTCGATACTGAGGCCTGAAAGGACTCTTCAATCTGTTCTCTCTCTTTCTCTCTCTCTTTTTCTCTTCATTGCTCACTCTTCATTTCTCTCTCTCCTTTCATTTCTCAATCTCTCTCTCTCTCCCTCTCTCTCACATCGTCCCACTATCTCCCATCTCCCTTTCCTTCCGTCACTTGGTACAAATTGATAGCTTTCCATAAGCGATCAATAAAACCTGACCTCCTTATCCCCTCCAAAAATAAATAAATAGAGGTTTTTTGTTTCAACTGACGCTTTCCACCTCAAAAGGATCTGTTGACAGGACTCAGAATATTGACCCTTTCTGGAATTTCCTGGTCTCTGGGGCACCCAGGAAGCCAGATAAACAAATCCATATCCGTGCCCGCCTCAATCAAAATCTAGCTATCTGGCCCAGCGACCAGCAAACCCAATCATTGGCCCCGTGTCAATACAGTGGCAATGTCTCTCTATGTCTGGTCCTTATGTCTCCCTTGCTCTATCTCGGTGTCATTCCATTTCAGTGCACTTCTCTCTCTACTGTGCGATGTGCGACTGCAGTCTGCAACCCACCCTCCCTCCGCACACACCGCAGATGACAAGTGAAGGAAAACAGCGGACAGGCTGTCTGATTATAGATAGCCGCGCTGCCTTTTGAAATGGCCCAGGAGCGGAATTGAAGAGAGCAGCGTCTCTATTTGGAAATTGCTTTTAGGGCTGGAGCCTTGTTGTCCTGCACATCTCTCGTCTGCAGTACGTGGAGATGTGCATAAGAACGAGGCAGCAGCACCCTCTCTTATTCCCCCACCTCCCCCCACCACCCCCCACCACCCACAACCCCACGCACCACCACCACCACCACCATCACCACTACCGCCCACTCCCTCTTCAGACAGAACTGAAATATTCAAACCTACTTGTACCTGTTGTTTACCAGGATAATGAAGCTGAGAGCAGCTCGCTGTGCTTCGTCAGCAGTGCCGCCACAACTCTGGACATGAATTATTACAAGCGCATAATCATGTACAAAATATTCTGTTTGGATAACAGGATAATACATGGGGACTGTCCTGAAGAACCGCTGCATAATACAAATATATTTTCATGTACAGCACAGCGTGGCTTCTAAAGGTCGCGTGAGAAGCTAGCGAGGTAGAAGCTACGCACAGAGTTTGACGGTTTACTGAAGACTGAACGGCGACCATTAGTGTGTATATGCCTCTGCCAAGTCTGACAATCAAGTGAGCATTTTTTGTAGGGCTTATTCGCTCGGAGATTTCACACCACAAGTCAAATGATTTTGATCCTGTGCAAAGGTTCCTCACCCCGGAGGCTGTTTTTCTTTTGGTCGACACACGCGGAAACCCACCACCGCGCTTAATAATACCCAAAACCAAGCAGAGAATTCCCTGCATCCCGCCCGCACGAGGAAATTCCAGAGATAGATTGTTGGAATGGAACGCGCTCTCTCTCTCTCTCTCTCTCTCCCCCCCGGACGGACGCACACCGCTGACCTAATTCTGGAAACTGCTGGGTGCGGGTTGGCAAGAGTCAAGGCTTGGGGGGACACCAGAGAGTGTGTGTGTGTGTGTGGGGGTAGCTGCTGGAGTCTAACCAGCTAAAACCGCATAGCTTGCCATTGATATCGCTGTCTGGCGAGCTTTCCCGCTGCTTGTCCAGTTTGGACAACTCTGACTGTTTGCAGGAGCAAATTAGCTGTTGCGTTAGCATGCAAATACAGTCACTACGCTTTCCAGTGAGGTCCTGTGAAGCACTTTATAGCGAGCTGCTAACTTGCATGTTCATGCTACGAGCTTGCCTGCGTGAAGGTGCGCTCGCAAGCCCCTGGTTAAGGGGTTTGCACTACCTTGTTCAGCTACGGTATGTCCTCGAGGACGTGGCGGGCTGAGGTTTAGGTGGGGGCAGCACCTCAAGGAAAGATAAAGATAAATAACCAATTTGCTCAGGGTCAAGACTTCATTCGTTTCACGTGTAATTCATTAAATCGTTCTTTTATTTGGAGTTGTTTCAGCGCCTTGGGACGTCCTCCCGACGTGAAAGGGACTGTACAAATGTCGTTTTGTTGTTGTTGTTGTTGAAGCTGTTTCAGAAACCGCACCATAAATTGCGGCAAAAGCACAACGAGACCAGGTATCTAACAGCTTCAGTCATTTACTCCCGTTGCTAAGAGGGATGAAGAGAAGGCCTGCCAGGAATGAATGAAATAAGAGGAACTTGCTTTGAACATAGCTGGTCATATTTCGTGAAAGTGACATCGCATTCTCATTACCGGAATCATTTTTTTTTTTGCTTTGCAAATTAATTTGAAGAGCATCTTCCAACGCATTTAAACAAATAACGTCCAGACTCACAACATCCTTGCCCAAATTAATACCGAGAACATCCTTCAACTTCACTGGAACCATACACCCAACTGAGCAGCAGCTAATCAGCGAACCCCTGTTTTGTTTTCCACCTTATCTCATTTAGGTTGCGCGACTGATTTGCCATCTGCAGCCCAAACCTTGTGGAGCGATTCTGTAGGCTGTGATTTATACTTTGCTTGAGAGGTAAGTATCAGAATCTGCCCACTCACGGGATATAAATCCTGCCTCACAGGTCTTTTTAGTGTTGTTTTTCTCCTGGTCTCGGATCTAAATGATTTGTAATGTACGTGGGCGGGTGAGTCCAAGGGTGGTCTCTGCAGCACAATTAAAAAGAAAAGTCCGATTGTTTTTTTTCTCTCACATTGCAGTGGTGTGTGTGTGTGTGTGTGTCCCAGTGTCCTGGCCAGCAATCCAAGTGCATAGAGTTGGCTAATTGAGCGTTCTAAAGTAAGCGCTCCGAGACGCTGTATAAATGCACGTTGTTGTAATTGATTCACGACCATTTGTGGAACATTGCCCTGTGCGTTCATCTACAAGCACACGCTTTACTCTGAAGCTCCTGCAAAGCACATCAAGACGTTTCGAAGGGTGTGATAAGGCGCTATATCAAATAAGGTGGGATATAAAGGTAGATAAAGAGGGACTGAGCCAGAAGGATTGAGGCAGCGTATTCCAGAGGTTAGGTCCGCAGTGGCCGTATTACTGGAAAAGACGTATTAAAATGAGTGAGCAAAGCCCACAGCTTGAACACAATGACTTTACAGTAACTTTGTGTGGAAAGTTGGGAACCCAGCATAGACTGATCCTCCACCCTGACAGCTCTTCGAGGCTCCAGTGAATTAATTCAGTTTGCATCCTTGTTGTTTCAATTGTGATGCAAATTTGCATGTAAAACAGCCTTCACGTTGGGCAGCTATCACTGGTTCATTAAGCTTGCTTGGAGAGGTCAGAAGGACATTGACCATGGGAAATCAAAAGATCTTGGCAGTGTGGTGCAGTGCAGGGCGATGTGTGTTGTACTTGAGGACTTCTGAACTTGCAAGGAACATAACAACTCGATAGAAACTTTTGCACTGTATCATTATGTTGATCGACAGGTAGGAGTGAGTGATGAGTCGTGTGGTTTGGTGGAAGAGATCAGATACCATTTAAACGGATGAGAAAAAATAAACCTGCATTTGAAAGCCAACTGTTCTGTCATCACTTGCAGATAATTTCTCTATGAACTATATCATTGATACGACGAGGGGGAGATTGGAGTGTCAATCAACACGAAGTGTTAGGAAATCTACCTTGATAATTTATACACGTCAAACATATACATCTTCCCCAATGAGTAGCGGGAGCAACACATAGTCTGTACATTGACACTGTTTGACCTTCGGCCTTAATATCTGCGGATGTTAAGGTACGTATCACCAATGAAGAGGGTTTGAAACATTCTGAGCTTCATTAAAAAGTTCCCTGTAGTTTCCAGAAATAGTTTGTTGTTTTAATGAGTCTCTTCCTGGAATATTTTGGGGGGGAAAAAAAAACAGTCTGAATGTGTTGATGTCAAAACATCTTTGGAACCCTTGTGTGTGATTCACTAAAACACTGTGGGAGTCACTGTTAATATTCTGGATCGGGGATTTCAATACATTCAGACACACATCAGGTTACTTACATCATATTGTCTGATCCAACAGCAACAGCAGCAGCAATTTGCATTTATATAGCGCCCTCCACACAGGGTAGCATCGCAGAGTGCTTAACAGTGGCGGAGCTCGACTCCGTCTCAACGCGCTTCACGGAATATATTGTAAAGTGAAATGACTGTATATTTTGTGGGCGAAACGCAGCCAGCCAGTTGCGCACAGCAGCGTCCCACAAACAGTCGTGGATTGAGTCACCAAAATTGTTATTTTTTTGGAAGGGATTATAACCCCAGAAAAGCGATCCACCAATCGACTAACAACCGGGTTCCTACTTACTGCTGGGCAAACCGAGGCGTGTGGAGTAAGAAAACTTTCCTAAGGTTTCGCTCTGCCGGGAATCGAGGCGAGCGCTCTAAACAATATGCTACAATAGTCTAATATATAACAGAATGTGAGATTTCTGATGAAATACTGGCCAAACACAACTCGGACAAACCCAGTTCAGTTGCTGGGTCAATGAGAAATATCAACTGGTCAGTGGGAGAGTTTTAAACCAGAAAGCTTTAGCACACTGCCATCCAGTAACCACAGCCCTGTCTGATTGCTGTGCTACTGCCTCGACTAAAAAGGTTCCAGTTGGAATGCATTAGCTAAATTACCTGTTCGAAACAACTTTCTGCTCCATTATCTTATATAAGGAGCACTATTTGACATTGTAGTAATTTAGCTGTAATCTCTTTAGCTCCACACAAACACGGCAATCAGAGGATGTTTGCTCCCAAAGTCATTAACCAGACCCATCAGAAAAGAAAAGCAAATCAGTGGGAAGAAGTAAAGGAAATTTTGCTGCATTAAAAACAGTCACTACGCTCCACAGTAATTACACGTGAAGCACTCTTAGCTGTTCCACTTTGATAAGGTTACCGCTGTATAAATGTAAGCTCTTTTGCAGATAAATTAGGTTAACTTAATGGAATGTCTTTATGATGAGAAATCACATTTTAAGATATAGCCAAAGAAAATCGTTATTTTTAGCTCAAAGCAGAGAACAGACCCAAGTGGCTCGTGCTTTTTGATATTTTTTTTGGTTCATTAGGGCGACGAATAATAGTGCTGGAAGTAGATATTTTCCATTTTTTGCCCCAAAATCAGCCACAGTTACTCCCAGATCAGGTGTAGCGTGAGTTAGACGTAGAATAAACCTCACTATACTCTACCCAAACAATACCCCTCTGGCCTCCAATCATAGTGACACTCCTCACTACACCATTGTGGCATTTCCAATTTGCTTGGGACTTCTATTAATACGATTGCTAATTTGTTCTGACCTATTTTATTTGTGGGTCTTTGGTGTGCACAAATTCGCTGCCACATTCGCCTACAAAATATCCAGTCACTATACTTCACAGAATATCCTATAATATCCTTTGAGCAGTATTTCTGAAAAGCTGTATCAGACGCAAAGATTATTATTTCTTTTTGGTCCATGTGTGCTCACCTCTGACAAGGAAATTAACCTGGCAATGAATGTGGACTGTGCTAAAAGATTTTATCCTTGTGTTTATAGGCAACTATACCCTTGATATCCTAGGAAGAGATCAAAAAGGCTCCCAGAACACACATCCTACCGTCCCCCCAATCATTGCAACAAGCTGCTTTTTAAATGAATCCAGTGTCCTGGGCTCAACCACCTTCCTGGCATTGATTACCCTCGGAGTAAAGACATATTTCCTAGTGCTTGTCCTGAAATTGCTCTTCATAGCTCCAAACCCACACCCCATTTGTTCCGCAGTCTTATTGCATCCTATAATAGTGATCAGAGTTTACTTTTTCAATCCCATTCAACTTTGCAAGCGCTCGGGGACACTACCCTGCGTGAAGGACGCAATATAAATGCTTGCTGTTGTGTTGTATTTTATACACCTCCATGAGGTCCCCTCTGATCAGATCAAATCAGAAGAGAATATGTTCCCAGCTCGGGGGAAATCCGGCAGAGCAATGGTAACCCACTTATCATTCCGTGCCAAATTGGCCTGGCATATTAAAAAAGCACTGTGAGCACATGCATTTTAATCTGCTCGGAGACTGATGGACAATGGCTGGCTGAGTCACGTAATTGCTGATTCCAGGTTCACTCAAAGTCATGACTCGAGATTTATTGTTGTGGTTAATTGAAAATATTTCTGAAGGAAGGCAAGAGAAGGCACTTGCATGTTCGCGCGTTAACTGGAACAGATAATGTCCACTTACCGAACAAAAGGGAATTTAAAGGAAAGCAACTCTGTTTTCATTTAACAATCAATCCATTTCCACATGCCTTTCCTCTTTACCAGCCATGTCTACCAGCTTCCACACGTGACTGCTTTGAATTCAAGAAAGCCCAAGCCTTGATTCAACGCATTCCGTCGGCTTAAGTCATTTAGTCTCTCTGACCCGCCTCAACATATTTTATGTATATATATGTTTTAAAAATACCACAGTAATCCTATTAAAAGACGGAATGTATTAACCTTCTTCACCCTAACGTTGCTAAGACTGTCGAGTTTGATATCAGCTCTGCGTTTCAGTTGCGAATTTCCATCGTTGGTGTATTCGAGCATCACCCTGACGTCACTTTTCGGGGGCTAATAGTCCCTCCCCACCCAAAAGCCCTCCCCAATCCATGTCAACCACAACAACAAATTCCATTTGTATAGCGCCTTTCACGACAGGAGGACGTCCCAAGGCGCTGCACAGTCAGGGATCCGCACCCGAGCTGGTGATTGGGACGACTGTTTGTGGGACGTTCCTGTGCGCAATTGGCTGCCGCATTTGTCCCACAAAATATACAGTCAATTTGCTCCATCTCCCAATCTCCCTCAAGCACCCATTCTTGGCGTGTCAGCTAAATGGTAATGTTAGTGGACTCTTTGACTGTGCGCTCCATCGCAGCCAAGCCTGATCCTCCCCACCCCTGATATCCACCAGCGTTCATTAGACAGTGATCACAAGAGGAAACATTGGCTTAAATTGTCCCTCCTCCATCCCGTAGCACCACACTGCTGCAAACCTACCCCAGCTTGGCTGCATCCCAGCCTTTCCCCATTCATTACTTTTTCAGAGAAGCTCAGTGACGAGACATAACACACTCTTGGAAGCCTTTACGTCAATCCCTTCCACCTTTTACGTTGATCCATTCGTGGTGTTAACATTACACCGGGTGCCAACCCTGTGCAGGGGTCTTGGGGAAATCTTTGCCGTCCCCAGCGACAACGGAAAGAACGCGAGCTCCATCCGGCGAGGATGACGTATTGCATTTCGCTTTTGTGACCACCGTTGAAAGGAAAAAAGAAGTGGGAATCAGAAGACAATGAGGTCTGCTGTACTCTGAGGGTCCGCCCCCGTCTTCCCCCCCCAAAAAACCCAGAAACACCATGCTAGTCTTTAGCATCCCATTCTGTAGGTCAGATTGCTGAGTTCATAAGACATGAATGAAAGGAACCAAGATCGTGTCAGGCTGAACCAAGACAAGCAACTTACATTGTAGCCAGAGACATTAACTGTGTGTCAGAAGACCTCTCTCATGTTGAGTTCGGAGCAACCCCCCCCGCCCCCCCCCACCCCCCCACCCGCCACACCTCCCCCGAATGAGTAATAACCTGACTTTTTAGTTAGTTTTACTTTATCAAAGTATCTGATATCAGATGAGTGATGGCTTACGACTCGCGCTGTAGCTTCAGGCATTATTTTATCAGTTTGAATTTCTCAGACGAGTGACTTTGGTGCAGCTCTTTAGATCCCCTGGGGCGAAATGTTTGGAGGCAAAGGAAAAGCTCGCAACAGCATCAAGGGGGTATTTCTGTCACATTAAATGGTACAGTTCTGCTTCCAAATTGAAAATGGGTCAAAATACGTTGCGAGGAGCGCAGGAATGACTGAGCTGCTTGAGGGGCAAACGGCGGGGGCGCTGGGGGAAGAAGGCATTTCATTTAACTTTCCATTCCTAGGAAATTCTATTGGCCTTTTATCTGCTGACTGCACGTAAATTGGTATTGATTGATTTGGGGAACTCTCAATTATTCACCAATTTCAATTATGCATCAAGTGAGGGTGTGCTCCATTACAGCACATAATTGAGGTTCCACTGCAGAAGGATTTTATCCCCGCACAGAAAAGATGTTGTAGGTTCTGGCACAAACATTATTGCATTTGGGAAGACCTGCAGCGTATTGGATAGAGCACACGCCTCGCAAACGAGAGGATCCGGGTTCGATTCCCAGGCAGGGCGAAAGCTTAGACAAGTTTTCTTACCCCTCTCTTTACCTAACAGTAAGTAGGAACCCAGTTGATAGTCAATTGGTGGATTGCTTTCTGGGGGCGATAATCCCTTCCAAAAAAATTAATAATTATTTGGTTACCCAAACCACCACTGTTTGTGGGACGCTGCTGTGTGCAATTGGCTGCCACGTTTCGCCCACAAAGTATACAATCGATTCATTTTACTATATTTTGTCAAGTGCTTTGACACATCTCAATGAAATGATAAGGGGCTATATCAAATGCAAGGATTATTATTATTATTATTCCTCCTACGTTGCAGGGAGACTAACCTGCCTGGTGCTGCCAAAGGCATGGAAACAGGAGGGCCTAAGATGTAAGATATTAAGCTGTCAGTAGCTTGACTTTGAAATCACATCTGGCCCGTGCTGGGAGAAAGAGATGGGAAGATATGGCTGGAATCCCTGGGAAATGTTCTTCCCACTTGTCACTGTCAGCAAGTCCAAAGGTCAGCAAGATTGATGTCCACCCAGAAATGGGATATTGTAACACTGAACGGATTGCAGAGCAACCCATCTTAGCCCTAACCTCAGTGCGGTACAGACTAATGCTCGACTAATGCTGAGTTTGATGAATGAAGGCAGCCGACTATAGGCCGTGCCAATGTCCATCCTCGCCAACTCCAAGGACATCTGCCAACCTTGCCATCCTCGAAAAGCTCAGGATGGAAAGCGCCTCAGAAGACAGGCTTCCCTCAATCAGGCTTCAACAGGGACGTAAGCTCGGCTCCGATTTTAACAGCCTGTATCAATTGAACTTTACATTTATCTGCTCCATATGTTCCTGGGAGGGTGGCAAGATTGGGAGAGTACAGGGGGCCTTGTTTCAGTAAAAAAAAAGACTGAAAGCGTCCTTCTATAGCATTAATATTTTTCTGAATTTGCTCTTGATGCCCACGGGTTCAGCCATAAGTGACCCTGTTGGAATTTTTGGATAACAGGACTTGTTTGATTGACCTGCATTTTTCATTGTGTATGGGTTTGTAATGATTTTTTTTTTCCAAGCCAGCTCTCATACACAAAGCACTTGTGGCTTTTGCCCTGCCGGGAAAATAAAAAGGCCCAATTTTATTCCTCATTGATTGCGGTTTTAAAAGGCCTATTTTTGTTCTGTGTCAAATTGACTCCAGTTATTGTGTGACGGCTTTTTGTGTGATTCCTCGCAAGTGTTCATCGCCTCTCTCTCCCTTTTCTCTGCCGGAACAGAGTCAATCAAAGTCCTCACGTCGCAACACTGAGTCAATCAATCGAGAGGGGTGAAGTGTGTGAAATAGCCTGAATGGGCTGGACACCTCAGTGGGTTATGCCGAGCTGTCTGACAGCAAGGGGGCCAAACAAGAGTAAATCGGCATTTGATTAAACCATTGTGGGACATACTCATAAACACGAGGCTGATGTCTTTGTCCTCCACTTTCAATTGAAATCGTGTCAGCGTGAGGAAATACATTTGTACAAATGTGCAAAACCATTGGAGATCCATTATCGGTAAATTTTATTTGTTATGACTTATTACACAGATGAGTGTCCCGTGTCTAAAGCTTTGTGTGTTTTTGAGCAGAACTTTTCTTTACACCACAAAGACTCAGAGGAGGGAAGGGGGAGGAGGAGAAAAAGCAACTATCCTTATCCAAGTCTCGGTAACTAATAATAATAATCCTTGCATTTGATAACAGCGCCTTATCACATTTTCGAGACATCTCAAAGCACGTCACGGGATATACTTGACAGGATAAAGTGAATTGACTGTATATTTTGTGGGCGAAACGCAGCAGCCAATTGCGCACAGAAAGTAATGTGTAAGGTGCTTATAAGACACTGGAGTTTCTCCCGGTATCATCTACAAAATACATATCGGTTACGCTTGACGGTAAATGCTTCGAAAACGCTTTGAGACATCCTCGTTCCTGTCGAAGAATCCCAAGCAAGCTTCTGTTCGAATTTATGAAGAAATATTCGTTTCATGTTTCTCCTGTCACAAATGTTTGAACGTTTTGAGGATCACACAGATCAGTTTTTGATGCTGAGGCCCTGTTTAAAATTCAGAGTTTGGGAGATGTGTCGAGGGCAGCTGGTAACAGGAAAGGTCACGGTTGGCATCGAAAGTCACTCCTCAAAAAACCTTGCTAAGTTGGAAAGTGAATGCACGGAATAATCGCCTGGCTTTGTTAACCATTGACTCGTCTTCACTTCATAATTAACTAATAATAATAATAATCCTTGAATTTGATATAGCGCCTTATCATGACTTCCAGACGTCTTAAAGCGCTTCATGAGCTACACTGCAAAGCGAATTGACTGTAGATTTTGTGGGTGAAACACAGCAGCAAATCGCGCACAGCAGCGTCCCACAAACAGTCGTGGATTGAAGTGACCAATTTATTATTAGTATCTTTCTTGGAGGAAATATTACCCACCGGAAAAGCGATCCGCCAATCGACTGACAAACAGGCTCCTACTTACTGCTGGGTAAACAGAGGCGTGTGGAAATAAGGAAACTTGCCTCACGTCTCAATCCTGCCCGGGTAGCGAACCCAGGATCCTCGCTTGCCAGACAAGTGCTCTAACTTTAGGACTCCACAATGCCGTAGGTACGATCAGGTTTTGCCGAGTGCACCCTCATGTGCATTCCCCTGCTCCACAAAATGGGTTACGTTCTCACACTGATGTGGAAAAAATTCCATTGAGCACTGTGTCAATGCAGTCCTACAACATATACAGTCAATCCACTTTACAGCATATCTCGAAGACGCGATAAGGCGCTGTATCAAATGCAAGGATTATTATTAAACATTCCGCGAAACATCCACGTGAACAGGGCACCAGATGAATGAAAGTTGTTGTGGTACTGCAGGCGGCTTGCCTTAGCCAACGTCGACAATTAATAGGATTTCCTCTTATGATTGCTCCAGGTCAAAAGTCCGTCACGTAACACAGAGTAGCTCTTTATCCGTCAATGCATGAATTAGTAAGCTGCTATTTTATTTCTTTCCACTGGTTGCAAAGGAGCAACCAGATCGGAGAGGAGAAATGAGTTTTGATGCTTTCGATTGAATTTCGACCATTTTTTTAATTGTGTGTGACGCAGTTTTTGGACGTGGGTCTGGGGAGAAACTACAGAGACGCCAAGTCAAGAGTAATTACTTAACCATTCTGAAGTGTGGCGGGGGAGAGAGGAAGAGAAACTTACAGCCAAAACATGTTCGAGTTTGGTGATCACAGTATGAAAGAACTCGCTCTTGCCATGATCTGATCAAGGATATCGTTTGCCAGGTGATTCAAGAACACAATGCTCTTTGCGTTACATGATGAGCAAACACTTCAGTGTGAAGTCAAGAGATTCTGACTTTTATTTGTTACAAAGGGAGCTGCTATTTGTCCTTTCGGGATAGGGGAGCGTGTTCTTGTTTTCAACATGGCTTTGAGCGTCTTGAGACGAGGCTTGCCTCTAATGTACATTAAAGAGGTTTCACAAAATCCCCTATAATTCAGGTGCCATAAGACAAGCTGCTCTTCTGCCCTGTGCTGCAAACATCCATGTCCAAATGGAGGCAGCGTGAATTGCTGTGTGAGTTTGAACCCATCAATACAGGCATTGAACGAGTGAGAAATTGCAGGGATTATCAGACCTGTGATAGTAAATAGATCCTGACTATCCCCAACCAGTACAATCCGATACCCGATTCCTCCCACTATGGAGATAAATGGGAGACTGAACACATGCCCGCACTTTGTTCTCAATTCAAACTTGTGAAAGCACTGAAGAGCTTTCATACAGCTGAAAAACAAGCAAACTGAGATCAATAAAAAGGTTTGAAAATCAGGCACGTGGTATTCTGCAGTTGTTTGAAATAATCTACTTGAAGCATACCGACTCTAAGCCTCCTAAAAAGAAGACTAGTCTCGCTCACTAATAATCTGCACCTTTTTATTTCCGCTGGTTGCAAAGAATCAGCGAGATCGGAGATGACAAGTGAGTTTTGTTGCTTTGAAAGTCATGCTGTGTCATCTTTGCTGATATTTGGCTTTCCCCTTATCCTAATCTGTAGGTAACTTGCTATCCGCAATTTCAAACAGAGCTGTTTGAGAAAGACTGTGGCAGAGGTATTGTATCTCTCATTCCGTTACGTTTTGCCCACGAAATATACAGTCAATTCATTTTGCACTATATATTGTGAAGCGCTTTGAGTCGTCTCAAAAAGGTGATAAGGCACTATATCAAATGCAAGGATTATTATTTTTCAATTTATTTTTTTGGTCTGACACACGCGGAAACCCATTGAGTATCCAAGCCAAGCTGAGATTATTATAATGACAACAACGACAACAGCTTGGGTTTATATAGCGCCCTCCGCACCGGACGGCATCTCAGAGCGCTTAACACTCTCTGTCCCTGCGCCCCCTCCCACACGACACGCATACACACACTCACACGCACAGACATCAGAATCCCAGTGAATCTAAAAAAAATATACAATTTTTGTTCCCTGAGGAAGCGACCAGAACATTTTTAAATTTTTCCCCCTCTTTTATGATTCATCCTTCCAGCAGCCTTGTGAATAGCAGCGCAGTTACAGGCTCGGAACCAATGTACTGTGATCTTAAAAAATTGACCTTTTACAGGTACAGAGAATTCCACTTAAGGAGCTCGCCCATCACACGTGAACCTTTACATGTTATCAGCAGTGAATGCACTAATGGAAATATGGAATCCGATTTGAGATTGTCAAAGCGTATAACAGCGTCCACAGGCAAAGCATCAATAATCCTTGCATTATTTTTGATGTAGCGCCTTCTCGCATCCTCGATACGTCTCAAAGCGCTTAACAGAGTATACGGTAAAGTGAACTGAATGCCTATTTTGGGGGGGCGCAACTCGGCAGCCAATTGCGCACAGCGGCGTCCCCACAAACAGTCGTGGATTGGCAGAAATATGGCAGAAAGAGGGAGAGAGAGAGAAAGAGAGCAGCGGGAGAGTTGAACAGATGTGAAACGGGTGGCGGGGGGTGGGTGGAGGGGAGGTGGGGAGGAAACAGCTCAGTGAAGGGGCTCTGATAACCCCCCTTCCTCCACCCCAATAGACAGGACTTAGTACTGGCTCCACATATCTCTGCTTCATGACAACACTTGGGTGATTCAGAACCACAGGCATCTCTGTTGTTAGACTCCTCAGTAGTTTTGGCACTAAAACATATTGCAATTTATAGCTCCAGTAGAATGGATGTGTCTGGAGTGCTGAAGAATTTGACAGCAATTTAGAAGTCCAGCTGAGCAGACTGATTTACAGCAGCGGATTCATTTTAGATGAATAATAATAATAATACCTACATTTGATATTACGCCTTATCCCATCGAACCATCTCAAAGAGCCTGACAGTTTAAATACCAGTGTATTGTAGTCTCCCTGTAGTGTAGTCAATAGCAAAATGCTTTGGGACGCTACCCTATGCATGAGGGGTGCTATCTAAATGCAAGTTGTTGTGTATTTGAGGGGCAAAGGTGGCAGTCGATTTCCACACAGCGAATGTTCCCCCCACTAAGGAGCTCAATGACCAATTCAACTGGGAGGTTTGTTGGCCAGGACACTGGGAGAAACTCTGGTTCTTTAACATCCCCCTGAATGCAGGCAGACAAAAGGGAAAACGACTTTTCTCTTTAATATTCTTCAAACCGTTTAAAGCTAGCCGCAGAGTGAAAGAACGTCATCAGGAAGAAAGGTCTTGTGGTCCACAGTCAATTCTGTAGACAATATTCACTGTTTAGCAATTCCTCTCAGTAATGTCATGTGAAATCTAGCTCCCAGCGCACTGTCCCTGCGTCACAATACAATTCGGTTAGAAACTCCGAGAGGTCAGATTGCATTGCAAATCTTGCCCCACTCTTTCCTCTCTCCTCTGTTACCTTTCCATCCCCACCATCCCCTTTCCCCTCAAACACAAGCGCTTACTGAAGGCAAGAGCACACGCTCTGTTGGTTTTCCATACTGCCTCACATCAAATTTGGAAGGAAATGATTTATAGAAGGTTAACAACTAAACCGTGCATATCTACTGGGGAATGAAAGCATTGAGATGTGTGTTTTAGAGACCCATTAGCTCTATGTATATCCTCCTTGTTATGTTGGTTTTCTTCTTCTGATGGCTGTAATACCTCAAGCTCGTCCTTTAAGATGCTGATCACATTTGTGCTCGTTACAACTGGATATTCCCGACTGTATGTTTGCGGGACACTGCTGTGCGCAATCGGCTGTCTCAATGACGTGATAAGGCGCTGTATCAAACGCAAGGATTATTATTGTTTTTGGATTGCGTTCAAGCGAGCGTGCTCGGAAAATGTTCGCTTGTTTCAGGCGCCGATTCCACTCGACTCACTTTCTTGTGTGCCTCCGCTAGTTAATCTTGCCGTGCTCACAGGCCAGTTTGTAGCGCGTGGACGGCCTCGTGGCTTACTAGCCACAATCGTGGGTTAGAATATTGTCAGGATAACGTGAAATGTTGGCTGCAGAGAAGACGGGCATCGGTTCGACGATTGGATTAAAACGCGACGCCTTTGCAAGTGAGCCGTTTGAAAGTCGTGCCGCGGGTTTTCTTGCGCTGACGTCGCTTGTGCTCTGCGCGGGAACACGAGAAGAGTTTTAGGTAAAACAGGAAGTGTGCGCTCACAAAGCCGCCGAATTAAAGCCTTGTCGGCTTTGTGATGCCAAACTGTCACCTTTGCCTTTCAACAGTAGGGAGATTGTGGCAAGTACGACCTGACCATGTGGGAGGGAGAGAGGGGAGATCGACACTAAAACAATCTACTAAAAATATACAAAGAATTATGTTAGTTTGCCAATAAACACACAGCCACCCCACTTGACAGGTTGTCATGACTTTAATTATTCATTCGGTTGCACTGTAAATTACCCTCTGATGTCTTAGAGCCTAACCCCCCGCCCCACTTCACTCCCTCCAAGCCCTGTTTGAAGCGATGTGAAGCTCCTCACAAGCTCTCTCCCCCTCGTTCATCACGGCCACGCTGGACGTAGCCGGCAATTATAATTAAAGCCAACGTTGCTGAGTTATGACAACTCCTGTGGTAATTGCGTTTGTGAGAGCCAGAATGAAACGGCGGATTAAGTGAAGCTAGCAACTCTTCCCGTTACAGCAAGGAAACAAGTTATATATTAACCGAGGGAAGCTTCCAACACGCAGAAATTTAGGCCTCATTAGCAACATTCGGAAAGATAGATGAGCCAGCACACTGGTGATTTTACTGAACCAGCTGTGTCAGGACTTAATGTATTGACTGCTATTTAAGTAAGTTTGGTGTCCTCCAAGGACGTGTGTTGCTGTCTTCCACGGCACTATATATCTCGCAGGAATCTCCGTGCCTCCCCGGCAAAGATCTTTGCCTGTTCTTTTTCTGTTCGATGTTTTCTTTCTTTTTTTAAAAGAAAACTCGCTCCCTTGCACGCCGGCTTCTAATTTCCCATAAATCACAAGGAGTGTTCTCTTCTGTGTGGGGTCTTCTGCTAACCCTCCGCCGGTTGTTTTTATATATAGCCTCATCACGTCGTGGTGGTTTCTCATTGGGTGTGAAACGTTGCCAATGATCCTGTTTTATCTCCAGTCATTCACGGAGAAAGAGGGATAATTCTTCCACCTCCCCACCACACGCATACACACACACACACCTTTCTAGGAAATGTATCTCTTCAGTAGAACAAGAATGAAGAAAGGAGAATAATAATAATAATAATAAAAATAATAATAACCCTTGCATTTGATATAGCGCCTTATCACGTCTTCGAGACGTCTCAAAGCGCTTCACAGAATACATAAATGCTTCCATTGTCCAATGTGATTGTGTTGCAGATACCACTTGCATTCCACTTTCTTACTCCCTTCGCTGCTCTCTCCCTGCCTCACACTCTCTCTCTTTCTCTTGCCCACTCTCTGTCTCGCTCTCATTGCTTCCCCTCTTCCTCCATCCAATCTCTGCCGTTCTCCCTCTTTGTTCAGCCTCATTCCCTTCTCTTCCCCCGATTTCCAGTGATATCCAACACAATCCGCGGCATATTTTACCATCTTCGTTATGGATTACATTGCCACAAGAGCAGTGCCGCCACCCCCCCCCCCCCCCCGCTTTAAAACCTGTGACAAAATAAAAGCCAGCTTAGCAGCAATCGGTTTCCATGTAGCGCCGAGTGTGAATCAATACGCACAGATCACCGATCGATTGAAATGATAATGGATATGCGTGCATCCTGACATGGATTGATAATGGGCTGAATGATTGAAGGACAAGAGTGAAGGTCAACTCTGACAGTGATTTTTAAACGATCATTAAGTACCAAGACAGTACAGTCAAAACCCATGACAGCTGTTCAGTCACATCTTAAAGATTTTTGCGTGGGTATTTAAATCCCCTTTTTTCCTTCCACGGTTTTGAGACTGTCTGCGGGTGATGGAGCCAGTTGACTTGCTGATTGAAATCGGTATAAAACATTTACCTTCGTACAGGATTCCAATAGAGCAAATCCCTTCCCAGTATGTGAATCAGCATTGATCAGCTGTACCTCTGCCTTGGGAGTTCATTGTGCTCATTAACACAATGAGCAACTAGAGCTCTGCAATAGCAAATTGGATGAATGCAGGTCCAGTCCAGGTGTTTAAATCTAAAGATAGATGCCATTTCCATTCCTTCAGTCAACACTATCCTTCAGTCTTAAGCCAATGATTTCCTCTTTCAAGGAATGTCCGCGGGGTAGTTACGCGCAGTGCAGCAGCATCGATTACATATAATAATTGTTGGGTGGATGGTGGGTAATTTAATCATCCTTCAAAATAAAGGATGTGGCAATTGGGTTTTCGTGATATTGGCGTTTATTGAAGATGCCTAAGAGTTATGGAGAGCCCCTGTCCTATATAATGACATCTATGGAGAATTCCTCGATAAGCAACAAGTTTCAGGTTGAATATGTTTCACTGTCCTTCTTATAGGCATTCAGCTGAAGTACTTGGACAATCCAATTCCAATACTTGGAAGCCAATGTTGAATGGTCCTGAAATAATAACTCTTATAGTAATGTTTGCTTTTGTTATAGTACCTATAACAGTGTAATCCTGTAGCTCAGTGGTTAGAGCACTCGCTTTGCAAGCGAGAGACCTGAGTTCAATTCCAGGCAGAGGGCGAAACCTTGGGCAAGTTTCCTTACTCCACACAGAACCTAATAATAATCCCTCCAAAACCAAAAACAATAATAAAAAAATTGGTCATTTTCAATCTACGACTGTTTGTGGGACATTGCTGTGCGCAATTGGCTGCCGCGTTCGCCCACAAACATACAGTCAATTCACTTTACAGTGTGTTCTGTGAAGCGCTTTGGGACGTCCATAATTATATTATTATTATATTATTATTATTATTATTATAATAATATAATTATTGTTTATTATAATAATAACAACAACAACAAGCTAAACCCACATAGCTTGCCATTGATATTGCTGTTCGGCAAGTACAAGTACATGCAGGCAAATGCACTGTATATTTGTGGTTACCATTTGAATACATCAATGCACCACAAACAGCTAGGAGGTGAATGACCAATTTATCCGGTCTATTATTGACCAAAGCACATCTTAATTGTCACTCCAAATTTGAAACGTGATGGTTCATCGTTCAAACAATAAAATATTTTTGTTTGTTTTTTTGCTTTACAACTGTAATTTTCTTCTTGTTGTTTGAAAAAAAATGCACAACACAGAGTGCTTTAATATGACTGAACAGGTCAGGAAGCTTGGTCGGCGAAGTGTGAAATAAAACAAGCTGGGTTTTATTGTTGAATTTTGTTAATGAATCGGGTTGCAGTCGTAGAAATGCGGGGAAATGTGGTTTGACAGTCAGTGGCCGGTAGCGGAGGGAGCAATCCAAACTGTGGCATTGGAGCATGATTGTGTGAAAGCAGTTCCGTGTCAGTTCCCACTCCAACTCCGTTTCTTCAAGACGTGCCACGTCCCATGATTTAAACCAGCATACTGAAACACTTGTACTTTGCAGTTAATCCCGACATGCCTTATGTATACGGTAAAACCCATTGACTTCTTTTAAATTCAGGAATATGTTCATGGTTAACAATAATCCTGTTAACCTCCGTCCATTCTGGCCAAAATAAACATAGTCACTACGTTTCACAGTACAAATCTGTGAAGCGCTTTGAGATGTCTTGACAACAATGATATGATGAAATGCAAGGATTATTATTCCTGTTATAAAAAAGACTCGGGGCTTGGGCTTTATTTGCTGGTATCGCTCTCTCTGGGTTTCTCTTTGAAACTGGTGTCAAGTGGAATTAATTCAATCACGAGATCACGAGTTTGGTTCGAATGAAGTAGGCCCTTCGGCTTGTCCGATCTCATCCTTCCAGCATATCCATCCAACCATCCCCCTATCACATTGCCTACCTGCAGTTGCTGTCATTAGCTCTAAGTCAAGTGTTGAGGTACTTCTATCAGCCTTGGTCACTGAGAGCAAAAAAACCTCAGGGAGAGGAGACACTATTCAATTACTGGAGGTCCCCAGAGCAGGGGCAGATTTCAATAGGTACCGACAATCCACTGAGGTAGATTGTAATTATTTTGGGATTAGTGAGGAGCTAAGAAACAGTATAACATGGCTAAACAAAGACCGACCTCGGAAATCAGAGCGAGACTCATCACATGTGGCTCATGCAAGAATCTCGCTAATTAATGAAAATAGGTCAGCAGTTAATTAAAAAAAATCTCTCTAATTTCCATCGCTGGAAAAATGCAGTTCGTCAATTTTAAGGAGCGTGATTGAGAAACTTAGGTAGTTTGGGAGAGGATTGGGGATGAAAAGTATATTTCTGTCCCATGATTTCCTTTGCCTTACTTACATGCGCTCTCCTCACCTTCAAAACCTTCTTGCAACTTATTTCAAATATTGGATAATGTCTCTTAAGGGAGTTAGACCTTCTCTTCCTCCTGATGGAGATGGTTTGAATGATGAGGGAGGGAAATTAGTTATTTGGAACAGAAAATGGAGAAGTTAATTGTTTCTTGATCATTTCCGACTTGAAACTTCTCAAGCTGTGGTGCCAATAATTTTAATGTCAAGGGTATTTCTTTGATAATCTTCCTGTCAGACACATCTTCGTTCCTCACTCTACAACTCCTTGGGGAAGTTGAGAAAAAAAAACTTTTATTTGAAAAACACTAAGTAAAACTAATGCGCAGAATGTTCTCCGTCAAACAAAGCCGACAACACAAGCTATCCATCACTGTGAAGAGTTACCTTCTCGATTGTCAACTCTCCCATTAGTTATGTTCCAGGGGAAATCATTTAAGAGAATTGAATTGGCCTGCCATAGCAGGGGGGGAGATATAATTACATTGACATCGATCATACAATTAATACGTTGTTGGGGTGTTGTCATCTTCAGAAGTGTTTCAAGGCAGGTTTTCATCATCGCTTCTCAAAGCCACTCTCTGAACGGATTCCCTGCAAAAGCAGTTGATTCCACGTTGATGAATTTTTTCGGGAAGGTGATGGAGTTAACGACTTGAATTAAATTGGCATACACCCAGACTAATAAGAGGCAGGGTGGGGTGGGATTTGGACAGGCATCTGGTTAGGAATGTGACTTTGGTGATACAGATAAAAACTGAACGGCAACGGTGTTTCGTAGAATATTATGCTATGGTTCCCGTGAAGCTGGGAGTATTGTCTATCGGAAAGTAACTACCTGGTTTAACTAATAGAAACTATGTAGTTCTGCAGCTGTCTGCCATTTTGTTTGATTACCCGTGGATTTCGAGGAGACGTTAAGCAAGAGTTTTCCTCAAGTGAGTGAGGGAGAATTTTATTTGAGGGATTGTTCGCTCGGACACCAGGAGAAACTCCCTTCTCTTTCCCAATTGACTCATGGGGTCTTGAACATCCACCATGAACAGGCAGAGGGGACCTCAGTATAATTTCTCTTGAGGATGGCACCTCCAACAACAGAAGCGCTCCCCCAGAACTGGATTGGAATGCCAGTCCAGATCCTGTGAGTTCAAAGTCCCGCCGCGGGGCTTGCACCTGCTCACTCAGAGGCAAGAGCACCACCAACTCAAATTGGTTATTAACAATAATATTAATCCTTGCCTTTAATGTCGCACTTCAGCACGTTTTTGAGATGAATTTTGTGAATTCTTCACAAAATATTTTATGAAGTGGATTGACTGTATTTTGTGGGCGAAACGCAGCATCCACTTGGGCACAGCAGAGTCCCATAAACAGTCGTTTTAAGGTGTCCTTCTGTGCACGTGTGAGATGAATTCAGTTTCGTCGAGGAAAAGCCAGCTCGAAGGGACCAAATTCCCTCGAGCTCCCTGCTGTGGAGGTTACTAATCCTCGCAGAAATCCAACTTTCTCTTGCCTGCACATCTGTGTTTATTAATTAAAGACTCTCCATCTGTCTTCTCATTTTTATGTATGACAGATTCACAGGAATAACGTTACCTTAATTTGTAGACACAGGGTTCAGCGAAAGGATTTAGCATTACAGCAGGAACCTCTTTTGAGTTTTTAGTTTTTGCGTTTCTACTTTGCAATGTCCCCCTGATGTGAAAGGTGTTTTGAGACATCCTCCCGACGTGAAAGCTGCTATACAAATGTCATTTTTTTTGTGATGACCTGAACTGTCCTATGATATCCATCCTTCTGAATTGATTGATTTTCATTTTTTTGCATTTGGATGTGTTATCATTTTAGTGTCAAAAGAGAAGAGAGTTTCAAACTTAGGTAGAGAGGCTGGTCCCCAATTTTCCGATCCTGGCTTATGTTTCTCCCTGAATATCGTGTCCTGGGAAAGTGCAAAAATCATCTAAACGATTTAATTTAGAACATTTGTGCAATCAGTGTTTTACAGGCATAGAAAACTAAAGAGTTCTGTGGATGCATTAATGACTATTCTGGTCCCCGATGTTAAACTGATTGTAAAATAATCCTTACATTTCATACAGTCCATGTATTGGGTAAATTCACGTCAGGAGGACTTCTCAAAGTGCTTTGCAGGATTTACTGTAAAGTTGAGTGACTGTCTATTTTTTGGGGGTGAATGAAAATAAACAGAAGTGGATTTCCAGGTCATCTCTGCAAGGCAGCAAGCAGTGTGACATTGCGATCCAGAGAGACGACTCTGCTAACAACCTCTGTCACAGCAATCGATAGCGGCTTGCAGCAAAGCAGTGGAAGATATCAAGTTTGAAACCTCTTTTCACCGTGCAAATGAAAAGGTGGAAGTAAATTAGTGCTGGGAATGAGACATTGGAGGAATGGCTCTGTGTATTAAATTGGAGGCATCTTGAAGTTTCCTTTCAAGTTGGGATGTGTTCATGTAGGATCCTGGTGAGGCTCTGGTTTGGCAGAAGTAAATGCTTTGGATTAAGGCACTGATTCAAATGTTAGCTGCGGGGGTGCCTGAACCAATCAAAAACCCAAAGTGGGGATTAATGTCGGTCTTTGAAACGAGTCAAGACGCCTGAAATTGAAGCTGAATTTCGGATTCCTGTTCCCAAGTTTCAAGTGAAACCAATTTCTGCTAAATTATTCTCTTTTTTAAAAAGTTGAACTGTAAACATCATTTCGAGTAACCCAGCAACCAATTGAATAGCAAAATAGATGAGCGTTGGTCTCTGTGGCTGATTTTAAGTGCCTGTTTAATAAACTGCTGGACTGTTAAGTGTTCTGACGTGGAGTGATTGCAGACACGTCGTTTTCATTTAGTTTTGAATTAAACTTATAAGAAAGCTAATTTTGTAGTGAGGGACAGGAGACTGGATTTGATATGTTAATCAGTTCAGTAACGGTCGACGGCAGTGGATATAGTGGAAAAAATAGACTAGTCACAAGGGCCGGATGACATGTATCCAAGAACGTTGAGGTAAGACAGAAGATAGGTGCTTAAAATCCCTGTTACTTCCTCCTGGCCAACAAAACCTCCCGTTAATCTGGTCATTTCATTCCTGGTTGTTCGTGGGACATCAACAATACGCAAATTGGCTGCTGTGTTCATCGGAGTCCCGTAACTCAGTGGTTAGAGCACTCGCTTTGCAAGCGAGAGACCTGAGTTCAATTCCCGCAGAGGGCGAAACCTTGGGCAAGTTTCCTTACTCCACACAGAGCCTAATAATAATAATCCCTAAAAAACCCAAAACAATAATAAATTGGTCATTTTCAATCTACGACTGTTTGCTGTGTGCAATTGGCTGCCACGTTCGCCCACAAATATACAGTCACAAAACTTTACAGTAAAATCCTGTGAAGCGCTTTGAGATATCATCCCGACATGAAAGGCGTGATTATTCGAATTCAACTCTGATTTTAGAATATCCCCTTTTTCTGGATTGCAAATCACTCCCTTCCTCCCTCCATCCCTCCTAGATTCCTACCAAATGCCTGATATGATCTGAAGATAGTTCTGCGATTGATTGAGATTGGTTGCTATTGATTTTTCACTGAAAATAATAACTAAGGTGCATGACTAGGCACCTTAGAGGTCATGACGAGGGAAGGATAGATCAAAGAGATTATCTGCCAGTGCCATCTTCCAAATCCAAGAAACCTGAAGATGTTCACCAACACAATGCCCAGTCACTACACTTTTAAGTTAAAATCCTGGTGAAGCGCTTTGAGACGTTCCCCCGACGTGAAAGGTGCCATATCAAACTCATTTTTTTTCCCCATCGCATTCATTGGGCAGATCTTCTGTCAAAGCAGGAATGTTTACATTCAGGAAGAAATAAACTCACTTAGAGGGACAGTAATTGTATTACATTCTGGATTTTTTCGTGGATGTGAGTGCAGTAGATTAGTTACTGTCAGAACAACAGCAAAACAGGTTTGTTTAACGGCAGCTGCACTCCTGTAACAAAACTAACGGGATGTCAAATAAATAGGATTTTAGCTGGAAGACACTTTGTAAATCTAAATTGTTGATTGATTTGGCTCCTGAGCAGTAAAAAAAAAGGGTAAAAGTCATTAATTCTCTCAGAGTATATTTATTCTGGTCTGCCACAATGCAATAATATCGAGTTGCTCTTTCCTCCTGCAATCTGAAAGTCAATTAATAATAATCCTTGTATTTGATGTAGGGCCTTATCACGTCGGTGACACGACTCAAAGTGCTTTCCAGAACATATTGTAAAGTGGAGTGACTGTATATTTTGTGGGCAAATGAACAGACCGGTTTGCTGAGAGCTTGACAGTCAGTACTCTCACGTAACATTGGCTGACGATATAAAGGTTTAAACTCTTTTCTTTTAACTTCCTTCAGTTTGTTCCTGCTGTTTACTTTCCATATGAGCTAGCTGCAAGACTTTTTGTTAAATTCCCTCGAGCTGAGATGTAGGTATCAACAGAGACCAAACTATGTGCCCGGATTATGACATATGAGTTTAACGAGTGTTTGAAGGCTCTGGGCAGGAGGTTTGAATATCAAATCTCTCCGACCCTTAGAGAGAAGGTCTCCTGAGGACTTTCTCCATAAACCTGACAGATAAATGGCTGAGTGGAGTTGTCGAGAGCTAGATGGTAGGCAGGAACTCAAACGGAGAGGAACCGGAGGTGAATACAAGATGCAATGTTGTGGGATGGCAAGGGTTAATATTGGGTGTGTGGTGGGGAGACGGTAGGGTGGGCCTTCTGGAAGGATGAGATCAAGGGGGGCTGACTGAAGGGCCTTCTGCCTCCGAAACGATCCCGTGATTTTCTGTGAGGACCTCACTCTGAGATGCAAGCAAGTCATCAGCGACTGGAGGGCGTCAGTTTAAGATAGTTAGCGAATGAGCAAATTGGGAGGTTAGCAGAAGTTTTATCCACGCACAGAGTAGTTAAGACATGGAATGACCTGCCTGGGAGTGGTGGTTGAGGCAGAATCTACAGTAGCTTTTAAAAGAGGAACGAGATAAATATCTATGTAGGAGTAATTGAATGAAAGAGGTAAGGGGAAAGGGCAGGCACATATTATTTACCACTCTTGCCTCCTTCAAGACCCATCTCAAGACCTTCTTCTTCGACAGTGTCTTCGGTCACCCTTCTACCCCCCCACCCTCCCTAACCTCCATCCTTCTGGAACCCAATCCCCAGCTCGGGGGCAGATCCTTGACTGTCCAGCGCTTTGGGGCGTCCTCCCGACATGAAAGTCGCTGTGTAAATGTAATTTGTTGTTGTAAATGAGACTGAATGGATTTCTCTTTAAAAAGAGCCAGCAACAGACTCAAACAGCCAAATGGCCTTCTTCTGGTGCTGTAAATTTGGTTTGGTTCTATATGGGTGGTTGTAACTCAACTGGCAACTCTTAATCCAGGTGTACACTGCCATCCTGTGATTTAACTTCTGATAATGAAGTCTAGGATTAACATTACAACAACAACGGTACATTTGTATAGCGCCTTTCACGTCGGAAGGATGTCCCAAAGTCAGTGTTTCGGACCCGAGCTGGGAGTCAGGATTGGGAAGGATGGAGGGCAGTGGGGAGGGGGGGAAGCAGTGTGATCGAAAGCACGGTCGAAGAGGAGGGTCTTGAGATGCATCTTGAAGGAGGCAAGGGAGGGGGCAAGGTGGAGGGACTGCAGGATGGACTTCCAAAGGGTGGGGGCAGAGTGGCAGAAGTTGGGGGCGTCATGAAGCAGGCTGGAGCCCGCTGAGCGGAGGGAGCGAGCAAGATGGTAGGGGGTAAGGAGTTTGCAGAGGTAGGGAGGAGCAATCTGTAATTAGTGCAGTTTTCACTACTTACTCTCCACTGTTCCATCACTCATTTCTTTTGGAAGTCTTTCAGCCTTCTGTGACATTTATGGATATTGATGAAATTATTTTAAAAATCTTGTTTTTGAAAAGAAAATTCATGGTGTTCACAAATCTATAAAAATGAGCAAATATATTTAGAGTACGGATTCGCTGAGACCAAACACTTTGAAACAAATCAAAGGACGGCAAATGTAGGTGTGAATAATGTGGTTACTTTGCAAAGCTATCAGCGCCACCAGATTTTCACTATGTTTCGTCAGTTCTATAAGAAAACTTACCCGGTTGAATCCCAATAAAGTTGTGCGATTCACTCAATCCACGACTGTTTGTGGGACACTCGTGTGTGCAATTGCCGGCAGCCATTCGCCCACAAAATACACAGTCAATTCACTTTACAGTATATCCTGTGAAGCGCTTTGAGACGTCTCAACGACGTGATAAGGCGCTATATCAAATGCACGGAGTATTATGATTAGTAATATTTCCAAACCAAATGGTGTAAAGTAAACCAATTCTTTTGTCAATTTTCGTTCAGCAATTGGCAGACTTTTTTTGTTTCGGTCAGCCGGGCGTCTGACACACTTGGAAACCCATCACCATAGTTAATGTTATCGAAACCAGACTGAAATTTCCATATATCCCATTTACACATGGAAATTTCCCAATTTGGAATGGAATGCACACTCTCCGTGCACGTGAGCGAGAAGGGAATAGAAAGGTGGAGGCTTGTGTGGAGTATAGACCACTAGCAGGGTCTGGCTGGGTCAAATGACCGGTTTTTAATGCTACGCTGAACAGGCTATTTGGCTGTATAATTCCAGATTATTCTGAACTAAAATGGAAGGCGCTGAAAAAAAGTTGTACCTTTTTTTATCCAAAAAAGCGGTGAGACTTTTAAAATCCTTCAAAATAGATGTGGCTGCACTTTGGGGGAGAAATTTCCACTCAAGCTGCGGCTGATTGTATTTAGGCAACATTTCAGACCGTCCCAGAATTTGGCAAATTGTTGAATTCGGTGATGTCGTTGTTCCAGCACTCGTTAAAAGAACTTATAGCCGGCGGGCTTTGAAAATAAGCTCTGTGTTTAAGAATCTATAAAATTCTGGATGTTCTGATATGCTGTGAAACTAGAATAAGTTTAGACCCAGTCGGAATATCTACTCTTAGTGGACTGAGTGCCACAAAACACAACAGTTGTTGAATATTTGATCCTTGGAAGAGCAGACATTGGAAAGAAGAGGAAACAGACTTGTCCAATGGAACCCTACTCCAATGGGGAACGCTAGAAATTTAGTGCCGGTAGAATGAACTTGAAAGGCTTCATCCCATGTATTCTATTAAACCTAAATACATGGGATGGGGTTTAACCCCATGAGATTCAACAATTGAATTGGACGCTTGTTTCTGAGGTTTGTCTCAGTGCAGACAATGCTTTGTAATTTCATTAAAATTTTACCATTTATTGCACATGAATACCAATAAAAACAAGCCGTATAAAATGATTAAAAAACGCTTTAATTGCAGGCATTTTTCCATTCCACATGGCACTCCGGAGAGTATTTTTTTNCGCATCTGTAATATCCAAGATTAGTGTGTCCCAACTGCAACCATAACACAATCTCTGCAGTTCTCCATTCCACGTCTACATTCACAGTTCACGTTCAGTAAGTTGAAATTTATGAAGACAAGTCGCTTGATGAAGACAATAATTTTTTCATTGGTAAACAATAACATGTCAATCCTTATTATTGTCCCCACAACAAGATCCTCACTCTCACTATTCAAATCACCGCACACCCTCCCGACCTCCCCGATCTGCTCACGCCCATCCTCCCCACTACCCGTTAACCTTCACTCAACTGGCTTGGATTTTCTGCGAGTCCTCATTCCCTTCACTCTACCATTTGCCGCCATGCTTTGACCCCTCTTTGCCCATCTTCAAATCACATCTGAAGACTTACCTCTTCAAGCGTGCCTTCAGTCACCTCACTTTCTTTCCAGGTCAGTGTCAAACCACACCGCTGTTAAGCGCTCCGAGTTACTGCTCTTGTGAAGGGAGCTATTTGAATGCAAGTTGTTGTTGTAAACATGTTTTGTTAACAGCTGTAGGAGGAACACATCATTTAATTTGATCTTGGCCATTTGCCTTAAATGTTCAACCTTAAAATCCACTGAATGAAATTACACTGGAGGTCTGTTATGTACCATCTGTAATCCATGTGCATTACACGTCCCACAAAAAAATGTGTACAGAAGAAATTACAGGCATTAGTTAAATTAAGAACCAGTGAAAAAGGATTGTCACTAATTTCATAATAGATCACTTTCATAAGTTCAATCCTTAATTAAGGGCATCTGTAATTTTTTCTGTACACATGTGCAGTTTATACATAGTGCATAATGGATGCCATTATTCATGTGGTTCAAATAAATCCACACACAATAGTCAGATCAACACAGTCATGTCACAGTAAAATTCCACAACGCACACTGATGATAATACGGGTCCTGAGATTAGAGTATAACTTCATAAGTCTGGGTATCAAATGACCACACGGACAGACTGTCATTGACAACGGTATCTTGATGTGCAGAGGATTAGACGTGATGAATTGATCTGTTTTATTCTTGTTTTCAGTGCTGCTCGGGTCAGATCACCATTTCACATTTTCCCACTTGGCTCACACAGGTCACAATGGGGGTTAATACATTTCTTTTCCCCAATGATTCTGTTGCGGGTTATATCTAGAGAGGAGACGAGAGATGTTTATGAGAGGTCCCCTTGAATTGATATCTGTGGGACCTGCTTGTTCTACAGATGCCAGCAGTTCTTTGGCACAGGACATATTGAATTATTAATGATTATCTTTGTAATTTTATTTCCCTGTTATGAAGAGTACGACCTATGCTGTGATATGGAGTCACAGGTGCGCCAACTGGGAACAGAATCTACGGCCTTTTAGTCCGTATTGGTTTACCTTGACCCACAAGGTCAATAAGGGAGTCATTGCACTCATATTACCAATAAGGCATGTTTTCCTAGCTGTGTATCCCTGATTTTAATTCTGTGCCATTTCATCCATATTTCCCCTAACGTACGCGGAAACAATTTTAAATGGGATTGAGAAAGTTAACCCCCACCCCCCACCGTTTGAAACGTTTGAATGCATCAAGACAGCAGAACAAGAGGAATTAGGCTTAGATTTGCAAAGGGAATTTCAGGCCAGGCACCAGTAAGTCTTTCTTTACCCAGAGTGTAATTAGCAACAGGAACAGGTTACTCGGAAGGCTGGTTGAGGCTAGGATAATGGACTTATTTTTTTTTGTAAATCACCTCAATTCTGTGGTGGCAGGTTGGGGATTTGAGAGTGAGAAGATAAAATGGGCCAAAGATGATGATGGTTTCTCATCTGAACCTCTCTTGTAATCTTGTGCGATTCTGCACTATTTCATCCTATTTTCTATTGCACGTACAGCATGCAAGTCACCACTACATACGAGAAGGAGGGTTGGGGTGGGGGGGGTGGGAGAGCCATCGTATTTCACTTGAGGAATAATCAGATCATTTATCCTCATTGGAATATACTGCAAACAGTGCGTTCAGCATATTTACTAATCTATAAACCACACAACACCATGTGAATTTACTGAATGCGGCTGGAAGGGAAAACTGAGCAATTGAGAATATGTATTCACAATTTATCCTGAGTGGATAGGTTAATCGTCAGCGACCCAGTACACATCTACATTGAATCTGGTAACCAAATGCCTGAAACTGTTCAAACTGTAACAAGCTGTGTGACCAGCTGTGATTGTGCCAATCAACCCTGAAACTGCAGTAAAAGTGAGCGCACTGACACACTTCGCCCTCTGGCACCGGTGCCCGATTCATACAGATGCTGTGTGGCATTTCCACTGAGGCATGCGCAGACCGGTTTGAGCATCAATTCTTCGCCCTCACACAGCCGCTGCCCGTGATTCCAGACCAGCAAATATCAACACCTTTCTCCGTCGCTGGTGCCCACGGGTATCAGCTTCTCTCCTGTGGAAGGTGCAAAGTCTTGACCCAGTTTGCAGCCAATGCACCAATGTACAGCAATCGACGAGAATACCTGATGTGAATGAATTGTCACATTTATCCACTGTACCCTGCACTTGGCTATTTCGGCTGCCTAACAAGTTGCCCTTAATTGAAACACGCTGGTATTAGAGGCACTGAAGAAAAATAGTTTTAGAAGCTATTGGACATTTGTAGACAGCTTTATTCTACCCATGGATGAATAGCTGATGATCACTGACTGAGCTAAGAGATTGCCAAGGCCAAATCCTTTTTGGTTCAGTTGAAGCACGAGCGCTGGTTTCAGTCTTGAAGGGAGATTGCGCAGGAAAGTGGAGGCACGTCCCGTGTTTCAAAGGCTAAATTAATGGCCCGAAGCATTATTCTGGAAAAGTACAAACACAAGGACAACGTGCTTGATTACCTTGTGCATTTAAGCAATGGAGATGAGGGTGCAGACATATATTTTGGAACGAAAGTATTTTGATTTTTTTTTGCCTTCAAACTGACAAGAATCGTAAAGTGTGTCGCGGGTAAAAATAAAACATTTTGCAGTGGGTTTGTGAAGTACGTACTTGGCAATCATACACACCGGTTCAGGTTAGCAATAGTATTTTGAATCCTGCGTTGACTGAAGTGGCCATTTTAACCTTCCGTTGACCGATGCACTGTTTTGTTTCAAAAACATCTCACAAAAGATTGTTAAGATTTGGTTTTACTTTTGGGTGTGTTATCGTGATAATTAATAAATGATAATCCTTGATTTTGACACAGCAAACTGATCACATGGTTGGGACGTCGCAAAGCACTTCACACAATTGTACTGTAAAGTGAATTTGATTGTGTACTTTTGTACGAAATGCGGCTGCCAATTGGGCACAGCAGCGTCCCACAAACAGTCATGGATTGAGTTACCATATTATCATTTATTTATTTATTTATTTATTTGTGTTGAAGGAATTATTACCCCCGGAAAAGCGACCTGCCAATTAACTAACAACCGGGTTCCTACTTACCGCTAGGTAAAGACCGGCTTGTTGAGTGAGGAAACTTGCCTAGGTTTTCGGGAAACGAACCCGGGTCCTCTCACTTGTGAGGCGAGTGCTCTAAACCAACACGCTACAGGAGTCCAGATAAGCAGATATGTCTCATGCATTGGTGCATTTGGTTTTGTATATCACGCAAGGCTATTTATGCTTGCTGCTTTTCTTCAATCGATCTCCCTGTGACACATACAGTCTAGGGCTGATCGGCCTGCCAGCCTGCTGCCGGTGATGCTTGTAATATAGTATTGAGAAAAGACTACAGCCTACTTTTTTTTTATTTTAATGAGACAAGATCTGCCAGAACTCCTTTTAAGCCAACTCGCACATGACAGCATAACAGCACATGGTTGTTTATTGACCGGGCGGGATGTGATGCTGTGCGTGCCCTGTGTGTGTCAGGAATACTGCTGGAACCTAAGCCAGAGCTTCCTGGTGACCTGTACCAGTCCTCAAAACTGATAATCATCCTACGCCTTGTATTTGATATCGTGCTTTTCACATACATCAGGAGGACATCACAATGCACTTCACTGGATTTACTGCAGAGTGCAGTGCCTGTGCATTTTGTAGCCAAGTGCTAATACTTCCTGGTGTACGCTCTGACATTATCCCTTTGCATCTCTCCGATTATGTCCTCTTGTTCTACTGTCTACTTGCACCTGAACGTACTGTTTGGGTCAGCTTTCTCAATTCCATTTGAAATTGTGCACAATTCTACAAGGTCCACTCTGAGATATCTCCTTTCCTGGTTGCCTAAGCTTGTCGTATCGTTTCTCCTGGCTCTTCTTGTTAACACTGAGGATCATCCTCGATGTTCTCCCCCGCACTGGCTCTGAGGCCTAAACAGCCTTCTAATGTCATGGCACCCAGTACTCTAGGTGTGGCCTTGATGATAGCACTTGAGAACTGAGGTTGAGAATATCTTCTGGAGACCCAAATACAACTGCTTTGGAAGGTCTGATGAAATAGGCAGAGTGCAAGGATGGATGGGTGCTGGGCATCAACCAATCAACTACATTGCCTTGGGATGTCCTCCCAACATGAAAGGTACTATACAAAAGTAAGTTTGTATTGTATTTGCATCACGGGCTCATCTTGACAACTAAGGACATTGCCAACCTGTTTTATCACATTGTTAAAAATATATATATAATGCTTCCACGATTACCAACATTGTTCTCTTCTGTAACATTGGTTCTTCTGCTGTGAGAGGCAGATTGTGTATCCAGGTTACAGCATGCTAAATTCAGGTAGTAATTATTTAGGGTCTCAATGGTAAGGATAACCTTTAGCTTAAGTGAGCAGATGTCAAATATTTCACATACAGCACAGAAACAAACTGCCCTAAATGTTGGCATTGATTAATCAACCATAATGGATGGTAGAAAGATTATATCATTAATTAGATTCCAGTTATGTGCAGCAACACTAATTGTGATTAATGCATAAGATTAGTTTCCGCGTGAGATGAAGCTGGCTGCCTTAACTAATTCTGTAGTGTATCAGTTAATAGACATTTTTAAGATATTGAATGACAGCGTATTTGTTGATCAGACAGACCTGACAGAACAGTCATTGCAACGAATTCTTCGCATCAGCCCATATGGTCCCTCTGCAAATAAAACAATCCGTGTGTCATAACCTGCCTTGAAGGCAGAAGGGAACAATTGATTAAAGCAGGTTTGATATTGGTGCGTACACTTAGTAAGCAGGCACTGTGTGGACTAATATAGAACTGGGCTTGAGTAGTTGCTTACAGTAATGGACAAGCATTTTGTGAAATTCTGTGGGGCTTTTGTACTCTCGGTAACTATCACTGTCAATATTCTCCTTGCCAATGCCTCTGGGCACCTCCTGTCATTATATGCCAAGTCAGATACAAAATAAAACTCGATCCGGGCAAATCGTTCACATCACTTCACCACTGAACAAATCCTCACGTTATTGTGCTGTAAATTTAAAGACCGGTTGGCAATTCGGGGTGGAGGAATTGATCATCAAGGTTAATTGCGGAATAGAATCAGTGAGCTATCTGGCTCTTGTTTCTGCTCTAGTTACTTCAGGCCCCTCCATTCCCCCCGTGGAAATTTTGGCTCCTTCTTGATATAGATATCTGCGGCGGATTCAGGATGAGACATCGTATATGTTTTTACAATGACGGCAATTAGCATTATGTATCGTTTTCGATGCTTGCCAGCTGTTTTGCAACGACTGCTCTTATTGTATGTAGGCCATGCAAGCATCAGCACCAAAATTACACGATGCCTGTACTTTAGTTTATTTCGGAAGAATAAAAGATGCAGCAATAACCTGGAAAGTGATGAATGATGTTATAAACCATTTGAAACCATTGCTTTTGCAATCAATGAAGGGGACCCATTCAAAGTTGAACACAGAGTAGAATTTATCCCCATTGTCACCATTAGTTTGGAGCGGTGGGTGGGGGCGGGGGGGGGTGTGTACACTATTTCACCACAATGGACCCACTTGCAGATGTGCTCCATGTCATTCAACCAATTTTATTGACTTAGAAAGTGAAGCACGAGAAACCAGAGAGATGTCCCCTATGCCTCTCTTCGTAACAGCATTAATGGACATTGGGGAATAACAGATATTGAACAATATTGCTATAGTATTCAGATAAATGAAGTCTTGTTTCAACCATAGAATTCTAATGTTAGCAGCTTGCCCTTGAGCACAATAGTCAGCAGAGGAGTTTTCAGGTCACATTGCTTCAAAACAAAAATGCTTGTACTTAATTCTAGAGAAATCTTTTGATCAATCTAGATTACTGTTAAGTGTGTGTTAATACACCATAATCACAGTAAATGCGGAACAGTTAGAGAAAGAAAGAATGGAGAATTGCCTTGTTCTCTTGATCTCCTGAAATATTCGATATTTAAACAAACATTTAGTTGCAATTTATAAATGATTATTGAGCAGTGTCTACATTTTGTATTACTGAAAATACATCACACCGTTGGGTCATTCGGGAAGCTCACTTTGGATCATGAATTTCCGATAAAGATCAATCATGCCAATCAACGCTTCTTATCAGGATATTTTGTACTCGTTCCTTTTTCTATAAACTCTATAAACAGGTCGAAATGGCTGGTCGGAAAACCGTTGTTGCACAGCAAGGTTTTCATCATTGTTCAGAAAACCCAATCACAATAAAATCAAGGTGCTTGAAACAAAATGCGAATTTGGTAATTGTAAAACGTGTTGGTGTCCTGGGGACTGGACTAAGCCTTTTGAGCATTTCATTCTTAGATGAAAAGGGTAGGTTGAAGTGCTGGGCTGTGATCAGGGATGGTGTGGAATGGCAAACATACATTAGAATTCAACGCTTGCAACAAGTCTTCATTCATCTGGATTCTATATTCTTCAATGGATGGTGCAATTTCCACTTCAGCAAAGGTTTTGACAAAGTGCTGTATAAGATTGCTCCACAGCATTGAAAGACACAGGAAACTTTTAAAATGCCTTGGCTGAGTCAAAGTAACAAGGATGTCGCTTCCTGGAACACAGTTGGATTGGAAAGAGGTGACTAACGGGATGCCCTGGGGCTTAATGCTTGAGTGTTGATTGTTTACATTGTACACGGACATCTTTGACATGGGCACAAAACCAAAGTTGGATAATTTGGGAGTAGGTGGGGGGGTTGTTAATAACAGAACAAGTGGAGAGAATGTAGAGTGACCTAAACAGGTAATTAGGCTGGAATATGGAAGTTGTTTAACATGGATAGATGTAAAGTGACGAGACTGGGCCAGGGATAAAGCAATGGAAATTGAGTAGCACATATTCAACACGGAGGAAGTGAGGTCCTGGATTCTTCGATCTGCGGTAGTGATGTGAATAGGTAAACCAGGTCTAATGACTTGAGCTAAAAAGATAGAAAAGAAACTTTAGGACCAAAAGTTGGGCAGGTGTGAGGCGTGAGGAGTTTGTATAACATGCTGAGGCCCTCTGCAACTGGGACATTCTGGTATTGGAGATACGGACTGGAGACATTCTGGTATCTTCAAGGATGGGAAATAAATTGCCAGATGGGATTAGGCACTTATATGTTATAAAGAGAGATTATGAAAACTGGGAATGTTTGTATTGAAGGAGAGAAGATTAAGGGATGATCTTACTGAAGTCTTTCCGACTTTAAAGAACGCGGATAAGACAGTTTTCAATGACATATTCAGTTTAGAGGCAGGTAGTTCACAACAAGGGGAACGGTCTGAAGATCAGAAGGAAAAAGGTGAACAGAGTGTAAAGGTCTAACTACTTTGTGCAGAAAGTGGTGAATGGGAAGCAGAACGTGTGGACAGTTTCAAGAGGTGACAGAGATAGAGAGAGATGACATTTAAAGAAAATGAGACCAGCGAGATGGAGTGTAAATTCTCCCAGACCTGCACATTCCATGGTCCCCAGTTTGACTGCACACTGTATACTTTCCAAATAGTCTTAATGAGCAGCCTTCGAAGTAAGTTTAAGGAGGCCGTTATTCCAACTGCTCCTTACTAAAAAAAAAGACGCGTATATAAAGGATTATGATCAATAAAAAAAAATTGGTCACTCAATCCACGGCTGTTTGTGCGTGCAATGAGATACACAGTCAATCCACTTCACAGTATATTCAGTGAAGCACTTTGAGATGTCTCAACGACGTGTTAAGGGACTATACCAAATACAAGGATTATTGTTCTTAATATCATTCTATTCTGTTAGAGTTTTTTGTAAAGTGTGTGTATGATATAAACATTGAGTATGAATAGCAGAAAAGCTTCGAAGCTCGGAGATGCTGCCTTACGTGAAGATCGCTATACGAATGCAAGTTGTTGTGGTTACCAACATCACAGAGGAATTGTCTGGGAAGAGTTGTTGAGCCTGGTAGCACAGGATAGCTGACTTATCAATACAGACACAGCCATTAACCCAAAACGCATGAATGAAGAGACTGTTTCCACTGTGTCTACTTGTTCAGCTCCCTCACAGTGTCTGTCTGGCTTTTGCAAGCCTTTCAAGTCCGATGTCATGCACACTTGTCATCCCAGCTAACGTCTTCAACAACTGCATCAACGACAAAAGAAAATCAATAAACATGGACTGGTGAGAATTTTTCAAAAAAATGCATTTCAAATGACAGATTTGCACCTGTTCTGTTCGTGCCGTAGATCGTGTGATAATCAAAACCCCGCTTTGGGAATGCATTGCATGTGTGGACTGGATCTGGCTGTCAATGTGATGAAAGGAAACTGTGGCCCTTGCTAAACTGTCCAAATAACCCCCGTAAAATTATCATTTATCCAAGGAGAATAGCCGTTGAAAACACAAGAGGTGAAAGTAAAAGGCCGCTTTCTTCGATCTAATTGGCAAACTATGTGTGAAGCTGAGATCTAAGTCCAACGATATCTCACAGACTACCACTCTCCTCACTGCTCTGGGAAAAGACGCCTGTTGTTTCTCTCTTTACATACTCAGCGCTCTTGTGATTGGAAACGATAATTGCTTCTGTATGGAAAGATGATTGTAATTACGATCATTACTTTCCTGTTAATTATTGGAACCATAATAGAATCTGCTCTCTGCAGTTCATTCTCTCTTTCTCTCTCTCTCTCTCTCTCTCGCTCTGCCTCTTTCCCTCTCTCTCTGCTGAGCAGTCACAAGACGTGAATTAATTGAATTAATTGTTCCAAACTAATCCATTTTGCCATCTTCTTCATTTTCTTTTCAATTTTTTTTGTCAATCTCCCCTGTTCCTCTTCCACCCTCACAGGATACACTGTAAAGTGAATTGACTGTATATTTTGTGGGCGAAACGCGGCAGCCAGTTGTGCACAGCAGCGTCCCCACAAACAGTCGTGGATTGAGTGACCGAATTATTAATATTTTTAAAAATGATTAACCCCGGAAAAGCAATCTGCCAATCGACGAACAACCGGGTTCCTGCTTACTGCTAGGTAAACAGAGGCGTGTGGAGTAAGGAAACTTGTGCAAAGTTTCACACCCTGACCGGGAATCAAGCCCAGGTCCACTTGCTTGTGAGGCGAGTGCTATAACAACTGAGCTACAGGACTCTAGATGCCGGGACACACAGACACGCACAGAAAAAGACACAGAGCGACTTCGTTAAAGTTTCATTCAGACAACAGCACCTCTGATTATATAGTACTGAATTAGAGTGGAGATGGATCTTAAAGTTCTGAGATGAGGCTTGAATCCACACTCTCTGACCCAGAGCAGGAGTGCTACCAAATGAGCCAAGCTAACAACTCCCGAGGCTTTCAGACTAATCCATAGCAATTGCATTCGGAGAAGGAGAACAGAACACTCATCATCTCCAAGTAAAAAGGATGACATTTCAGTAATGCAGTGCTGGAAATAGTACATTTCCACCTTGTCCCTGACCATGAGTTTAGCCCTTGCCTGTTTAATTGCACTCACTGAACTTCAAAGTAAATCTGTTGAGTGAAGCACTTAGAGAGGTTTTTTTTCTTGAGCAGATAAATTGCTGAATCAAATGCCAATGCTTTATTCGGATCCTCTTTGCACGATCTCCACGCAGTCCTGTTGGCAAACGTAGGCGGAAGGTTTGCCAAACAGCTTTCCCGATAAGACCGACCATGTTCCTCTCAGCTGGTGCAGTGCTCATCAGAAATCGCTGTCTTTGCGTACCCTTCACACCACGCTCGCTTGGAGAGTGATATCACACCAGGTACGTTGATTTGAGGATCCTCATTGCTTGTCCAATAGGTAAACAGTGGATTTCCACATGGCTTCCCGCTGCATGTGACTCTCTTATTTTTTTCTTCACCTGTCAGCGAATTGATTTTGCAGGCGTGTGACAACTTAAAAGCAATATTGTCTTTTTACTTGGGCCAAATGTTTAGCGAACCTTCCTTTTCGTTGGTTTCCAATCACTCAAAAAACTTGCCCGCCCCACGTTGACATCACGTTGACTCTGGTCACTTGTGCGTGTTTGCCCTTGTTACCATTCAGGGCTTCGTTGCTGAGTCTGTGCCCGTTAATGCTGTCTGTCTCGTTGTGTCGGTTGACTTCAAATGGAATCCACAGATCTTCCGATATTTCTAAGACGGCCTCAAGAACCTTATACAGTTTTAAAAAAATTCCAACCTGGACAACATTTCTTCATTTTTGTCTAACACTTGAATAACATAAAAAAAATCTTTGCGGGTATTCTACTGCAAAGTGTAGTGACTGCGTGTTTATGGAAAAGGAGCAATTTGCACATAGCATCATCTCACAGCCAGGGAGCAAATGCACAATTTTACCTGAGGGACTTTTGGCCAGGACCCAGGAGAAACTCAGCCTGGGTCAAATTCTACTCATTTTAGAATATCCAGAAGGCGGCAGATTCCTAAACGCAGCCTCAATTTGTAAAGCCAGTTTTCTGTTCAAGAGCTACAGAAAACCCTACTGCGAAGATAAAAATGAATTTGACAATTTGCCAAATTCCGGACATGCTAAAATGCTGCAAGAAACAGAGAGAACCGGCACTCAAGTGGAATTTCTCCCCACGTTGTTGTGTCCAGTGGTACTATTCAGCGTTTTCAAACAAAACGGTGAATAATTAATGTCTCTCAGCTGGTGCACAGAGCACAGTGAGTGTTGAATTCTAAACATGACCCGCCTCGCTCTGTGTGATCAGAACGGTCTGCGTCCAAGTGATCTGAACAATGTATGTCAGTGTCATTGTCAACCAGTATGTGTTTACTCCCCCTCCCCCCGACCACCCACCCACACCCACACACGCACACACACACACAAGACACACACACACACACACACTCCCCATCCTAAACCTCTTTCTTCTCCACAGTAAGGTTCACTGTGGTTCTCGACTGCACGTAGCCAGCTTATTGCTCCCTCCTTTCCGATGGTGCTGTGGCACAAGGAAATGCAGAGGGCCTGTCAGCCTTAGAAAGATGTACAAGACTCGTGGTAAACCTTTGAGCTCATGCAACGAGGTCTGAGGCACAACTGCCAGCAGTAAATGTTAAAAGGAAGAGAAGGTGTTGATGAGATTGGAGAAAATATCACCTTTTCTCCAAGGTTGCGTATTACATAAGACGACTTCTGTTTCGAGCCAGTTTCTCATTTAGCCGGTCTGTCACTGCTATCCACATCCTATCGCGCAGCCCTGCTTCATATCTGGCAGGTAGCTGGCTTCGTGCTGGCAAAAAGCCAGTCGTTTCCCAGTGAAAGAACTGACCATATAGCTGTCTTCAGGAGAAAAAAAAAAACTGTACAATCTGGAGTTGGAGGGCTTAATGGAAGTTTCCTTTTAAGCATTTTTTTCCGCCTCTCTCTCTCTTCTCTCTCTTGCTGTTCGTGGAACTGACAATCGAGTAGAGAATGTGCTTTTGATCACCACTCAGAGAGACTTAATAATAATTATCCTTGCATTTGATATAGTGCTTTATCGTAGCTTCGCGACGTCTCAAAGCACTTCACAGAATATACGGTGTGTATTTTGTGCATTTTGTGGGCGAACACAGTTGAATACTGTTACCCAATTGTCTCTGGCTGGTGTAATGATTTAGGTATGGACTGGAGGAGTATCCAATACAGCATTCAGTTACCACAAGCATCTGCGATCGATGCTCAAAGCAATATATTTCAATCATTTGTCATAGATCCAGTTTGATTTTGTCTATGTCTACCCAACTACAAGTATTTCCTAATTGGTATCGTGGGAAGGAACTGACATACAGAGTATTTGCCAGCAGTGTTGTTTATTTCCTTGTTAGTATTTAGGACAGCAATTTATTAAGTCATTCCCTTGTTGGCATTTCATCTGCTGATAAACTAGGCATTTGATCCGATAGAGCTCACCGACACTTCTGAAGAGAGGTGTGAGCCCTTTGCTTAAAATCACGGCAGTTATTAACTTGTCTTATGCATTTAGAAGAGGCCAAGACTTGAAGGACAAGATTAATGTCAAAGGGGAGAGCTTTCAACAGAAAATTCACACAGGCATAAGCTGCCTCTGAAAAGCAAGCTTTGTTCATTTGTCCCTCTGAAGTCTCCTCAAAAGGTGGATTTGCATATATCAACGGCAAACAGAAAAAGCCCATCCGTCCCACCGACGCCCATCTTTCATGTGTCTCGTCCCTCAGTTGGTACATTGTGGTAGTCTTAGCCTAGGGCGATGGTAGGGCAATCTTGCCTCTGAGTCAGAAGGTTGTGGGTTCAAGCCCCATGTCGGAACTTGGAACCACGTAGCTGACACTAATGCAGTGCTGGGGGGGGTAAACGCTTTGTCAGAGGTGCCGTCCTTTGGATGAGACGTTGATATGAGGTCCCACTTGCCTGTTCAGGTGGATGTTAAAGATCCCATGGCACTATTCAGTAAGAAAAATAAGTTTCGCCTGGTGTCCTGGCCCACGGCGTCCCAACTAAAATTGGTCATTCACTCCATAGCTGTCTGTGCGACATTGCTGTGCGCCAAACCGACTGCCGTATTTTCCCACAATATACATAGTCACTACACTGTATAGCATATCCAGCGAAGCACTTCAAGACGTCTCAAAGGGGTGATGAGGCACCACATCAAATGCAAGGATTATTATTATTCACCGCAAAAGTGTAGGGGACCTACAGCTTCCAAGTGAAAGGCTTTGGATAGCTGGGTTAAATCAAAGCTGAAATGACATAACAGATAATGGTATGGATAAAAAAAAACAACACAATCATCATCATTGCACACTAATGCTTTGAGCTGCGGTCAGGAAAGTGAGCTGGGCTCTGCACATTTCACTGAGGATGGCATGACAGCCAAATGGGTGTGATTTGTCTGTGTGTACATCGCAGTAAAATGTCAGTGTTGCTCAACAACCTGAAGCGGAAATTACTCCAAACGCTTTAGAGATGCCGAACAGCTTTGCGATTAAAACAACGACACCAACTTGGATTTATATAGCGCCCTCCACGTCGGACGGCATCTCAAAAGGCAATGCGGGAAAATGCACATTTAATTTTGTCCCACTATTATCGATACTAAATAAGGAAACCAGTGTAACACCGTGTACAGTAGCTCTAAGTATGAAAGATTTTTTTGAGTTGTTTAAATCAATATACTTAAGTGTTGTGAAATCAAATATCAATAATATGTCTGTGACAGGCTTCATTATTTAAACAATAATGGGGGAGGAGGAGGACGAGGGGAAGATTATTTAAACCACCCACAAATTAATATATTAAAGATCTGATCCATAGCTTCAGGTTCAATATTTCCACTGCCAATGCTTCTCTGGGAACGTGTCATGTTAAACTGCACAGTTTTATGTTATACCCGTGCTTTCCGTGGTCAATTTCATGAAATGGTGGGCTGGCTGGAGGTCTTGATCCATTCTTTTTCTCTCCCCCTAAATGAGTTCAAGGAGTTCCATCAGGTCTTTCGGGGAGTTAACGGCGGACCCTTAAGACTCGGTCTGTGTGTACTCTTTTGACAAGGTTGTGGGTCCACCTGGCACAGTGGTAGGGCTCTCGCCTCTGAGTCTGAAGTTTGTGGGTTCAAGCCCCACATCGGGACTTGGATTCAAATAGCCGACCATGACACTCCAATGCTGTCCTTCGGATAAAACAACAGCACCAACTTGCATTTACATAGCACCTCCAACACAGAGTAGCGCCTCAGAACCGTCTCCT